>NC_141689.1:191859239-192367841 GCF_964263255.1 Lissotriton vulgaris | reverse complement strand
CATCTCCTGTCCTGCTCACGTTGAGGGAGCCGATTCCGCGCACATCTGCTGTCCCTTGTGATAACGCTGCCAGACGTGCGCGTGCACATGTCCTGTTCCCCTTTGCCAACCAAACCAACAACAAAAGGTCTCGCCAAGGTGTGCAGCGCATGCGCTGCATCGCTAGGCGAGACTTAAAAAATGGCTTCGGCCTGGCAGGAGGTCTTTGCAAAGACGCCCTTGCAACGCAGGGGCAGGGGCGATCCACTCTTTGCCCCTATCACCTCTCTTTAAAACACTCCAGTGCTCTGTAAGGGCGCCCAGTGAGTCTCTGAAGTCTGATCTTCTTGGGTGACAGAAGTCCCAAAGACCCGTCCACGCCGCAGCTAGTGTCAGGCAGTATTGCTATGCATTGGTGTCACTCTGGTAGCTCCTGAATTAAGGACGCTGAACCAAGCTCTTTATATTTCAAGTCCCATCTGACAACAGTTCGAGGCAGTAGTGCTTCTCGGCGCTGCTCGCTCTAGCAAATCCTGAATCCAGGACAGTGAGTGTAGACGCTTCAAATTTTAAGTCCCGGCTGGTATTAGGCTGCGGTGCTACTTGGCACTACTCACTCTGGCAGCACTCAACTTAGAGGCGCTGCAAGCCTTTCATTTTCACACCCCGGATGAAGTCAGCCAGCTTTGTTACCAGCTTCTTCTCATTCTGATAGCTCCTGCACTGACGTGTTTTATATTTCAAGTCCCATCTAATGGAAGGCCTCAGTGCTACTCTGTGTCACTCCCTCTGATAGCGCCCGAAGGCAGGACATTGTAAATGTAAATGTGTAAATGTAAATGTGTTTGTATAGCGCCTTCTACCCAGAGGTCTCGTAGCGCTGTATTCATACCGCTGTGGAACCCTTCCTGGCTTTCCTGTGAGATGTCCACTCCTGGGCACCCCCAAGGTGAAGCCAGGCATCCAAGCACTGCTGGGGCCGTTGTGGAGATTAAGCAAGCTATTGCCCAGAGTCACAGAGTGGGACGCATGATTAGACTAGGCACCGAGGCGAGAATTATCAGGTCCGGGGAGATTGAGTCCAAGAGCCACCGAGGCGGGAATTGAACCCTGGTCCCGGGCCAGACCTCTGCATCAGGGTCTGCCGCTCTAACCATTGAGTCACGCTTCTCCACTGCACTCCACTCCACTCCACTCCAGTGCATCAAGCGCTTTATTTTTTCTGCGGATAGTTAAGTGCTGCTCCATCAAGTGACCCCTCCACGACTGTACAGGATGCAGACAGTGAGCACGCAGTCAATCACTCAGTGCCCAGGGGGAGCCAGTGACTTCCTGAATGATGGATTGCTAACTTTTGCAAAGTGCGCTGTATGGTGCACCAGACGTCGAGCGGGATTACATCGTTTGCAGCTGTGCAATTCCGCGCTGACATTTTCATGTCCCATTCATTCCATATTGCACGGCAGTCTTGCCCAGGCATTTGGACTGAAAGACTGATGCAAAAAAAAAATATTTGCACAAGCCACTCAGTGCATACACGGTTTTCACCATATCCTGCGGTGCAAACGTCAGTGCACATTTGTATCTGTGCAATCTGGAGCAGCCTGTCTAACATTGTTGGACTGAAATCAGAGCAATCCCGCCCGATGCAAATATTATCAGTCAGACAGTCAGTCACTAAATGTTTGTAATCCAGCCCTTGCTGCTGTTCAGCTGTCTGGTCACTCAGGCGCAGACATGCCGCGAACAAAAGCAAGCTCGTCAAAGGCTTTTCTGAATGTCAGAAGCGTTGTTTATTTCAGGGTTAGCTACTGGAAGAAAGTCGTACGCAGAGCATCACCCGTGTTGTGATCTAAACAAAAGTCTTCTATTTTTGCATTGCAGCGGTAGTGAGGCTGAGGCACCTTGCTAAACTGTTCAGATCAGCACAAGGGCTTCAGATTGGAGACATTCACAAGTTGCGTTTTAAGCTAGCAGGCAGCATCAGAGGCGTTTTAAGGCATGTGCAAAGTGGGCTCTGGCCCAGGGCACAGCATTTCAGCCCCACCTCCCCCATACAGCCAGCTCTGTAATGCAGAGTCTTGCCCTGATGACCTTGAATAATTCTTAAACATATGCTTTTGAACACCATTTTCCTTTAATTTATTTTTAACGTGGGTGATGTGTGAGCATCTGTTACAGATATTTTGCAGAAAAGGTGTTTGTTTCATGCAACATCCATAAAAAGGTTTTTTAGATCAAAATAGGATCTCACATATGAGAAATGGTAGGGTGTCACAGAGAATATTTTCAGTAATATTAGTGAGATGCTGCTGTGTTACAATATTGAAAACACACATCACTATCCCTAAATATAAGATGTAAACACATTTAGAATTTGGACCAGTGTGCCTGTGCACTGTCCACATTGCTAAAGAGGGCATAAAGAACTGAAACTGATCATAAATTCAAAGCTGTTCCGAACAGGAGCCCCTAAATACGCTTGGCCCAGGGCACCCCAATTCCTTAAAATGTCCCTGAACAGGATTGGATGTTCTTGTGCGGTTATAGAGAATCAGTGGGGAGCTGAACTGTCATTAAATGTGTCAATAAATGTGTTGCACACTTATTAACCCTGCATGAGAGTTCTCTCCAGAGGCATCATGGTAAATGTAGTGAAGAACCATCTATTGGCTCACTTTTTTTCATTGTATTTGCTGAGATGCTCAAGTCCTTCCAGTTCCTTGACATGAGTGTGTATCACACTTTTGATACTCGCATGAAGAGAGTAGCCTCTGTGGATGTCAAGCCTCGCACTTTCGTTTCCATAGTCTAATACCTAAAGCATAGCTTCTACGTTTCCCAGATCCATGCGTGGTGAATTGCTACAGGCCAGGTTTTCTTTTTTGAATTCTGGGACTTGTAGTCCTGTCTTATAAAAGAAACAACAAGACTACAAGTCTCAAAATTCATAGGAAAAACCTGAACTTGACCAGCACATCAGACATGGACCCGAGAATTTTGGCAGGGCTGTGAAAGGTGCTCAGGTGCAGACCTTCGGCTCATGCAAACTTTACAAGCTCCCTCAGTGGGTAGGAGAACACATCACAATTCTGCAGTTGGGCCACACTTGTATTGGCAGGACCGCTGCTCAGGTGCATCTTGGTAGTTGTAGTGTATAGAAGTCTTTTTACAAATATTCCCATAGTATTCGCTGACACTGCAGGACATCTCTTTACACAGTTTCATGTTCTTTTTTACTTGTCAGAAAAGCACATTTTCTGTTGAGGTGTGTGACTTTCTGCTGTAGTTTTTGTGGTCAAATTCCAAACAGACCTGGGACCAGACCACTGGCTTTGACTAATTATCTGTCTTCTCCAGCTGAGAGGAGTGCATACAGTGTCTCAACAGATGGGTCGCACACTATTTGACAAGCCTTGCAACACTCTTACAAAAATGCATCATGGATGACATGCGGAGCAGGTTAATGGAGCTATGCTGTTATTTAGAGTGCCAGAGTACTCTAGCTATCAGGTGATATCAGCTCCCCTAAGAATATCTGCCCCTCTGCCCCAGGAAGCAGTCAGAGCACTTCAACACAAGCAGCTATTAAAAACAAGATATTGTTTCTTCTTCTCCTCATTCAGAGAGTCCAATAATTCAAGGAGAACTCCAGAAGATGGAGTCCTGGTAGAGATATTATTTATTTCAAATGACATTCTTGGTCATTAAAACAAGGCGGCAGCCAATGCGTTTCGTTCCCATATCAAGGAGCGTCTTCGGGGTTATAAACCAAAGTACACAGTTGAATCACAAAGTAAAAAGATATCTGTTTACACAGATACAACCCCAAAGTTTACATGGCTTAAAGTAGAGTCGCTGCTCTGCAGCATGGCAAAAAAGAGTAATAAAAAGGTCTATGATACCTCCAGTGTTACTGTACTTTAAATTTTTAAAAGTGCATTAGCCCTGACTGTGTCATAGCACTTTTTCAAATTAGTTTTGGCCATACTGCAAAGCACCTGCGCTGCTGTCCAGCGTGGATACAAAACATTCCCAAACCCAATAGCTGTTATAGGCGAGACCTACTGGCTTTGACAATGCTTTTATATGAAGGGGGATGATTCAGGAACTGCATTTTTACAATTCTTAAGGGTCAATGTGCCAATTTATTGAATAGCTAGGGGTAGTTAAATTGGACGTGTCAATAAATTAGAAGCTTGACAGATTGTGAATCGAAGTCCACAAATTTGGCAGTCGACCTGGTTTCTCAGGTATGAATTGATAGTTACCCCTGCAAGTACCCTTTAGTTATGTAAATATGTATTCAGTACTCGATTGGGGAAGCAAAAGAAGAATGTGGTGCTCAAACTGCTATACAAATTTGTTTTTCTATCCTGTAACTTTTAGTGTTCTTGAGGTAGGAAGATCACCCACCTCCCAATTAGGTGACCACGGGCATCAATATTACTGAATTTTTATCCTCCAGCACATGCTATTATCAACATACAAAGTTGTAATAAAGTAACTGTAACGAGGTAGGGATGCGTACCCCTCGTGAATGGTGGAGTCCTTGCCCTGCTGACCATACATCGCCTCCTTATAATTATTTACAGACTGAACAGTGGAAGGACGGTCTGATCGGCCCTGACGACGAGGAAGAAAATAGCGGCTCCTTTAACTGGGCGTTCGCATCTGAGGAGGAGGAACCGCCCCCGAAGGACGTCAGCGAAACAAGACTGGTCAAAAGTAGGGAAGCGATGTACGCAGGGTGTGTGATCACCCCGGAGGAGCGGAAGGCGGAAGCAAGCGGCACGGATCAGAGCAGAGGAAGCGGAGGAGATGAAGATAGAGGCATCCCGAAGGAACATCGCGGAGAAGACGGAGGGACTGAGAACGGAGGAAAGCCAGGAGGCCAACGACCCCGTGAACCGCCGTGCCACACTCCCGAGGGAGGAGTGTGGCTGTCACAGGTACGGCGGCGTTGGGCAGCCTGGGTGGGGAGCCGGAGTGCTCGAGTGTAAATAGTGTAAAATTCCCGGTTCGTCCCTCCCCTCTGTAGTTTCCCTTCCCTTCCAGTACCCTTTTCCTCCCCAGTACCTCACCTCCACCCCCCCCCTTGTTCACCGAGCACTGTACAAAGATTGAGCACGTTTCACTGGGTTTGCCCTCACATTACCCGGTCCCTCTTGGTGTACCACCCCTAGAGGACTTGATCTAACGGCCTCCCTCTCTGTTGGTCTCTTGCATGTCACGGAGCCGGCGGTATCCAGAGTGACGACCCACCAAGCCCCACCAAAAGACGGGAGAAGACCACCGCCACGGACCCAAGTGCTTTTGCCCGAGAGAGATTGACCCTGCGGAATCGAAAGACGTTTATGTCCAAACCCCTGAGAACTATAAAAATAAAACCATCTTTGACCTCACTACCTGGTGTCACGGTCGCCTCTACTCCCACGCCCACACTGGTGTCAGAAGTGGGATCCGCCCCTTCAGAACCGACCACGGTGATGGACCAGGTGATTCAGACTCTTATAGATGGGCAACAAAAGTTGGAATGGGCAATTAGCCAGCAGATCAACACCGCGGATGCTGACCGGGAATTATTCCGAACCACCATGGCACAGCAGATGGACAATCTACAAAAGGTTGTACAGGCCCCAAGCGCCGCAACCCACCTGGACAGAAGACCAGTTGGACCACACCCCTCAGGAGTGGCTCTGCAGAAATAGGTGGCTGGGGAAGACCCCAACGCATTCCTCATAAACTTTGAACGAGCAGCAAGGGCATGTGGATGGCCCGAGGAAAAATGGCCCTTCTTCTTGGCCCCGTTACTGACAGGAGAAGCCCAGACTGCATGTCAGGTTGCCAACCATTCTGGGACTTCCTCCTACTCCGACATAAAAGAGGTGATTCTGGATCACCTAGGAAGGGATGCGGAGGCCTATAGGCTCCGCTTCAGAAAGGAGAAGGGAATCGTGGGAGAGAATCCCAAAACATTGTACCTAAGAGTCAAGATGGCCGCTGAGAAATGGCTGAGACCTGAAAGTAGAAGTAAAGAAGAAGTCATGACCAGTATCATCCTTGAACAGTTTATGGAAGCCTTGCCATATGGCACCCAGAGATGGTTAAGACAGCATCCCGGCTAACAGCGGCTCAAGCCATCGAGATGGCAGCTAACTATACTCGGGCAGCACCCCGAACTTTTCCTTGGGATACCGACAGGAGTGGCAAGTCCAACGCGACTCCTTCCAAAACGGAAAGAAAGAAGCCGGTCCCTGAACTACTCAAACCACGACCCCATAGACTGGAAGCACCCACAATGAAGGGGCCCCAATGCTTTGAGTGTGAGGATTGGGGTCACATAGCCAGGATGTGCCCCCACCGAAGACCCACCGAAGAACCAATGGAGGTTGGCTACATACCCAAAGCAGTGATGTACACCGCAGAAATGGGCCCTTCGTTCTACGTAAGGGTACTGGTCAATTGTAAACAAGTGAAAGCCCTGTTAGATTCCGGATGTCGGCAGTCCGTCATCCAGGAGAGACTGTTGCACCCCTCCCAGATAGGCCACGATGGCACCGTGCACATTAGGTGCGTTCACGGTGACGTCAAACCCTAACCCATGGCTCGCATAACCCTTCACCCGATAGGTGGGGAGCCTTGTTCAGTGAAAGTGGGATTGGTGGGATCCTTACCAGAGGAGTTAATAATAGGAGTAGATAACCCAGATTTCCTATCCCTGTTTAAAAGAGAACTAAAAGACCTCCCTGCCGGGGCTTACCTGTCCATAGAACCCTGGGCTTTGGATAGGGGTTTCAAATTTGCTCAGGCCAATGACTCTTCCCTTATGAATGCGTGGGAGGTGGCTCACATCGCACAGACCACCCCTGCCCAGGGTTACCCCAGATCCAGAATAGAAAACGACCTACTGTACAGGGAAGGGAAAGCAGGGTATCCTACCCAACTAGTAGTACCAAAAGAATTCAGGGAGCAGATACTTTTCTACGCCCACACCCACCTAACGGCTGGGCATAGTGGGACCGAGAAAACAAAGCAAAATATATTGCGGCTCTTTTATTGGCCAGGCATCTATAAGGAGGCAGAGGCATATTGTAGACAATGCGAGGTGTGCCAAAAGAAAAACCTAACCCGACCTCCAGCCGTACCCCTACAACCGCTACCCATTATAGGCAACCCATGGGAGAGGGTGGGGATGGACCTAATCGGTCCCCTACCCCGCACCTCACGAGGACATACCTACGCCTTGGTGGTGGTTGATTATAACATAAGGTTCCCGGAGGCCTTCGCCCTCAGCGCCCCGACTACGAAGAACGTAGCTGAAAAACTGGTGGAGCTGTTCTCAAGGGTGGGGTTTCCGCGGGAGATCCTAACGGATCAGGGGACTCCCTTTGTTTCCCGGATGATGGTAGAGGTATGCAAGTTGCTGGACCTCCGCCACATCCGAACGTCCGCCTATCATCCCCAAACGGATGGCCTCGTGGAGAGGTACAACAGGACGTTAAAAACAACCCTAAAGAAAATGTTGAGTGCTGAAACTAAGGACTGGGACAGGATGTTACCCCTGGCCCTGTATGTGGTGAGAGCCCAAGTACAGAGCAGTTTGGGGTTTTCACCGTTTGAACTCCTGTACGGCCGCCAACCAAGGTCTCTTCTAGAGATAACCAGGGAAGCCTGGGAGAGAGAGGAGGCAGCCGAACAGAGAACCCTACTGGAATATACCCAGCAGTTAAGATCCAGACTGGGTAAACTACGAGACTTGGCATACTCGAACTTAGAAAAAACCCAAAACAACCAAAGACGGCACTACGATAAGGGCAAGAAGTGGAGGACCCTAGAAAAGGGGGATTGGGCCCTTGTGCTCCTACCATCTACCACCCAAAAGTTCAGGAGTGAGTGGAAGGGGCCCTACAAGGTCATAGAGTCCTTTGGGCGAACCACATATCGGTTACAAATGTCCCCTACCAGGAGACAAACCTTCCACATTAATCTCCTCAAACGGTGGATAGGACAGCCCCCTAGCCTGGCCAATCTAGCGCTACCACCCAGTAGCACCCGGTCGACCTTGGAGCACGTTCCAGTGAATACAGAGTTGACTGAGACAGAAAGACAGGAGCTGTTAAAGACTCTACACCCTTTCTCCCCGTTATTTTCGAACAACCCGGGGTGTACACATTTGGCGGAGCACCAAATCAATACAAAAGAAGGACAGGTAGTTAAACAGAGGGCCTATCGCATTCCAGCAGCCAAAAGGGCCGATGTGAGGAAGGAGGTACAGGAAATGCTCAGGCTAGGAGTAATAAGACCTTCGAAGAGTAACTGGGCATCACCCATCGTCATGGTTCCAAAACCCGACGGGTCTACCCGTTTTTGTATGGACTTTCGTGCCCTGAACGCTATCTCGTCCTTTGACGCATTTCCCATACCACGGGTGGATAAATTAATAGAACAGATAGGGGAAGCTCGATATATAACTACATTTGACCTGACCAAAGGGTATTGGCAGGTGCCCCTAAGGGAGGGGGACCGACACAAAACAGCCTTTGCAACTGAGGATGGGCTCTTTGAGTTTAACGTTCTCCCTTTCGGGCTACATGGAGCCCCGGCCACGTTCCAGCGATTAATGTACACGGTGTTAGCTCCCCACTCCCAATACAGCTCGGTGTATCTAGATGATATTGTCATCTTTAGTACATCCTGGGAAGAACACTTGGGACACATAACCAGAGTCCTAACCGCCCTACAGGCAGCCGGACTGCATGTAAATGCGAGGAAGTCAAGAGCAGCTTTCCCAAAAGTAAAGTACCTGGGGTTTATGCTAGGGGAAGGTGTTATACCCCCTCAGGAGGAGAAGATCAGAGCCATAACCGAGACTCCATTTCCATCGACTAAGAGGGAACTGAGGGCATTCCTGGGCCTCATTGGTTATTATAGACGCTTTGTTAGGAATTTAGCTGACCTTTCTAGTCCCCTAACTGACCTCCTACAGAAAAACATCAGAAACACCCTTCCGAAACCTCCCTCAGAAGAGGCCTATAAAGCCTTCCAAACTCTGAAGAATGCTATCACTACAAGCCCAGTCCTAATACCTCCAAACTTTGAGAAACCCTTTTCCCTAGCTACTGATGCCTCTGACACTGGCATTGGGGCAGTATTATCCCAGGAAGGAGAATACGGAGCCGAACACCCTATACTCTATGTGAGTAGGAAACTCCACCCAAGGGAACGTAAGTATCCCACGGTGGAAAAAGAGTGCCTGGCAATCCGCTGGGCTGTAGACAAATTGCGGTACTACTTGGAGGGAAAGGCCTTCGTCCTCTTCTCTGATCATGCACCTCTTCAATGGATGCAAAGGAACCGATCCCAGAATGCTAGAATCCTACGATGGTTTCTTTTCCTCCAACCTTTTGCCTTCACGGTGATACACAGGAAAGGAATCGACAACAGGAATGCAGATTTTCTTTCCAGGATGCCTATTCTCCCCGATCGGGTGAATCCAGGGGGGGAGGTGTGTAACGAGGTAGGGATGCGTACCCCTCGTGAATGGTGGAGTCCTTGCCCTGCTGACCATACATCGCCTCCTTATTTACAGACTGAACAGTGGAAGGACGGTCTTATCGGCCCTGACGAGGAAGAAAATAGCGGCTCCTTTAACTGGGCGTTCGCATCTGAGGAGGAGGAACCGCCCCCGAAGGACGTCAGCGAGACAAGACTGGTCAAAAGTCGGAAAGCGATGTACGCAGGATGTGTGATCACCCCGGAGGAGCGGAAGGCGGAAGCAAGCGGCACGGAGCAGAGCAGAGGAAGCAGAGGAGACGAAGATAGAGGCATCCCGAAGGAACATCGCGGAGAAGACGGAGGGACTGAGAAGGGAGGAAAGCCAGGAGGCCAACGACCCCGTGAACCGCCGTGCCACACTCCCGAGGGAGGAGTGTGGCTGTCACAGGTACGGCGGCGTTGGGCAGCCTGGGTGGGGAGCCGGAGTGCTTTAGTGTAAATAGTGTAAAATTCCCGGTTCGTCCCTCCCCTCTGTAGTTTCCCTTCCCTTCCAGTACCCTTTTCCTCCCCGGTACCTCACCTCCACCCCCCCCCCCTTGTTCACCGAGCACTGTACAAAGATTGAGCACGTTTCACTGGGTTTGCCCTCACATTACCCGGTACCTCTTGGTGCACCACCCCTAGAGGACTTGATCTAACGGCCTCCCTCTTTGTTGGTCTCTTGCATGTCACGGAGCCGGCGGTATCCAGAGTGACGACCCACCAAGCCCCACCAAAAGACGGGAGAAGACCACCGCCATGGACCCAAGTGCTTTTGCCCGAGAGAGATTGACCCTGCGGAATCGAAAGAAGTTTATGTCCAAACCCCTGAGAACTTTAAAAATAAAACCATCTTTGACCTCACTACCTGGTGTCACGGTCGTCCCTACTCCCACGCCCACAGTAGCACATTTTCAAAGCTTCTGTCGTTCTTGTACTCTTTGTTTCTTAGTTCTCTTTTTTCTATTTATTTCTTAATTATGGAAATATGTAGGGGAAAGTCAACAGGAAAGTCACTTGGCATGTAACTGACTGTTAGAAGGCCTCTAAGTGACTGTATTAAACTGTAACTAAATCTATGTATTTCCATGGTGCTCATGACATGATAGATGAGTAGCTAGACCTCCAATATGGAAGTTGGGAAATACTGAATGGTGCAGGGGGCTGGGAACTGGAAAGAAAGAAAGTAAAAAGGTAAAAAGTATTTGGTGGCTTAGGCAATGGTGGATTGCACTGGTTATAAAATATGAAATATTAGAGATCATCGCCCCTGACAACATAGGTGAGAGGCAAGATGTTGAGAGTGGACATTGGGAGGTGCTGAATGGTACTGATGGCTGCACAGTGCAAAGACAGAAAGTGAAACAATCAAAATTATCTGGTGGTTTGAACAATGATGGCATACTAATTTACGTAGGAATGTTTGACTGGTGCTGGGTTACGTCAGAATTAAATATCTTACCTCTTACTTCTGCCAGAACCAAGAGGAATTAGTTTGTTTACTGCTATGAAGCAAGGAAATGGATAGAAATCCAAGGTCATGTGTGTTTATAGTTCCTTGAGCCAGACTTCATCTTTGTCAATTGTTCCATCTTCAGTGCCATAGATATGCTGCTTTTACATCACTTGAAGCAAGAGTCCCAGTGATGTCAGAAATAAAGTCAGCCTGTCTGTGGTGGTTGGGTCTAATAACACTTTACAGAGGTTTGACAGTGCATCCAGGAAAATGTTTGATGTTGTATTCTCTGTTATGCCAAGCCAGATTTTCCTTGATGGAGCAATGCTTGATTCTCTTTTATGCCAAGCCAGATTGTATGAAAGTAGGATCTATGTTCATGGTTACCCCCACTTTTTGCTTGGTGTCAGTACGTTTTTGACTAGTTTGGTTGGGATCCTGCTAATCAGGACCCTAGTCACTATGCTTTCTCCCTAAATTGACCAAGGTAAGTACTTTTGTACATCCACAATTGGCTACTGGTGTACCCTTGTATATCCCTAGTATATGGTTAAGGTACCCAAGCAAAAGGTACACCAGGGGTCTCCCATGGGCTCCAGCATTTATTGTGCCACCCAGGGGAGTCCACATAAACTGTGACTACAGGCCTGCCTTTGCAGTCTGTGTGAGTTGCTGCTTGTACCACTCATGACAAATATACCTTTCCTTATATCTGAGGTAACTGCACTTAAAACCTATAAGTCACTCTGATTATAGGCTCTTCAGTCCGGAGGGCAGGGTAATTGATTATAAGTGTGAGGGTGGTCCTGCATGAGCAGGACATCCCTACAAATCCCAGAGCCGATTCTCCAGGCTCTGTTAGTGTGCTCAGCTATTATAATACATATAGTGGACATCAGTCATTAAGAGATGTCTAACTATATAGTGACTGCACCAAACCTGGTCATGTTTGGTATGAAACATGTTGGAATCAGACCCCAACACTGATTCCAGTGTTGGGAGTATGATCTCATGTACTGGGGGCTCCCTTAGGTAACAGCCTTTCAGGGTTTGACAGCAAGCTAGTGCTGTTGCCGGCTACAGACATTATTCTGCCCAACTGCTGCTGAGCCAAACTCAAGCAGGGTAGGATAGAACAATAGGTTTCCTGTCGCAGGGAGGTGTGACCACCTCCCAGACAGGACTTAGTGTATTGGGCTGGGGTGAGGCGCATGCTAGTGCCACCAGACCGCTTTGAATGGTGCATTTGGTTGCCTCCTTGCATATTCCAGTTTGAGTCAATTCAGGGAGCCCTTGGCTACTGCTCTGGCACAACACTGGACAAATGACATGAGAGCATTCTTCCCTCTGTCCAGTCCCCTCTCTGAGAGGGAACCCCGAGCCTTTCCAAGCCTTTTCCTAGAGGATTTACGGCGTACCTGTGGGTGGTTCTTCAGATTTGTCATTGGACAAGACTCAAGCCTGAAACCCCATCACTCTTCGACTGTCTGGACACTTAGACTTTCCCTGGAACCAAGACTGCATCATGGTAGACTCCTGCTGCTCCTGTTCTCGATGTTCTGCAAGTCTTCTTTGTTGTTTGTGTCTGTGTTTCTTCCAAGATCTTCAACAGACCTGTGGGCATCAAAGACAACCAATGTAATCTCCCTTGGAGTGAAAGAGTCACTCCCCTGCATCTGCAGGCACTGTAACAAAGCTGACCAGTCTGCTGCTCCTGATGTCCCACGGACTTCGAAAAGCTCAGCAACACAGGTGGTGGTTCTACAATTCCCTCGAGGCCTGACCTGTCCTCTGCAATTTTAAGGCCAGTATCTTTAGTCGGAACTGCGTTGACTTGCGGTTGCCAAGGCTTGTTGGCTCTGCACTCCAGAGATCTTCAGGCTACAAGAAGCTCTAGCCTCCAGCATCTCTTCCTGCCAAGTACAGTGTCCTCACCACATCCTCTGCACCTTGAGCCTTCCTTGTTTGTTAGCTGCTCAAGGTCCTCTTGCGACTCCTATGCCTTTGGCCTGTGGGTCCTTCTGAGGGTCTTCTCCTGCTTCAGTGGGTTCACCTGCTTGCTCGGGCCTGTTCTGACTCTCCTGCTTGTGGTGCGTCCCTTGGACCTTGTTGGTCCCAATGCTGCTCCTTCTTCGTTCTCCATGCCAAGGCTTGTTGGTGCTCCTGCCGGACAACAACCCCCACGGTTCTCGACTTTCGACATGGGACAGCATGTGCACAGCACCTGTTCTTCCTCAGTGTTGTCTGGTCCTTACAGTTGCAGCAACATGGTTACTGTCAATACTTCTGAACCGTCCGACTCAGTTCCCTCTGTCCCCTCTGCCTACAGGTTCTCCTCTTCAAGAATCAATTTTTGGATTCCACAGGACTCTTGCACAGGCTCCTCCAGCGACATCTTCTTCAAAGTGCTCAATTGTGGTCTACAGCTATCTCCGAAGTCACTTCGCACCTATGCACCAGGCTTCCCTGGTGTAGGTATCCTGGTCCCTGGGGTATCCACGGGTGTGGTCACTCTCCAACCTTCTATGAATGTATGAATGAAGAATTTATAAAGCGCAGGAATCACCTCCGGTGGGGTATCTCCACGCTAACAGCGGAGGGACAGAGGTAAAAGCAGGCAATCAATTATTAAAAAGTTCCGTTTTCGGACGTTTACAGAACTTAAGAAATTTCAGGCACTTGCGTATAAAGGAACAGGAAGTGAGTTTCAGTATTGAGGTAGGCAAACGTTTTGCCACCGGTGTGAGAAGTTGGCCTGATATATGATGCTCACTAGTTCTAGTGATCACCTTGTATCAGTCCAAACAACCCTTATGGTGATTGGTTGTAAGTCACCTTATAGACCAGCTATCCTTGTAGCGTGGACAAAAGCAGTCTTTAGGCTAAACTCTGAATGGCATGTGAAGCCAGCTGTTTTACCACATATAACCCCTTGAATACCAAGTGAAAGGACACCACACAGGTTGTTATGAAAATAAACAGATATTTATTAACTAACATACACTTCTGAACTCTTTATGAGGTCAGAGGGCTAAGCACATGACAATACTTGAAAGGAAATACGAGTTCGCACAGTATTTACAAGAACGCCTGAGGGGCGCAACAAACCATATACTAAATAAATGGAATGTGAAAGTCAATCAAAGGAATGGAGCTGTCCAGAGGCTGTAGGATCGCTGGGACCAAGCTATACTAACTGGAGGTAAGTAATAGGAGGCCCACGGAACGCGTGTGCAGAGTGTGAACTCACACGCGAGATGCGTACAATCGGCTGTGGACAGTACCGTTTAAAGAAAAGGTGAGTACGGACGTCCCTGACTAGATAGGACTAAAACGACTGTGGAACTGGACACTAGGAGAGTCAAGCTACCCTTGAGCACCGAAATGCTCGTGTTACCTCACCCACAGGCTGCAGGTGTATAGGTGCCAAGTCGTGTCAGGTTCCGGCGTTGAAGTCTATGGAGCATGGAGGAAAAGATGATGCAGGCGGTCAGGAGGAAGATGTCCGGTGCAATCCAAGGGTGGATTGGTGAAGAGAGGAACCTGAAAGCAGAGGAGACAATGTTCAAAGTCACTAGCCAGTGACTGGAGTGGAACCAGGAGTGGAACCAGATGTCGTTGTCGCGATCAGGTGAAGGTGGACGCTTGTCTCTGCAGCCACGTGGACCAGGTGGTGTCTTCGACGACCAGGATGGAGGCACGAGCTGTCCCACGCAGGCTCTCACTGTCGGCAGTGTCGTCTCCGGATTCGGGGTCAACAGGCCTTGGCAAAGGCAACCCACGCGGTGAGTGGAAACGGCGTCTGGAGTGGACCAGGAGGGTCCGGGGTGCTCCTCTTTTGGGAGGGAGCAAGGGCCAGTCTGGGGCAACCAGATCAGCAGCAAAGTTGTCGGTGTTCGTTGTCTAGGAGGTCACTAGCCAGCTGGCAAGTGACCAGACAACGCGTCGAGCAGCAAACAGGCAGAAGGGCCCCACGCAGATCTCGTGGATGCTGGAGGGCTGATCTTCGATGCAGGAGCTGCTCGAGGTCGGGGCTTCTCAGTCCCCAAAGCACTTGGACGAGGAGGCCTCGGAAGTCGTGCTGGAGCGAAGTGCTGCTTCTTTCAAGATGGCCGGTCCCACGTGTCTCGTCGCACCCACGGGTCTCAGCTCGGCTGCAGGGGGTTGAGGTCGGAGAGGTCTGGGAATCCGGGTCTCGTCGGGCTCTGAAGTCTGGATCCTTTGCAGGAAGACGACAAAGGGAAGTCGCGGTACGCTGATGGTGCCTGCAGATGCAGGGTGGACACTCCTTGCCCACAAGGGAGATTCCTTCTGTCTTCTGTGGAGCAGAACGTCGAGGTCCAGAGTTTCTTCTTGTGAAGTTGATCAGGATAATCTAATTTGGAATGGGACCAGCTCCTACCTTTATCCGGCTAAAGGGGGCTGTAGTACGACTAGGTCCCTCCTCTGGGTGGGACCAGGAAGGGGGGTGGTTACACCCCCTTTCCTTTTTCCGGTCCTGCGCCAGCTCTGGGGCTGGAGTGCCCCAGGAACTGGTTTGGACCAGCATATGCACAGGGACACCTTGTGTGCCCCAGGCATGTCTCATTCCTTTCAGCCCTGTCCTACCTAATACACAAAATCCTGTCTGGGGTGGTGCTAGCACCTCCCAAGGCAGGAAACCCTTTGTCTAAACCTCCCTCGCTGGAAGGACTCCCAGCAGCAGGAGGTCAGACTTGTGTCTGTGGTGGCAGCATCCATTTTGTGATGCTGAGTCTCGAGTTAACTTTAACCGGGGTTCACAGTTACATACATGTCGTGTCCCTCTAGAAGGGTGGAAGTCTAACCCCGTCGCCAGAATTGGCGAGGGGTTAGTATTCCAATTCGTATGACACCTTACTCGACATGTTTTGATAATGCGATACCAAAGTTAGCAAATAACCGCGAGGATTATAATGCACTTAAGAGTATATGGTACGTGTTATCATGGAACAGCTATTAGGACCGGGCTCAGCTCATGCCAGAGCACCATCTCACATAATTCCAAGCACTTTGCCTTCAGGATTGATAAGGCCTGCCATAGGAGTGACTGATAGGAATATATGTGTCCATTTTAGGGTTAGATATAGGAATACTTTATCTACAGTAAAGGGTGATTACACCACCTTGCCCCAGCTGTCGTGCAGCCAGTTGTGTCAGATTTGGATGGCCAGCCAGGGGTGGCATAATACATGCTGCAGCCCCTGGTAGGCCCTGGGTACACCTAGGCCCTGGATACCTAAGGTATGCTGTACAGGGACTGATAAGGTGGCCCAGTACCAATTGGTAAATGCACCTAAGGTACATGCTTGTCAATTTAGAGAGAGAACAGCTAGGCTGTGGGTCTGATTAGCAGGCCCACAGCCAGGGAAAGTCGTAAACCAGTGAAGCAAAAAGCAAAAATCGGGGGTGACCATAGGATTGCAGACCCCACTCTCCTACAACTGGCTCGTAGTTTGTTAAACCATGGAACAACTAGCAAAGCCTTCTCTCCAGAGCGCAGATATCTGCTTGGAAGATGATGAACAAGTTCTTCCACTAGGTACCAGGTTCCTGGGACCCCTATCATTGATCGTTTTATGGACCAAGCAGCAGATTTTAAACTTAATTCTTTCATGGATGGGGAGCCAATGGAGGCATCTCAGTAAAGTTTGAGAGGCAGTTCTAGGAGGCATATTGAGAGGCAATTGCACTCCTGTGTTTTAGACCACTTGCAACATGTTTAGCAGTGTCTTTGCAGCTGCCAAAAGTGCATTACAGTAGTCGAGTCTACTGACTACCAGAGCTTGGATCAAGGTCTTGCGTACTGATAGGGGGAGAAGGTGGAACACTTTCCATAGAAGCTTCAGCATATAAAAACAGGTGCTTCCACTGGGTTTCTTTGGGTCCACTTGGAAGGGTCCTTCTTAAAAACTGCAACAGCGACTTCCCCGTTGACTTCTATTGGACACGTGGCTGTTTCCACTCTGCACACAGCTTCCATGGCGTTCCTCGGCACTTACCTTTGTTCGTTCATTGTGTCATCTCTGAGTCTCCTGGTCCAAGTCCTGACTTTGGTCGCAGTTCACATTCCACATTTGTAGTATATGGTTTGGTCTCCCCCTAGAGACCACTGTATTTTGTGCGTACTTACCTTATTGCAATCAAAGTATTGCTATCTATTTGTGTTGATATCTCCAGGTAGGAGCTATACCAACGTGTTAGTGAGTGTTGTGTAATAAATAGACATATTTTTATAAATACACTGTGTGAGGCTTTTTCATTTAACCTACACTACATGATTAAACTGGTAAAACAAGCTGCTTAACATTCCTTCAAGAAAAGCCTGAAGGATACTCTCCACAGCTACCCATTTTCAAAGACCACTAAAACCACTACAAGGGTTGCCTGTATTAGTGCAAGATGCAGCACTTAAATAAGTGTGCACCATATAGTAAGCCAGCCTCCTACACCAATTGTCCTTGCCGGAGAGTTGTTGGCCTTCCAAATTTGGGTGAGTGGACAGCAGTTCTTTGGATACTTCATTCTCTGAGTTTCAATTCCATGTTCAACATTGCCGTGTTTTGGTCAGATTCAACAATACAGTGTCTGTGGCCTATACAAAATCACAAAAGAGGGCCTTATTCCAAATCACTGAACACAGTGGCAGTTCATCTGGTTGCTTGGAAGAAGCACGCCTTTCATCCCTGTCAATTGTTCACATCAATGGGCAGGACAATGTTCAGGCTGATCAATTGAGTAAATGTTTAGATCATCACAGAAACTGTTTGTCTCTAGCAACATTCCAGAAAATGTCTGTGAGTTTCAACACCCTTTTTGTGGATCATTTTCACCCAACTGCAATTCCCAACTTCAAAGATATTGAACCACAGTCCAGAGAGAAGGCCTTGTGGGGTGGACGAGCGAGAGTGAAGAAACCCAGAGAGATCATTTATTCCATCCATCTCTCTTGATTCCCAGGATGTTATACAGAATGTGGGAGGGAACGGAAATGTTGATGGTAGCCTGCTTTAGCCTTGAAGGTCTTTGTTTCCTCTACTTTCGTTTCTAGCTATTCTTCCTCCTTGGGTTCTTCTGATTCTAACTCTTTTCCGGCCTTTGAATATTCCTTTTCCAAACAGGCTTTATATGTTGGTTTAGAGCTTGAAAGGAAAAGCTTCCAAAGTAAAGGTCTGCCCCTTCATTTGAAGTTAACTATCCAAAATTCTGGGAGACCTTCTGCATTGAAATCATACTCTAGGCACTGGGCTTAATTTCAAAAGTGGTTTACAGATCATTCAGTCTGTTTTATTTATTTCTCTCTTCTATTTTGCGCTTTTGTTTGAGTGGTTTTCAGCATAATCTGTCTTTATTGACTGTAAAAACACGATGTCTGCAATCAAAGCTTTTCGTGAGCCTTGTGAGAGCTATAAAGAAGGTGATGTGTTGGTAGACAAATTGTTCAAGAACTTTTCATTTTAGATACCAGTGTTTCGTTCTGTGTCTCCACTTTGGGATCTCCCAAGGTTCTGAAACCCCTCCAGGTTAATCCTTTTGAACCACTGACTTCTGTGTACTTTGTTTTTGACCTTCAATGTAGCCTTTCTGGTGGCCATTACATCGACAAGCAGTATGGCTCATCTATCTTCCCTATTATGTTATCCTTCTTTTTTTTCAGATTTTATGAGGATGGGATTATTGTAAGCATGATCCCTCACCAACCATCTTTGTTTGCGGAGAAGGAATTACTGCATATATTTGATGTCAAATTATATTTAGGAGGAGGAGGAGCCTAGCGTTGAACGAAGATGGCCGCATAAGCTCTCGACTCCGTCGACCTCCTCCTGCTGCTTGAATATCCTGTTACAAATCCTGCTTTTTCGCCTCGCCCCGTGTGGGTGACCCGTTGCTGATACTGGCGGTGTGGTCCTGGGAAACTTACGACCCGGATTGCCGGAGTTACATCGAGTGGAAGTTCTTGGCCTTACGCTGACCGAGTGCCGGGACCTCGAGTACTGACCCTGCCGGGTTGCAGTGCAACAACGGCAGCCGGGGGACCCAGACACGGTGCGGTCGATAGAAGTGGAGAGCAACCTGCCCCTGGACTGGTGGCGAGCCTGCGGTTCTACCCGCATTGAGGAGGTGTAATGATCCTGTGAGTGGCTGAGTGGCTGGGGGTCCCCTTCTTGGCGTTCCCTTCCCGCCGGGGTGGGGCCCCCGTCCGAGTGACCCTATCGCTGCTGGACTGTGTGCCTCCTGCCCCCGCCTGCCCTCATCGCACCTCGGTCTCTGGGAGAATCGGGTGACCGGAAGGGCGCACTGATGTCTGGAGTCGATCAGTTCGCGGTGGTGCGGGTGAAGAAGAGCCATCATTGCGAACCGTGATGGCCGCCATTCAGGGTCTGTGCTCCTACATGGTTGCTCTTTCACATAAGTCGATCGCGGATGCCACCGAAACTGCCCGATCGCATAATGACTCTGATCTGTCTGGTCCCCCTAAGCGAGCTGTTTCCCCGACTTTGATCCCGGAATCTACAACTCGAGGCCCATCTAGTGTCGAAGCATGGATAGCAATGTCTGTACCGCAGTGTGCGGCTGAATCCGCCGCCATGGTGTATCGCCCGCCCACGATGAAGAGTCCGCCTGTGGTCGTGTTCACGAGCTCGTCCCCCAATTACTTTATTGAAACCGTGACCCGACGGAAAAAGTGAACAACTATCGATCGTGTGAGCTGTGCAGTGTGGTGGAGTATGGGACGGTCGGGATCTGGTCGTACCGTGGCGGGATCACTGAAATAATATCGACGGACATAATATCGAGTTGCCAAAATATCGTGGACAAAATATCGACAGTCAAAATATCGAGTTTGTATCTACAAACAGGTAAGTACAAAAATATTGAGTACAAAATATCGTTAACAAAAATATAGATGTAAAAAATATCGACTTTATTAAAAACAGTGTTAAATTAAATTAATATTAAATTTTTATTACTAAAATATACTTAAAACGACTTAAATTAAATTATAATAATTAAATAATAAATGAAAATAATAAAAATAATTTTTTAAAATCTTATTTGTTGACCCTGAACCCTAAAAATACCCCTTTACCCAAAAACCCAAAACTGACCCTGAACCCTAAAAATACCCCTTTACCCAAAAACCCAAAACTGACCCTGAACCCTAAAAATACCCCTTTACCCAAAAACCCAAAACTGACCCTGAACCCTAAAAATACCCCTTTACCCATGAACTGAAAACTGACCCTGAACCCTAAAAATACCCCTTTACCCAAAAACTGAAAACTGACCCTGAACCCTAAAAATGCCCCTTTACCCAAAAACTGAAAACTGACCCTGAACCCTAAAAATGCCCCTTTACCCATGAACTGAAAACTGACCCTGAACCCTAAAAATACCCCTTTACCCATGAACTGAAAACTGACCCTGAACCCTAAAAATACCCCTTTACCCATGAACTGAAAACTGACCCTGAACCCTAAAAATACCCCTTTACCCATGAACTGAAAACTGACCCTGAACCCTAAAAATACCCCTTTACCCATCAACTGAAAACTGACCCTGAACCCTAAAAATACCCCTTTACCCATGAACTGAAAACTGACCCTGAACCCTAAAAATACCCCTTTACCCATGAACTGAAAACTGACCCTGAACCCTAAAAATGCTCCTTTACCCTAAATTTATCAATATTATTTCATTAGCAATTAATTATTAATTAACAATAACAATAAAGTAAATATATTAGAACATTAGCTGTAATTATTTTAATAATTAATATTCTTTTTTCAAAATTAATTACTTAAAAATTACACAAAATTATATATATTAAAAATGTACTCTAATTAATGTAATTAACTAATTACAATTAATTAATTAACAATTATTTACTAATACAAAATATGTTCAAAATGATATTAATTAATTAACTAATTAATATTAATTAATTATCAATTAATTATTAATTAAAAATATTAACAAACATATATTAATTAATTAATTATTATTAAATTACTTCCCACCCTATTCCCCTATAAACCCACAACCCGCTACAGAATTACATTACGCAATTATTATAAAAACAAAATTCATGTAATAAAATATTTTATAACATTAATACACACTATTCACACATATTATTACATAAAAATACACTATAAAATATTATATATTATTAAAAAATCGATATTTTTGCTATCTATATTTTATACAGTCGATATTACTTCACTTACCTGAAAAACAATATTTTTGTAGTCGATATTATGTCCAGTCGATATTTTGTCCAGTCTATATTAAAAACTCGATATTATGTCCAGTCGATATTTTGGAGTCGATATTTTGTCTCTATACCACCGTGGCGAGTGTCATGGCGGCTGAGGATTGTGGTGGACTGTGGATATCCGTTGGACTCGCCGCACAGATTCGTGGACTGGCTGGACTTTTGATTTATCCTGTGAATAGGCGGATGCGGTGTGCGGAACTCATGGTGAACACTCGTAGAGGTCAAGGGTGAGACTGGTGTTCGATTCGGATGCTAGGGGTTTGTGAGGGACCCGGGATCCGCCATTTTCTTGTATTGGTGGCGGGGCGGTGTAGGACGTCTTTCCTGGGTTCTACCGACTCTACTTTGCTTTGTTGCTTATTGTTTAATGACCGGGACTGTACGTCGCAGGAGGGGGGCAGTGTGACCGGGATTGTGTGATTCTCCTCCTTCCTTAACTTTTCTTTTCTTTCTTTTTCTGTGTTTCCTTCCTTTATAAATCTCTTTTCTACTATATTTCGGGTTTTTGGTCGCTGGGCGATAGGCACGCTGCTAGGGGGGTAGGCCGTAGCCATCTGCAGGGGTGCAGGGTGGGGGGTAGGGGGTGGGGTATTTTTGTTTTTCCGTTCGCTGTTTCTATGGCCTTTTTCTCTTTTTTAGTTTGACTGGACTTTCCTTTTTCCTCACTCCCTGGGTGGGGGGTCAGTGTGTCGGGTTACTGTTTGGACTTTTTGGGCGGTGCTGGGACTGTGGCTGCTCAGCCTCTCCTGACATTGGATTCACTGGGTGGGGCATTAGTCGGGAGTTTTCAGAAATGTATGCTTGCTTATATTGTTCGCTTCAAAATGTGGGTGTCTCTGCAGTTGGACGTGCTTTCCTGCCCACCCGGTGATTGTATCTACTTTAGAACCCGTAGCCGGCCCCCTCCTGTTTTCTTTTCTCTCTCTTCTTTTCGTTAACATATGGAACTGTATTACGTATTTACCGTGTATATCCTGTTTTAATTTAAAAAATTGACCTCTCTTATCCTGAGCCGCTCTCCTGGGTGTGCTGAAACAGTTTGATGCTCTAATTTTGCTGCCATGCCTCCGGGATGTTTGGCTGAATAGCTGTGTGCACCCTTTTCTAAATAAAGGTCTTCCAAAAATTTTAAAAATATATATATATATTTAGGAATTTATCCAGCCAGCCCAACCCCTTCAGCAAGTCAGACCACTTGTTTATCAGTTTTGGTTTGTTTAGTCAAGGTAACAAGCCATTATTCATGACCCAAAACAGACGGATAAGATCGAACATGGTCTATTCCACCTTCATAGCAACATGGTAGAAGTGTTTTCCTTTGCAAAATGTCAGATGTCCTTTTGGGAAAGCAGCCATAACAATGCTCAATTAACGTAAAATCTAAAAAGCAGAGGGAGGCAACAGCTTCCATAGCTGAGAAAAGTCACAGGACATGCAATCCAGAAGAGCATAAAGGGGGCAGATACCAGTGTGCGACCAGAGTTCAAGTTTAATAGCCAATGCCATTGCAGGTTATGCCAGAACATTGTTAGTTCTGTTTTAAGGCTTTGACTCTTATACTTTGCATAGGGTTCTCACAGCAGAATTCAGCCTTTGCTAGCTGATTCACTGGTTACATCAATCACCAAGATCATTAATCTTTATCTCTGATGTATGTATCCCTTTCTCAAACAGCTCTGATGGTACTGCAAGTGATAAGCAGTGCTTTATAAACAAGAAAAAGTCAAATGTTCAGCGGTCAACTGAATCCAAAACTTACAATTGTAGGCCATAGTATAGTATTTTACATAAATGTATATGGCTGATACTACAAAGAAGTATGATTTTGTTTCATGGCTTGTGATGCAGAATTATTAAATATTTAAATGCACAATAGCATTAACATGATAAAGACAATTAACATGTAATTGTAATGAAGATATTCTGCTGAAGGAAATCACCTTATGCTAACATGAGTCAATGTAGGCCTCAAATTCAAAATGGCAACTCAGCTTGCAGCCATCTTTCAGTTCATCGTCATCTATTCAGAAATTTAAAGTAAAGAAACATGCTTCAAAAATTATTAAAGCAAACACAAAGAGATGATTGACGGAGCGCTGACATTTTTCAGACACTCACCTCAATTCACAGATCTGGGTTTCATCATCATTCTCTAGCTCGCTTCGCCACCCCAGTTCAGACCCAGCCATATGCAAATCAGTCTTGACCCTGCTCCCCATGGGAACAGTCTAGCCCGAACTGCCAGGCCAGGTTCTTCCTGGATTGGAAACAAGTATCCTGGGACCAGTTTCGGGGCATTATCCCTCATAAGCCAGGCTAGCTTGACTCCAGTGGCATGGAGAGCAAGGGATCCATGTCTGGGAATACCCGTTCTGACTCGGAGTGATAAATGCAAAAAGAACAATTGACGGACAGAATGCTGCACAATGTTAAACATTCACCCCAGTACAGAGATCTGGGATCTGGGGGATCCAAGGGGTCGCTGACATCAGAGGGAGTTGATTGCAGGCCAAAGGGCAGTGAATTCCCATTATAACGCACTATCACCGCGCTAGCCCACAATATTGGAGGCAAAGAGGACTACATCAATTCTCAGGCAAAGGGGAATACACTGCAGCAGGTTCGAATCTTCGGGCTAAACAGAAGCAACCCCAGAGATCTATTGGACTGTCTAGGGCACTATAAAAGCCATAAGCAACAGCAGTTGGTGGGATAGCCTGAGGAGAAAACTAGCTTACGAACTTATGCCAGCACCTAGCTCTTGATCCCTGGACATAGCCCCCACACTTGTTCATTTATATAAATCAAAAGACACACCCGAGCAGGGCATAGCATACTGAGAACCTAGGGCAGGGCTCCACCCATTAACTACTGACGGACTGCCAGCTGGCCACCTCGTACTAAACTGTTGTCCCAAGACACGCGAACGCAGTGGGAAACGCTGGTTGCCAGATCTGACCATCAGGAAAGGAAAATGGGCAGAACTGAAGGTAGACAATCTAAACTACCATTTGAGGCTTGGAAAACAACCTGTATGCAGCAGTAAGAACAGACTGGGGCCGAGGCCCCGCTGGAGAGCCAAGACAACGTTTGGAGATCCTTGCTCCTCACCATAAAAAACAGCCTCACATCCATAGAGTCTAAAATGGACACCATGTCTGCTCACATGGACACCATTGTACACAAGATTGAAAAACATGATCACAGGATCACTGAGGCTGAAAATAGAATCTCTGAACTGGAAGACACCACAGTGAGTAGTAGAGAACAAATATCTCAAATGGATCGCCTGTTGAAGTTGATTGCGGCAAAGAATGAACATTTAGAGGCGCATTCACGCCGGAACAACATGCGCATACTGGGATTACTGGAGGGTGCTGGTTTAGCTGCTTGTAAAGAAGATCACAGTTCAAAGACAGCTCACCTAACAAAGCGACCAGCTTGAAAGGGAACGATCACCCAATAACTTTCATCACAGACAGTAGTGCGTCGATTATTATCATGCCAGTAAATAGTTTAATAGCCTTTCCCCTGTGCCTCACCTCACTCCATCAGGTAAAAAGGTATATACTTGGGCTGCTTCTGAGCCATTGCAAAGCCAAGGGCCGTTCACAGCGACAATGCAACACAAAAAGTCATCAGTGCAATCCACCTTTCATGTTCAACAAGGGAGTTCGTTGAGTGCCTGCTTGCTCAGTTTTGCTACCACATAATCGTAGTATTAACAAGCATTTGCAATGCAATAGGTCTCGCATTTACGCGAGTTTCAGCTATTGGCAGTGTAAATGACAATGCATATTATTTATGTTTCAAAAACCAAAACATAAATAAAAGGCCTCTAACACATGCATCACCCATTACAGCGTTGTCAGCCTCAGCCACCTCTAATAAATTATCCATCTGTCTGGCCATCAAGGCTCTGCTCCCTACGTACACCTGCAACTTTTCTAATATTATTATAGGCATTAAACTCAGTTTATGTGACAGTAGTAGAAAACTCAATATTTTTCATGAAAAAAACTATCTGTGACAGATAGATGGCAGTAGTCCTTAATGTTCTGTTGGTTGTCTCCACAAAGGCACTTCCCATTAATTTGCCAATCATTCAAATGGCAACATTAAGATAATTTCATGATGACGATGCAGTACTTGCAAATTGCGCACTACCACAGGCCTTGAAACTTCTCAGCACTATAAATTGTACTCTTTAGTGCATCGGGTTAGAATAGAGAAACACCCTAGGATATTATCGGATCATAATCCCCTAGTCCTTACTGTGGCTTTCACAAATGGAGGGAGGGGTGAGCGGTTATGGACTTTTGAAAGACTTTGAATATGTTCTCCATATGAAGGGGTGGATTAAGGCGTTCTGGGATATAAATAGACACAGTTCTAGAGCTGGTGTAGTGTGGGATGCTTTTAAGGGGGTCAGCGGGGAGACACTTAGTTTTAGCCTACATCGGCAGAAGAGGGAGGCGCAACGTGAGGAAACGCTCTATAAAAACCTAACTAGGATTGAAGAGCAGCTGGCAACAGCGGTGAATGCAGGTCTGTTAATTGATGATACTCTGCTTCGGCGAGCCTGGGCCAAGGCAGAAATTGGAGATTGGGCTGCTGCTAAGGCAGCGGAATGTTTCTTAGCTAAAGGAGAGCATTGCCACCTATTCAGTGAGCGGGTTGGGCATACGTTGGCTGTTAGACTCAGACAAAGGAGTGCTGCGAGTGAGATAAATGAGATCACAGATGACTGTGGAAACCTAGCTATAGATCCAACTGGCATTCAGGAAGTGTTTCGACAATTCTATCAACAACTATATGGTGAGGAACCCCAGGTGCAGCAGAACTTAATTCAGGGGTATCTTAATAGCACTCCATTGCAGAGAATTGATTCTGAGGACAGTGAGATGCTGGAGGCCATATTGGCACAGGATGCGATTTATGGTGCACTGAGGAATCTTCCTTCAGGCAAGGCTGCTGGACCTGACCAGATTCCCCTAGAGTTTTAAAAAACCTTCCTGGGTGTAATTGTACCCGACCTGGTTGATACACAAACCGGAAGCTCGGTTCCCGATTCTACATTATATTCTATAATATTTCTAAAAAAGGGGAAGCCGCCCCGGGAACCTGGATCATATCGGCCAATTACTCTCATAAACTCTGACGCTAAGTGTCAGGGGGTCCCTGCCTGCCACGGGCCGGGAGAAGACTTTAACCCGTATTCCTTTCCACCCCGAGTGCAGGACGGACACGGTCCCTTTAATGCAGCGTGGGCCTTACCGGAGGAGGGAACTCCGCCGGTGACATCATCGACCACCCTCCAATCAGGAGCTACGGAGGAGTTGATAGCGCGGCATCCGGAAGAGAACAGCGCGACCGGGACAGGAGAGGAGGAGTCGTCCAGAGAGCCTACAGTGGTATTCGGTGTCCAGAGAAGAGAGGGCTCGGAAGCTGCGTCGCCCCAGGAGCAGAGGAGAGAGGACTCGGAAGCTGCGTCGCCCCAGGAGCAGAGAACGAGACCACGCTCCGCCCCACCACGCTTCTGGAGAAGTGTGGCTCCACAAGGTACGGGCCAGATTAAGGGGACTCGTCTTTTCACGGGGAGGGAACGGGTAGGGGTGGTTGAGGGTGGTCACTGGACTTACATGTGTGTTTGAGCCGTATCGCACCCCTCTCTTTGAGTGCACACAAGAGCGCATTTTCACTGAAGTTTTTCGTGTTATGGTAACGGTCCCTGGTGATCCCCTCACTCCCCGCCCCCCTTCTTTCATAGCCGGAGTCCCGGTAACGCTAGTAACCCAGGGTATCTTTTCCCTTCTTTCGAGTGCCATATGGATCCCTGATGCCTTCTATCGAGCACCATATGGATCCCTGACGCCAAAAGGACCTGAACTGGCAGGACCAGTGAATAGAGAGTATCAAGAGCTACCAAGAGCTCTGCCATCTCGGAACCAAGAGAGTCCTGTTAATTTTCTTTCTTTTGTGACTTGTGACATTACAAATAAAAGCGCTCCTCAATCTCAAGTATACCTGAGTGCGTGTCCTTCTCTTCTACGGGTCCCCCCCCCCCTCTTACATTCATCACACTAAGATTCTGTCAGAAACTCTTGCGACCAGTTTAAATACCATCATAGGGAAAGCAATCCACCCATGTCAGCATGGGTTTATACCAGGGAGGGGGACTACCCAGCATATACGTCAGGTAATAACCCAGTTCGATGCAGCTGAAGTCTCAGGGGACCCTATGGCTTTGTGCTTTTGGATGCAGAGAAAGCCTTTGATAGGGTCTCCTGGGATTATCTATGGGAGGCAATTCAATGGTTTGGTATTGGCCAGGGGTTTATTTAAGCCATTTGCGCTATGTATAGAGCACCAACTGCCCGGCTGAGAATAAATGGGAAATACACTGTGCCTTTCGTGATCAAACAGGGCACCAGGCAAGGTTGCTCGTGTTCACCCCTTTTATTTGCTATATATATAGATCCTTTAATTCGGCAGCTGGATGCCTCCCGGGAAATTTAGCCTATTATTTACCATGGGTGAGCAACAAAAGTCCTTGCGTATACGGACTATGTCGCTTTAGTCACCCCCAAACCACTAGCAGCACTAGCTGCAGTCGAGGAGACAGCTCAAGCATTTGGTGGGATCTCCGGATATGCCCTAAACAGGCAGAAGACCCAGATAGTTATGAACTGGGGGGATTAGCCTCTCTGACCCGCGGGTGACAGATTCAGCGGTTTACTTGGGTACTGATATGATCTCTGAATTAAGTGATCTGATGGCTATAAATATTGGTCCTGTAATCCGGAAGGCTAAAAAAGACTTTGATAAATTTCACAATTTGCATCTGTCACTGGTGTGCCGCTGCAATGTGGTTAAAATGGTATTCCTACTAAAAATACTCTACTTGTTTAGGGCAACACCCCTAGAATTTGGGAAGCAATGGTTTGCTGCACTGGAGAACCTGGTAAACCGGTTTATCTGGGCACACAGTAAAACTAGGAGGGCCTTATGGTATATGACACTGCCCCAGGAAAGAGGAGGCTGGGCAGTTCCGGATTTTAAAATCTATTATTGGGCTGCGGCTCTTCAATATATGTATAGGTTGCTTGGTGGGCGATCTGAAGATCCAAGCGCTGAAGATCGATTGCCAGATGTATATAGGTTACTGGTGGGGGAGGATGCAGTGAACTACTTTATGAAATTCAGTGAGCCTAGTTATTTTAAAAGAACAAGGTTCAAAACTATGCAGGCAGCCTTTAAAATCTGGGCTGCCCTTAAGAAAAAGACAGGACTTGGCAGAGTGAACTTTTATACCCAGTTGTTTGTAAATCCCACGCTGCCAGAAATCTTTTCTGATCAAATCATGGCAGAGTGGGCTGGTCAGGGTCTTCTGAGAGTCGGGGACATAATGGGTTCTGAGGGAATTTATCAATTTAAGGATATTCAGGGCAAGTTTGGTATTGGTACTATGAACTTCTTTAAATATCTCCAGCTTAGAAGCTTCCTGAGCAAAAAGATGGGTGGGCTTAATGGCTTTGGTAAAGTTAAAACCATAGGCGCTATAAGAAGCAGTGAGGGCTGCACCATTAAAAGAATTTATCTTGAACTTACATCACTCAAGCAGGATGATCTAAAAAAGCATGGCGAAAAATGGAAGGATAGACAGGGCATCGATCCGGATAACTTTCTTGAGTCTCTAGGGCTGGGGCAGACCTTTTTATGCTCTGCTGGGCTTCAGGCTCAGTACTACTAGACAATTTTCGTGCTTTACTACAACCTGTGAGAAAGCGCCATCTTTCTTGTATGGTATACCCCACTTTTTGCTGAATTGCTGATGTGCCTTGACTGAGTGTGCCCTGGGCTCCTGCCAATCAGGTGCCCAGGGCATGTGGTCCTTCCCTAAAACTGTGCTGAAACTAAAACTCAATTGGCATCTCTGGCCAAAAGTCAGCCCCTGGTAAATGGTACCCTAGGTACCCAGGGCATTCCGACCAGAGAAGACCCCTAAGGGCTGCAGCACTTATTGTGCCACCCTTAGGGGCCCTGCACCCTGGCACACACACACACTGCCCTTGCAGGCTAAGTGTCCTGGTACAGAACTAAACAAAGAGTCGACATGGCACACATCCCTGTGTGCCATGCCCACAAACCCAATGCCCTGGCATACATCAATCACCCCTCTAGCTGGGTGCCCTATGCCAGTGGTCTGGGCACAGGTGCATGAGCCGTGTGCCCCTACAGTACCCAGGGCCATTCCTGGGCACTGTAAGTGCAATGATGCCATTAAGACTATATGGCGCTGGGAGGTTGTCATTTAGAACTCCACAGCACCATCATGGCTACACCAGGGCACAAGTCCTACAAAAAGTAGTGGGGGGGCGATGACGTCACGACAGGACGTGACGTAATGAAAGGTGGCTTGCACCATCAGACAGACTCATTGCCTCCCCTCGCTCACCCCTTAGATGTGATTGCATCAGAGAAGCCAGCGCGTGAGCAACGTTCTGAATGAGCTCCGATCTCGCCCCAGGGAGGCCAAAGAGTGAATGTGTGGCTCCATTTGCTCCAGTAATCAAGCTCCTGGTAAAATAAGTGGAGGGACGCCATCCACCCTTGTGGTACCCCGACTCGAGCCCTGGGCTACACTGAAGACTGACAAGTTTGATATCAAACTTCTCAGCACATTAAAACCACACTGATGCCAGTGTGGGATTTAATGTAAAATGCACTACAGAGGGCATCTTGTAGATGCCCCTGAAACCTAACCTACAATCCACGTCTTTTTTGAGAGGCTGCCTAGGCTGCCACACAGCAGACATGTTGCTGGACCCTGGGTAGAGAGCCATCCACTCTCCTGGGCCAGCAACAATGCACATAATGGGCGAGGTGCTAGGTCTCCTCCCCCTGGATGGGCAGGGAAACTTCAAAGGTGTGCCGCCTTTGTGAGCTTCTCCAGGCCACTTGCGGTACTCAGCAACTGGCCCCCACTGGTTCGAACTGACACTCTGGCGGGAAGACAGGCGGGAAACCCTAAGTGAGGAAAGGGGTTGTGCCAGCCTGTGCCAACCCCACCCCTCAGGTGGGAGACGCGAGGTGAAGCACAACCCCGGGCTCCGGCCAGCTTGAGGATGGGGAGCCCTGCCCAATCAGAGATAGGCTCCTGCCCCTCTCCCACAGGAGAGGAGAAGGATGGGGGTGTACTTGCCCCAGGACAGGGACCCATTGGTCCCTGCCCTTACCCTACCTGTAACGCCCCTAAAGTATTCAGTGGCAACCTGAACATTCCTTCCTCAGATCCCAATTCCGAAACAAGAAGAAGACCAAGAAGAAGGATGACCTGCCGTGCAGCTGCTAACAAAAGGATGACACCAACTGACTTGGCCCCAGCCCTACCGGCCTGTTGATCCTTGAACCTGCTCCTGCTAAATCCTGGCGTCTCCTGCGGACAGCAACCTTGAAAACCCCAGAGGACCTGCCTGCCTTGCTCATCTAGAGACTGGGACTCCCATGAGCAGTGGATCTGCTCAAACAAGCAACACTGCTGGTGCCAGTCAGGAACCGTGAATCCAGCACACTCTGCACCCGCCGAGCCCAGCCTGTGCCTGAGTAGACAAAGTCCCTGAGGAGGTCGAGTGTGACCTGAAATCCAGTGCCCAAGGACCCTCCTCAATGACCCAGCGACGCCTGCAACTCTCACAACCAGGGACCCCTCCAACCGCGACCAGCAGAGGGTAAGATTTCCCGACGTCAAAAGACACCCCTGCAGCCGGCGCCCCACGGCCCCCTGTGCCCAACTCCGGGGTGCCTACCTATCCTCCAAGATCCCAACTTACCCCTTGAAGTGTTGGTTGCTCCAGAAGGATCTCCGTCCCTGAGTCTGCAGCCCCTGTTCATCTTCCAAGTCTTCCATTGAATAACATTGAGCACCCGACGGCTCATAAGCACCCTGCACCCAGCCGCCCCAGTGCCCCTGGGAGTGCAACCTTTGTCCTAATCTACTTCCCCTTTGACCTCACCAAGTGACCAGGAGCCCAGCTCCCACAGCTGTGGGACCTGCTTGCCAGCAGCCACCAACAAAGGCCCCCTGCCGCCCATAGGCTAACATTGGGCCTAACTCCCTCGGCACCCGGCTGCCCCTGTGCCGCTGAGGGTGTACCAACTGTACCTACCCGACCCTGGGAGACCCCTGAGTCTATGCCCAGAACCTTAACTCTGCCAGTCAAGTACTTACCCAAAATCTGATAACTCACTTTTTTCCATAGGGTAACATTGACTGGTTTCACTTGGAAATTCTTCTAAGTGTGTAGTTTTGAAACTTTAAAAAATTCATCTAAAATCAGCCAAACTACGAATTCCGATTTACTCACCTGTTATCAGGAGAGATCCCAGTGCTGGATCTTGGTACCCAGCACTGACCCTGAAAAATAATTCTAACCGTACTTGAATTTCCTTCCATAGGATAACATTGCCTGCTTTGAGCTGAAAAAGTTTTTGTGTCGATTTTTGAAATGTACAAATATTAGTTAAAAATCGCCTGTATGACATAAACAAATTCTTTCAATTCTTTACAGGAGATGCACCAGTGCTGGATCCAGGATCCAACACTGAGAAAGAAAAAGTAACAATAACACTACTTACCTGCTAAGTAAATTTCCTCCCATAGGATAACATTGGTGATTCTATGTGAAAAGGTGTCAACTTTCAAAATACAATAATATTCCTTAGAATTCACTACTGTAAACAAAACGCTTTTATTCAACTGTTTACAGGAGATGTCCCAGGACAGAATATAGGATACAGTCCTGTGGTTAGAAAAGTAATCCATAAAATAATTAATTGCATTTCACTAGAAATTCCCATTGAGCTCAATGTAACATTGTGTTTGAACTTGTGCTGCCTATTGCAACAACTGAATCTATTGTACCCAAAAGTCTATTGCCTATTTTGAAAAGTACTTACCTAAAGTAACACATTCTGAGAAAGTATATTTTGATACCTTGTTGGTTCTAAAATAAAACAACTGTATGTTTTTATACAAAACATTGGCCTAGAGTTCAGTTCTTGAGTGTGTGAGGCCATTTTCTGACTGAGTGTGTACAACAAATGCTTTACACTGTCCTCTGATACTGCCTTACTGCTCGACCAAGCTACCTCTTTAGAGAGTAGGGTTATATCTAACTTTAGCCTATGTCAAACCTTTCGGGACGGTGGACTCTGTGCACACTGTACCTTACTTTGGTCCAGTATATACAGAGCCACGTTCTTACACAACCCAGCTAGGATAGCACAATGGGGCGGGCAGGAGGCAACCAGGTGTTCCCGGTGTGATTTTCCAAGTGCAGACTTAGTACATATATTCTCCACCTGTCCACGTCTTGATATGCTAAAATCCTCAATTAGGACATTTTGTGAACATACCCTGGACCTTAAAGTTAAGTTAACTCCAGCCGTAATGCTCCTTGGGGTTGATAACAGCCAGGGGGCAAGCTATATCTCACCGCTTTCTTTTTCTTGCTGTGGCAGTTTTGCGAATCTGTGTTGCTTCAGCCTGGCTTGATCAAGTAGCTCCAACTTTTCAGCATTGGCTTGCCAGGTTACTTGCTGTATTTAATTTGGAGAGAGGAATTTACGAAAGAAAGGGCATGAGAGGGAAAACTCTAGGCAGACGTATATGGGCACCTATTTATAGCTGGAAGGAATTGCAGCCCCATAATGGACCCTAGATATTTGAAAAAGACTGGTATGTTACCATTGTTGTGATATATCCCCTCTGTTTACTTTTTTTTCTGGAATCTTATACTATAGGATAACCGTTAGAGCTTCCTTTCAGCAGTGGACAGCTCTCAGATTACTTATCTATTCCTTCCCAATTGGAGCTAATAAAAAAAAAGTGTGTAAAAGAAAGTGTTTATTTTGAAATGTCGTACACAAAAGGAATGTTTAATCCTCATACGTTAATGAAATGTGTGTACATAATTGGTGCTGTTTATAAATGAAAAACTGCAATAAAAATATATATATTTTTAAAAATAATAAAATAAATTGTACTTGTGTAATCGACCTCTGACAGGCCTACATACAGCTGTCTGGCGATGGTACTGAACCCACTGGGCTATCTTACTGCCTGGTAATTCCAAGCACCCGAGGATGGCAAAAAGGTGCGGTAGGGGAGAGAGAAATACATCTGGCATGGCGTTAGTTGTAATAAAGCTGCGACACGTGCAGTGTGCTCCCAGTAAAAGCCTTGCGGGTTTAACCTCTTTCCTCGAGACCTCAGCAACTCACAAATCTCACAGCAATAAAGATTGGGCGCCTTTTAATCTGGAAGGATGTGGAAACGTAGAGAACGCTAAAGGATTCGCGCTGCCTGTGTGGGTTGGTGGCACCATGAAGCAGACAATTTATCTTAAGCAAATCGACTGCAGCGCTGCTTTTTTATGCATTAAACAAAAGTGAAAAGGGATGGTTTCTCCAGAGCTAAAGATCACAGGTCCATAGACCCACGGGCACACTGTGCTCAAAAGCTGCTCCAGCCCCTCGGCTAAAAGGGCCCAACACGTCACATCAATTGTCTCTTCTGGTTAGTGAAGCGTCTATCATGGCGAGTCCAGTACTCAAAAGCCTCAAAAACAGCTCAAAGGGCTAATGCACCTGCTAAGAGGGTCTGTATACAAGACGTTCGTCACAGGTCTGACACAATCCTAAAGCAGCTCAGTAAATTATTGAACTTGCAGCAGAGTGCGTGTTTGTGTGAATGGGGGCGGGAGAAATACCAGGCAATTACAGTCTGTAATCTCAATAACTGGTTTGATAGAGGGTTCAGCGTTTGCTGCAGTGATCTGTGGTACCTGCGACCCGTGAGCGTGCACTATCCCTGCGTAATACCTGGCTGTTAATGCAAACCAAAGTCAAATCGAGTCAAACAGCTCAATGAGATGTGCAGTAACATCGATCTAAGTGTAGGACACAGCTTTCAATTACAGCCGAGCCCAATCAGCCTTTCACCCACCCGATGTCGATAAAAATAAGTCTGCTTAGTCAAATAACCATAAATGGTTTTAATGTAACAACCAATACAGAGTTCATTTCATGGCGAGTGTTACATGCACATTTGAATACTGTGTGCTCAATGCTAAAGTAACGGGCAGGGAAGGGGACTGCGCACTTAGCGCCAAAGGCGTCTTCGTTATGGAAGTTCTTGCCCTTCTGGCTCTCCTACTTCGTTCTGCACGGTGGCAACATGTTTGGCGGAGGCACCCCGACCGCGCCACCCTGCATCTTCTAGCAGCCGATCCACATGCTGCTCAGCGGCGCGAGCTCCTTCCTCAGTAAGCCCTACCTACATTCAGGCTTGGCTCCTGCCCCAAGGCACCTGGATGCGGAGCGAAGTCTCCACAACGGCCCAGGCTCTGGGAAGAATTTACTGGTTCCCCCACGCACCTCCGGCCACAGTGCTGGTTCTGAGCACAGTTAGAGCCATCTTCTCTGGCTCTAGGAACCAGCTAAAAAGCGCCCACCACACACAGTCAAGCACTACTATAAAAAGATGTGCTCACCGACTAATTGAAGGAGACAGTATAATGTCGCAATTAAAAGATCCAGTCCTGATGGCCGGGCCCAAAATGAGAAAGGGCGGTAACAAGGAGGGACTAAGAAGCCTCATTATCAATCGGAAGCCAGCTTTTACCATGGACAATGATGCCAGCCGATGAAAAATATGGGCGGGGCTTCCACACAACTTCTAAAAAATACCCTCATACAGCATGACTCGCAAAGTGAGCAGCGCTTTGCGCTGCAACGCTAGGAGAGACCTAAAAAGGGACAGTAGAGGAACGGTGCACATTTGCGTTGATATGCGCCAGGCAAACAAAGCCATTCAGAGGAAGAGACAACATGGTCCACACATAGTGGACATGATCATGTAATTGAATAGAGCCAAAGTGTTTTCCTGTCTTGACCTGAATAAAATCAACTCAAGTTGGCGGAGAACTGCAGGTACATCACTAAAATTTCGACTCATGTTGGTTTGTTCAGCTATAAAACACTGAGTTTTGTAGTATATTCAGATGCTGAGATATTTCAGGATGTTCTTTGTTGAGTAATCCAACCTGTTACACATGCTTTTAATTACAGTGATGACATACCCGAGTCACTAGATGGCACATAACATTAGCACTTTAACAAATAAAAATCTGTAATAATCTCCCACCAAGTCGCAAAGCACAAGCACTTTATAAGAGAAATAGTACCAAGGAAGAGAACGGAAAGGAGAGAAGACCTGGAAATTTGAAGAGCCAGATGGGTGACACTCCGCTATGGGGCAGGCTGCAGAGCAACGGTCAACTGCAAACATTAAAATAAGCCACGTGTCAAATGATGGCACTTATCAATTGCACCTTATCAGAACTTTTAATCTTTATGAATTATGGTTTCTTTCTAAATGCTATTTTATTGTAATGCAATGGTTTTAATTAACTTATGCAAATAAAATTCAACTACCAACTCTGTATACATGTATTTATGTAACCCTAAGCGCATTAACCTTTCTAAATATGTAATCTGTATTGAGCATCTGATGCATAAATACATAACTCTCACCATGAGTAACGGTAGTAGCTAACGTCTTGTCACCTACTACCTTGTTACTATAAATTTCGCATGTAAAGAGTTCTTTCACTCTATTGTAAAGTGCTCGGACACCTCTGGGTGTTGTCCACGCTATTTACAAAAGCATGAAAAACACAAAAATCACAACATAGAAGAGCCACGTGGCCTTCAGAAAATAAACTGAACATTTACTAAGAATACCTTGGACCTTTCAGAAAACCCGTGTAGCCTAGTCTTTCTTCTATCTTGTTTCGACTCGGGGAGGTGATCATAGAGTGGAAGGAAAAGAACAGCTGATCGTACGTTGTAGAATGGCGTCATGACGTCACCGTCGATAATTTTACGTCACAAAAGGAAGTATTACATAGGTGCAGAGCAGTAGAGAAGAGCGGCGAGAGGAAGCGTGAGGTGCTGCAGTCACGCGAAGCAGCTGGAATTGTGGGGAAGATAGTCAGGGGACTTGGGAGCTTCCGAACCGGCCGCCGTCAAGGAAGGCTACGGGTGGTAGCGAGGGACAAAGCGCGATCGCGGACGGAAACACCGCGCGACCGGAAGCTCATCCTTTATTAGCACAACAATAAGCGGCAGGAGCCGACGCGTAGTGCAAGCCTCAGTGCCTCCCCCGGTGGCAGGCTCCGCGGCGGCGGCCCGCTGTGCCGGTGCTCCCCGGGGCCCGGGAAAGTGCGGTAAAACAATAGAGACAGGGCCCGCGGGAGCTCTGCCGCGGCGCACCCAGTGTGCCTCTGTGACACATATACAAGTGCGCTCTGTCTCCTGCGGACACCGGCTGCTGTCCGCGCCACACGCCGGGGCTCAGCTGCCCTCCCGGCCGCGTCACTGAACCTGGGCCCCTGACTAAGAAGCGCCATCTAAAGGAACCGGGTTTGGCGAGGCCACCGAGCCCCCTCTGTTACTCAGCCTGGGATGTCTGCCAATCACTATAGGGTGAGGGTCCCCCTCGCAAATCCCTAGTGAAAGAACTTCACTCTTCCTTGGGGAAATAGGGCTCTCCCTTCTTATATCTTCTTGAAGCAGAATCCCTTGGGTTAAGAGACTTTCCTTCACGTTGACTGTGTTGATCCGACCCCCACATATCCTTCAAACAACACCTGGGCAAAGGACCCCCACCTTCCTTCATCTGCTGAAGGTCCCGTGCCGCACCTTGCGGCCCTCTCCAGCATGGCACACCAGCAGGTGACCAGTTCGCAGAAGGCCTTAATGCTGGAGCTCAAGTCCTTGCAAGAGGAGCCAGTCGAAGGTTTCAGGATCACCCTGGTGGACGAGTCGGATCTCTATAACTGGGAGGTGGCGATCTTCGGGCCCCCCAATACCCTCTACGAGGGGGGCTACTTCAAGGTAAACACCTCTACCCTTGTGTGTCCCCCCCTGCGCTGTTGCACGCTCACGTCACGGGGTGGCAGTCACGAGCCCCGCCGTACATTGTTTGTTTTGTAGGTTGCCACTGGCGTAAGTGGCGCAAACATTGGGATTACAAACATGGGGATTTTACGCGTCCAGCTTTTCACTTAAAGCAGGGTAGTGTGCGCCTTTAAAGATCGCTGCCTCGTTAGGTTAGGCGAATAACACAACTGAAAATGTTAAACCAAGCTTCACGTATTTATTGCACAAACGAATTCTTGTTGACCTAAATCGGTAGTACTAAGATTTGTTTACTTTTATTGATGGTTTCATGTGTGATTACTCTTGATATAACTTTTAACTGTACATTTCTTTGACTGCTTAGAAAATATATACTTTATGGTTAAGGGGATGTTTACCAAATGACTTTCGTTGCCCCAGTTAGACTACAAGCTATCTGAAATCGAGCTGTTGGTTTTAGAAAAACACGATCACGCATATTCACAAACAAGCTTTCCCGAATTGACACGCCATTCTTAACACAGGCATCACACTCATTACTCTTTCTCCATATACCCGCCCCCCGTATTGTTCTCATCCATGTACCCAGTTCTGCCGCTACATTCTGTAGAGTTTTGCTTACCTCTTTTCGGCAGTGTGTACTATAATTGTATCGGATAGGTAGTTTGTGCTTCGATATATTTTCACATTTTAAAATGCCTCAAACTCCCGCGCCATCAAAACTGTCCCTGATATAGCGAATTTCTTAAACAAAATATATCTAAAGCTTAAGTAATGTTCTCCGACCGAGAAATGATCTTAAGAGCAACCGCATTTCCTGTGGTGCGTAGTCCTTTGTCCTACGACTGAAGTTACTAGCATATGTTTTTATCTTGCGGGGTGAATACTTACTTAATACCCCTCAAACAATGACATTTTTAGAAAGAGCCAACATTGGATACCAACTGCTACGATTCAAAGTTTCCTTTTAACATGCTCTAAAATCAACTTTAGAAAGTGTTTGTAGAGCTGGGAAGTAGTTCAGTCTCTTATTTTTTTGTAATGCCGGTTTGCAATGGCGATTTGTTAAATTTGACAGGAAAAGTTTGCACTTTATCCCTTCAGATTGCATATTACATTACGTAGGAAAGCAGTTTTACGTCCTATCTAAGCAACCTGTGTGTGCCATGTCCTTGCAGGCCCCTGCTGTCCAAAGGGCTGCCAATGTGGAGTGTGTGCCTTGCGATGGAGTTGCGGTAATGGTAAATAATGCTTAGGGGCGTAATGGATAACAATAGAGAATGTTGGGTTGGGAGAGTGGGAATATTTCATTTTAATCCCAGATCAACCAGGTTAATTTATTTGATTTTTAAAGGTGTGATGGGCCCCTTAAATACATGCAGGATTGAAAGACCGCTCTAGTATGTATTCTGAGGGGTTATTGCCTCTCTCTCTCCGCATGAGAATTCTTAGCTTCTTGTACTATCCTCGTTTAACAGTTATTTTTATTTCACATCTGGTGATACTTGTGTGGTTTTGGTCCCCATAGATGGTTTGTATTGGTGATTGACTTTGTTGTGTCCACCGCTGCCCTCCCCCCGTTTTGAAAGGTAAAACCTATCGTTTAAGGAACTCTTTATTTATGTATGTTATGTGCCCATCCCTGTCTGGCAGTTGAAGATTCCAGTGCTGCTCAGAGTAGCCCAGATGATGAAGCATGACGCCTGAAAGGGTGTGTGAGGGCATTGTAATCCAATAAATCCCGAACTTTGAACCCTTTGGGTCAAGTTGGTCATTGTCTCCCTTACTCTTGACTCCCCCATTGAGGAACAGCATAACTTTCGTTTTCAATATTGCAAACAGATGGCCCCCATAAAGATAAGAAATTGCGTTGCAACAGCCGCAAAGTAGACGGCCCTGTCCGGATCAGCCAGACGAAAAGGCGTCAACAAAATAGCCTCATTTCCAATGGCAGGCTCCCCGTTTAGCATAAGCAATGACCCAGCCAATGGAAATGAGGGGCGGGGTTTCAAGCTCCCTTCTCAAATTTACTCTTCCAATATCTCTCGCCCAGCAGCGCTGCAAAGTCAGGCGAGACCCTAAAACCCTTCTTTTATAGAACATATCTTGAAATGTAGTGCAAGATGAGTCTCTTGGGTGCAATCTTCACTTAAAAATGTATCCCACTATTACCTTATTCCAGCTTGCCACTGTGAGGCATGTGATTTATTGCTTGCTAACATAAATTACAAAAAACACAGTTGGACAGAATGCAGAACAATGTCTTACATTCACCCCAGTACAAAGATCTGGTCCTAAATCCATCGTTTTTTTGCCCTCCACACCACCCTAGGTCAGACAATGGCTATATGCAAATTAGCCTTGACCCTGTGCCTCATGGGAACAGTCCAGCCCGAACTACCAAGCCATGTCTTTCCCAGACCGGAATCAAGCATTCAAGGACCGGTTTCTGGCTATCAGCCTTCTTCAGCCTGGATTGCTTGACTCCAGTGATGTGGAGAGCCTGGGACTCACGTCTGAGCATACCCAGCCCACTCGGGGTGAAATTTGCCAGAAACTGGTCCTCGGAAGCTTGTTTCCGGTCCAGGGAAGGCATGGCTTGGCAGTTCGGGCTGGACTGTTCCCATGAGGCACAGGGTCAGACTGATTTTGCATATAGCCATGTCTGAACTGGGGTGGCAGAGTGGGCTAAAGAGCGGTGATGGATTAAACCCAGATCTTTTGACTGGGTGTGAGTGTTTGATTCAGATGCTAAGTCCATCACCACCCCCTTTTGTACTGCTAACATAAATTAAACAGTGATGGTCATAGAGTGAGCATGCTGAGACATAAATAAATAAATAGCCAAATTAATGTGGTCTACTTCTGGAGGTGGGTTTCACTGGTGGCAGGTTCGTTACCTACTGTCGCTTTTGTACCCTGTCACTCACCAACACAACCATTTATGTACCTTCTCAGTCACCCATTCATGCACTCTCATTTACCATTTACTGCCACTGACTCATCCGCACCCTCACCATTAGACACTAATTCATCCTATCATTCACCATTACAGCTTCTGACACACCAACTCACTCACCCATACCGATACTCACACAGCAACTCAATTACTCATACATCCACACAAAAATTCACACACCCACTCACTCTTGTATACACCACTTGCACACCCAATTCTCAGTGGGAAGGGTATGCCCAGATGTGGGTACCGTGATTGCTATGCCACCAGATTCAAGCTGGCTTGGCTGATGCCCCAAAACCGTTCCCAGAGTTCTTGTTTCCGGTCAGGGTGGGGTGGTGGGGGCATGCTGAACTGGCAGTTCAGGATGGACTGTTCCCAAGGGGGGGAAGGGGAACAGTCAAGACTGATTTGCATATGGCTAGGTCCAAACTCGAATGACGTGGCAAGCTAAAAAACTACGGATTTAACCCGGATCTGTAAGGGGGTGAAGGTTTGCTTTGGTCTGCATTCCGTCCATCGTCCGTTCTTTTTGCCCTTAGTGGGCATTAGGTCACCCACCCTTAACTGTGCTGGGAGATTGGCCTGGGGATGTGGTATGCAAGTCGCGTGCCCAGGGGGATGGGGTGACTGCGGCAAATATCTGTCTAGGGAGCGGGGGCGCATATCCCCCCTACAGTAGGATTTTGCATGGCCCACAGAATGGGGTACCCATGGCCAAACCCTGTCCGGGGAGGGGGTGCATGCCCTCCTACAAATATCGCTGGGCCCTGGGGGATGGGGTTCCCCAATGTAGGAATTGGCGGGGACTCGTGTTACCCCTCCCATGAGAATTTTGCAGAGGATTGGGAGCCCCAGAGCCAAAATCTGCACGGGAAGGGGCCACATGTGCCACCTCCCCTTTGTTTAAGAGTGGCCCTGGTGGAATGCCCTGCAGTGACCCCCCCCATACAGCCTTTAGCAATGTGCAGTGAGGGGTGGTGGCCATAGGGCATTGTCCTGGGGACCCATCCCCCAGGGTGATTTCTACAAAACAAAGGTGAGGTGGGGCCTAGGAGGGCATTGCAGTAATCCAGGCAGCTAATGACCAGTGCTTTTTAGGTTTCGCTGGGGGACTGAGCCGTTAGGCTCCTCCTCCAGAGAAATCTATTGAGTACAGTAAGCACTATGGAACACGCCCCCCGTCCCATTGGCTAGCTCCATAAATGGAGCCTAGCCATTGGACGAGGGGCCTGTCCATCAATGCCGGACCAGACACGGGGGCGTTCCCGAGATTCTTTGGCTTTTGCCGACGTCACGCGACGCCGGGAACGCCCCCGAGTCTCCTCCGGCCGGGCCGTGCTTGCTGCTGTCCTGGGCATCGTGAGTGTTTTTCCCCGGCACGTTTCCCGCCTCCCTCCCGCCGTTCGTGTTCTCTCCCGCCCCCCTCACGCCCCCTGTGTCCTCTCCCGCCACTCCCGCCGTCCGTTCCTCTCCCGCCCCCCCCCCCGTGGCCTCGTAGGTGCTGCTGCCATTTAAAAAAATTTTTTTTTTAATCCGCGGCTGCCCACGCCGCACTTGTGCCAATTTTCGTGCCTCACGCCCCCTGTGTCCTCTCCCGCCCCCTCCCGCCGTCCGTTCCTCTCCCGCCCCCCCCCGGGCAAGAAGAGAGAGAGGAGCCGGCGCCCGTGCCTGACGGTGGGTGGGGTTGCTGAATCAGGAGAGGGAAGTGAGAGGAAGATGGCGATCTAACTCCTCCTCCGCTGGTGACCCTGCGCGAGAAGCCTCGAGCGCACAAAACTTCACCGGCGGCTCGCCTCGCCTCAAAAAGAACAACAAAGCACCGGCGAGGAGCTGCGTGGAGCCGCTAAAAAACCCCCACAGAGAAAGCGGTAGGAGCAGCAGAGCCCGCCTGAGTGCAGCGGCAGCAGTGGGCGTCCCGGGCAAGCTCTTGTAAGATCCTTGCAATTAATCCCGATTTCCGATTGGTAATTGTGTATTTAAATAAATAAATGCAGCCCACGTGCTTTGGGAGAGCGAGCGCGGCGGGAGGAGGGCTTTTTTATGTCCAAACGGGAGATGGTTCATCTGGTTGGGGGAGTTTCTCGCTGCTGGTGTTTCATGAAGTGGTTTATGGGAGGAATTGGTTAACAGAGACTAATAAGCGGGTATAGCGCAAATCCCGTGTGTAGTAGAGCTGCGGGCAGGGGTGGTTTGGTGTGTGCAGTGTGTGTTGTCTCTGTGTGGACTTGGATCTCAAAACACAGTAAGGGACACAGTATAGGAGAGCGAGAGAAAAACACTGCCCTGGGAAAAGCTCGGGCTAAGGGTGACCTCCTTTTTTTCACGGCCGATTGCATTGCTTGGTTTGGTCTATTCTTCAGAGGTCCCCCTTCCTCCTCCTCCTTTTCAGAAGTTGGCCTGCAGGGGAAAGGGCTGGATTCAGGGTCTGATTCGCTCCTAGGAGCAGGGAGGAGGAGGGTGTCGCGTTGCTGCTGCTCCAGGCTCTCTGGTGGTGGTGTGTGCGTGTCTGATGAAGGGGCTGCCTGGAAGAGGTGTTTAGGTGTGCTTGACGTATGTATGTTAAATTCATCAGTTACGTCAGAATTATGGAATAAGTGTGGATTGAGCATTTGGAAACACAAGTGGCAGAAATATGGTGACCCTAAGAGGAAGTAGGGGTTACTAGAGCCCTGGGACTTCCTAATTTTTCCTGTTTTTAATCATACTGGCTGCTAGCCAGATAAGTGTTAGGTGTACCAGGCAGGTATTTTTAAAGTTTAACCCTACCCCCACTCAATACCCTATTCCTTTTCCAACAGTGCTCCCATGCATCTCATAGGTTGTAGCACGCCTCGTTCTGCAACGGCCGGGAAGAACTCTCTGATGAAGAATACCACCAAGGCAAGCACTGTCACCCCTTTGACCCGGCCGACATGGCGAGCACTGTCACCCGCAGAGTAGTGAGTGCAGATTAAAGAGTGACTAGGGAGTGCTAGGGAGTGCAGAGTGACTAGGGAGTGCAGAGTGACTAGGGAGTGCAGAGTGACTAGGGAGTGCGGAGTGACTAGGGAGTGCGGAGTGACTAGGGAGTGCGGAGTGACTAGGGAGTGCGGAGTGACTAGGGAGTGCGGAGTGACTAGGGAGTGCGGAGTGACTAGGGAGTGCGGAGTGACTAGGGAGTGCGGAGTGACTAGGGAGTGCGGAGTGACTAGGGAGTGCGGAGTGACTAGGGAGTGCAAGGGAGTGCAGAGTGACTAGGGAGTGCAAGGGAGTGCAAGGGAGTGCAGAGTGACTGCAGAGGCTAATGGCAATGTAAATGACAATGCCATTTATTTATCTGTTTTCAAAACCAACACATAAATATAAATTTTGTCATTTACAATGCCAATAGCTCTAACTTTTCCAAAGGCGAAACCATTGCATTGTAAATGCTTGTTACTAAAGCTTTGCACACAGAGAGTGGAAGTAAAGGACAAACTTTGCGCAACAGACTCATCATATGAAAGCAGGTGCCTGTGATAGCCACTACCTGTCTTTCATAGTTGAAGTCTGATCTAGGCGAACCTCAATGTTTTTACTGTAGATTTGGGAGTAGGTGCTGCACCTAATTCTTTTGGCCGCCAGTCCTGGGACCAGAGTAGTTGGGCACTGCCAAAAAGCATGATCTCTGTTTTGCTGGCATTCAACTGGAGACATTTCTCTGTCATCCAAGCAGAGATAATTTCATCCCATCTGCAAAACGTGCTTTCATCCTGTGGGGGTCTTTATCCAAAGAGATACGACATTGGGTGTCATCCGCATATGAAAGAGGTTGAACCCATAAGGTCTGATGGTTTTGGCAAGGGGGGTGGGCTACCTAGATGTTAAATAGTGTTGGGCTTGGACCTGAGCCCTGAGGCACACCCTTGTTGAACTCTGTGGTACAGGATCTAAACTGACCTGGATTGATGATCTGGGTTGTGTGTGATAGGAAGCTAGTTAACCATTGCAAGGTTGTGGAATGAATACTGATCTGTGGTGAGATACTGTGTCAAAAGCTGCAGACAAGTCAAGCAGCACTCGCAATGAGGGCAGCTTGATGTGGTCTGTGACAGCTATGAGCGTGGTTTCTGTACTATGCATGGGTCTAAACCCAGACCGGGAGGAGTCCAGAATGCTATTACACTCTAGAAACTCCATAAGTTATCTATTGATGTGTCCATCTAGTTGGACGATAATTACTGTTCAGAGGCTGGAAGATTCGCCGCCTTACAGATGGGAATGACCTGGGTGGCTGTCTATTCTAACGGTATCCTTCCTGAGCTGATGGAGAGGTTTAGTAAAGAGCAGATGGCCGGTGCGAGCTGATTAGACATAGTTGCAAAGATCTTAGCTGGAACAATGTCTAGAGGAGACCCTGATTTCACTTCTCTGAGCTCTACTAATGGAATCTGGCCTAAGAGAGAGAAAATTCTGTAGGATACAAGTACTTAAAAATTAAGAGCGGGTGGGATTGGATTTTCATCCCAATTGATCCACCAGTCTAAAAGTTGTAAACCAAATTAACTTTTTCTTCAAAGAGATTTGTATTAGCATCGCATAGAGCTTGTGACAGTAGGATATCAACTGAGCAGGCATGCAGGTTTTTCGAAAGATTTAAGGACTTTATAAAGCTCTTTAGAGTAGTTCCCAACCTGTCTAGGTGTTCGTGCAGTGACTGACTTTTTTTTGTTTGTTTGTTGATGTTTCGATGGTAAATCGATAGGGTATTTTTATACGCCTCTTTATCACTGGGTTTATGGGCTTGCCGCCATTGTCTCCAGTTTTTTTTACACAGGGCTTTCTCCCTGGGCAAATGTGGAGTATACCTTGGCGTGTGTGGACCATGTTTAGCTACATGAAAGGTTTTTCACAGGGGCCAGGGTTTCATTTGCTGTTTTTAAAGACTCATGATAGTCAGTGCTTTGTCCACTTCCCCCAACCTCCATTATCACCGGTAATTGAAAATCCAGATGTTCTACTGCAGATGGGACTTAAAAGTCCCGTATGAAGGTGCCAGGGGCACTAAAAATGAATTAATGTTTGAATTGGGAGAGTCCATTTCCACGAGCGAATGTAGCACAAGGAATAAGGCCCCAGGACTGGGTGCTGTCTGTAGATTTCTTCAAGGAAACTGTTCTAATCTCTTAAATGTGATTTTTTTTTTTTGTCCCCATGTTACTTATAGAATCCGTTCTCCACACCAATGGTAGGGCCCTTTCCTCCCCTCTCCCTTCCAGTAGAATGTTCCACCTGGAGCATAACTTGGAATGTTATGATTCGACGTTTAGTCTGTTTTGGAGAGTGGATGACTGAGAATAAAGGAGTCTCTTCCACCTCAAGTTGTCTCAGGATTATTACTAAAAACTGCACTTGTGACTGTCTTGGTGCAGGGGACCCTCCAGTAATCTCCCCTTTCAGTACTTCCTCCTTTGCTGTTGAATTGCAGGAGTTCCTGAGGTGGCGCGAAGGAACTCTAGCGCGGTTTGTCAAGCAGTTCGGTGTGCCTGCAGTTATCTTAGCGAGCGATTGATGTCCATTCGCTCCTTACTGCAAGTTGTGATTGAGGCATCTCATCTGCCTCCTACACTACTGTGTTTTGTTGGCTTTGTGTGTCTTCTCTGAGGTGGGAGGGCTGCCTCCTTTAGGAGGTCCAGACCCAGCATAGCCAAATTGCAGTGTACGCTGGTGCCGGTCATCTGGTATGATCATTATTTAATTAAGTTTACCGTGGCGAGTAATGAGGCCTTAGTTAATCATAGACCCTCCGTGAGTACACAGAAGAGGGACTGGAAAAAGCTTGACGTTGTCGCTTTTAATGGAGCCCTGGCCGACCGTGAGCCCATTCATTTATCTGATTTGGACTACATGGACGTTGTGGCTAGTTCTGTGAACGCTTGGCTCTTTGAAGCCATTAATATCTGCCTTCCTCCTGTTCATAAGAAAAGGATAATTCATAAGTCTCCTGCCCCATGGTACGAGACACCCCGCATCGAAATGCAAAAAATTAGAACGTGTCTGGAGAAGGGATTATTCCATCTCAGTCGGTATCATGTATAAAGCAGAGCTGAAACGCTACCACAACTACCACAAGACGTGTGCCCTAACAAGGGCTAATCATGTCAATAGAATAATCATTTAAAGCAGTGAACCAATCCAAAACACTGTTTAATGTGGTTAGAGACCTTGCTGGTGCTAAGACCACGGGCCAGCTCGCCAGGCTGATGAGGGGTGTTACCCCCGAAACCCGTCCTAGGATGGTTGTTTCAGTTCTAGGGAAGACCTGGCATGGTAGTTTGGGCTGGATTGTTCCCATGAGGAACAGGTCTAGACTGATTTGTATATGGCTGGGTCTGAACTGGGCTCGCAAGTGAGCTAAAGAACGATGATGGATTCAACCCAGATCTGTGACTGGGGGGTGAGTGTCTGAAAAATTTCAGCGACCCGTCTATCATCTCCTTGTGTTTGCCTTACTTTATTATGTCAGATATTCTGGTTCCATGTAGAACTAAATTTAGAAATGGCTCAAAGTGGCAAATATTTTAAACAAAGCTGAGTAACTTTGTAATTATATTTTTAAAGTGTTCTGGGTACATTTTAGTATAGATAGTGTTTTTTTTCCCTACATAACCACCTCTTTAAGGCGGTTAATGGGGCACAGTTTAGAGATCGAAAGGTAGCCTCCTGGTAGGCCATAACCAAAAACAAAGAGGAAGCTACTGAAGAATGAAAACGCCCGAGGTAACATTACAAGTGCATTCAATGCTATGCACTGATAGGAAAATGTGAGCAGACTGCGTGTGTGTGACACAAGATGATCCCACAAACACCTCTCTGCCTCAAAGCTAAAGGCAACGGAGTCCACTCGCTACAAATTGAGATGGGACTCTTCACACCCGCATCCACTCCAACTTGTGCCTTGCAGAAGCCCTATTATTACATGTCACACGTTACACTAGCAGACTGTCATAAACACTGACTGGAACTTGTGCAGCTGCTGCCTGTGGCTTTACTGCTCTGTGTATATGAGGAGTAACTTGCAGTGTGCCAATTTATAATTGTGTGGCAGTTGGTGACACTCGGTAGAACCATCTCACTTAAGGAAAGCGTTAGCAGTTGACTTTGTTAATGCTTTTCTTACAAGGGTACCCCTTATGTAAATTTGCCCATCCGCTCTATAAAGCAATATGTCCGTTTTCTCCTCGGGAACAATGCAAAATAGGTGAAGATGCCGCTGCAGAATCCGTAGACTGCTCAGCTTTTGGTTGTCATGACAACTGTACCGTTATGGTGCCTTTTGCAGTATTTATGTAAATGGATGAGAAGTTGCCTCTTTGTTCATACAAATCTTACCCTTCTTAAGGACACCATGTTTTCCCCGCTCTTTAGTCTACTGGTAACAACCTCCCCTCTGGACCTGATCTGACGTTTCTGCCCTAATTCTCCACTGCGTTCACTGTTGGCTTCATTCTAAGCATGCTTAGTTTAAATAAAAAAAAAACACAAACACCCATCAAAATGCTTTTTTTTTTTTTAGTGGGAGTAAAGATGTGCTTTTTTCAGTCTAGCTCGTTGGTGTGAATTTTACCTGTTACCACAGTGATATGACACTACTGCTTTCAGTTCCATGGTTTGTTTGACTTCAAGGTATTACTTGTTACCTGGCTGGTGCCAGTTAATCTCCTTCAGTTTTGGCAGGCTGCAAAGGCTTCATGTTCTTGATGAGTTGGAAATAGTTCGACCCCACACTAATCATCTACTTTTCATAAACTCTCCATGGTAAATATTTGGCTGTTGGTTTTTGAGACTCTAGTAACCTGTCATTTAGAAAAAAATAAAGAAACTTAAGTATACATATACACGCCAAAGGAAAATGTATCTACTAGATACTCCGAAAGAATAAAGTTAAAGCATTTAGATGTTTTGTGGTCGGAGGGGGGGTCGCGGTGGAGATGGAGGCAGTAACCGGAAATGAAAGATCAGGGGAAGTAACTGAGGGGAGTAATGTGATGCTGCAAGGAGGAAGTGGAGTTAATTTTGGGCAGGAAGCAGCATTTGAGGGAGCGTGCAAATAAACATGCTAAAAGAAACCAGTATTGGCAGAGCCAATAGGTCTCCCCTTTGGGACCTATTGACCTAGCCAATAGTTGTTAGCTATGCTGTATAGCATGGGTACTCTCAATCATTTGCCATGGGGCCACAAAGTGCGGTCTGTGGTGTAACCAAGGGCCGCACTGATGCCAGCAGATAAGAAGTAGGAGGTCTGGGTGAGTCAGGGATTGTATATGGAGACCTAGAAAAATTAAATAAATGGGCAAGCATTTATTTGCAGGTATATAATTAAATGCTTGCCTGTTTTATTTAAGAACATTTTCTGAATATTAGTGTTTAGCAACTAAACAGCAGCTTGTGCTGCTGTTCACCGGGGGTGGGGTGGGGTGGTGTCAGGCGCATGAAAAGATCGAGGGCCTGAAGAAGCCCCCTGGCCATACCTTTATTATCACTGCTGTATAGCATTCCTAACTGATTCTGTGCACCAAGGCAAAATATTTTTTTTTTAAATCCTTTGACGTGGCTGCTCCAAAGGTGTTTTTTTAATTATTCCTATATATTGAGTGGTTTGTTCCTTGCTCTTGTTGTTGTCGTTTAGACCATGGGGAAAAGGAAAGTTAACCTGTTAGTGGGAAAGATAAGCACCATCTTGTCCTTTTTAGATTCCGCCTTGGCAGCGCTTGAGCTTACTCTTCGAGACATGCTGCATTCAGGATATCGGCATAAAGCTCCGCCCGTCTTTTTAATTGCCTCCTGTCCCTGTCCTTTGTAAATGGCGGCTTTTCATTGGTCAATAGACTTAGTAGTCCCTTCTTAGTACCGCCTTGTCTCTTCTTGTAACCTTCCATGAGGACACCCCCTGTTACATGTGTTAATCCCTAGGTTTTAATTACAGCCCCAAGGCACTAATTTCTTAAATGGCTTCAGGCAGGACAAACACTTGGACCTAAGCTAGGCTGGCAGTGATTACTTCACTCACTAGAACATCTCACATTTATGAGACTGTCAATAAATTTCCCTTCATCAGCTCAACACAGAATACAACCTAATCCGAAATAATGTAATAATTCTTTAGTCCCATTTCAAAGCTTCTAATTGTACATATGGACATAGCTATTTGAGTGTACTCTTAGTACTCTCTTGCATGCAATGCATTATGGGTAGGGTGGATTGACCATATCTTTTGCAGGGTACTGTACCATGTGTGACCAAAAGAGGTCATATGGTACTAACCCTGCAACATGGCTTGGTAAAAAAACTTTGCCATTTGTAATGCCAATAACTTCAACTTTGTAGACTTGCAGTACTGGTGCCATGCTCACTAGGGACCTCTAGGAGCAGCTTGCGGTACTGCACATAAACATGCAGTGCTGTTGTCTTTCTAACTAGGGACCTCTAGGAGCAGCCTGCGGTACTGCACAGAGACATGCAGTGCTTGTGCCTTGCTCACTAGGGACCTCTTGGAACAGTTGTGGTACTGCTTTGAGACATAAAATGCTGGTTCCTGGCTCTCTACGCAAGCATTTGCAATGCACTAGGTCTCTTATTACTGAAAGTATGAGTTATTGGCATTGTATTATTTGCAACGCCAATACCGCAAACTATCAGCAATGCAAGACCTATTGGCTTGCAAATGCTTGTTGAATAATGCAGTGGGGGTCCTTTGAGAAGAGCTCGCCAATGTAGAGGTACAATTGAACTGAAGATTAATCAACAGCCCTCGTTCCCCTTTATTCCATTTGTGGGTTAGATGCGAATTCCATGCAGATACAGATACAAACCACATTTGATGGCCATCCACCTCTTGTCCCGGAGACCCCTGCAAACACCACTTCTGCCGCCCACCAGTGCTACCACAATTTTACTTGTGCTAGGAAAAAGGGGGGAGGGGCGAGAACCAAAAGACCTGTATGGTTAGTTGGAACAGGAGCCCAAATATATACCTACTATAGCAGTTATGAAGTTCTTATTAGTTAAAACTTGTCTGCAGTTTTGCACCCAGCATAGCACTGTGTTCTCAATTTGGAGATCTAGAAGACTTCATAGCAGGTGCATCTTTAAGAGTATTAGGGAGCACATATGCAGTCATTATTATAGTTTTATCATGGAAAAGGCCACCATGACTTAACTCGCTTCCCTTCTTCTCACTGTCGGACCCCGCCCACTCGTTTTCAATTTCTACCCCCTTTACTGGTTTCCCTTTGTTTTACGCTGCTGCTTTCTTCGAGACTCCTGACCTTTCTGCTCAGCGGCCGGGCTTGGCTCCGCCAATCCTTCAACGCAACCAACCGGCCCGGCTTGGCTCCGCCGGCCGGACCACATCCCCCAGCATCCTTAGGGGGCCTGTGACGACGCCGTAACCAGCGCGCCAGGAGGCGCATAAAGCACTGGCAGGTCCCTCGTCCCGCGTCGGACGAAGCCCGGACTAAGGGCGGACAGTCTAAGACAGTCCGACAGGCAGAGACTGGACTGGGCCAGTTACTCTGCCCAGAACTTTAAGGTGAGACTTTGTAAATGTATTGGCATTTATATAGCGCACTACTTACCCGTAGGGTCCCAAGGCGATTCGACCGCTGCGAAACCCTTCCTGGCTTCCCTGAGAGATGGTCCCTTAATGGGTATCTCCAGGGTGAGACCAGGCATCCCCGGCGGTCTGGTGGGGCCGTTAGTGAAGATGAGGCAAGCTAATGCCCAGAGTTGCCGAGTGTGATCGCTGATCAGAGTGGGCACCGAGGCGAGAGAATTATCGAGTCCGCTGACCCTGGTCCAGAAACCTGCCGCGCCGGGAATTGAACCCTGGTCCCGGGCCGTCCTCTGCTCTCGGGTCTGCCGCCTCTAACCAGTGAGCCACACTACTTCACTTTCTCATTGCACGAGACCGATCCTGGACATCTGTAGACACACATTTATTTCTGCATTGTGGTTAAACTTTTTTGAGGGCCTATGGTACACATTTCCAGCGTGTAATTACTGTGCATCTGTGAGGGTATTGTTTACTGGTGTATTATGCCTGGTAAAAAGCTATCCCCGGTAAAGAATACAATGGATAACTACTTAGTGCAGGTAGTTGCTAAAATCAATAGTGAGAGGAGATCCTCACTTGGGTTGGGTGTATCTCCTAAATCTCCTACATCTATTCTTCCGGCACCTGATCCTGTTCAATCCCATGACTTAGCTATTAACACCTGTCTGGATGTAATATCTGATTTTGACGACATTGCTCTCCTAGATCAGACTAATTGTGCACTTGAAGTAAGTGACCGTGCAAACGAGGCTGAATCACACCCACAAGAGGTAAAAGCCCCTACTCCAATACCTGCGCCTCGTACCACCAGAGGAGTAAGAAAAGGACAGCCAAAGCGTGGTGGGCTTCGTTCAAGTCGTAAGAAGCCTGCCTCTCCTCCAAGCAACACCATGGTGGAGGAGGAAGGGGTACTTGAAGAAGTCGGGGTGTCTTTAACTAATGAGCAATTTAAGAAGCTGCTGGCCATGATAGACACCAAGATTCAGGGAATTGTAAAGCCGTTGGTGGGAAAGATAGATAAGCTCACTAACTAGGTCAAACGACTAGGGGGCCTCCTGAGTAAAACTTTGGAGGAAGTAGAAAAATTGCCTGAAGAAATGATAAACCAGATTGAGCTAAAGAACAGTACATCTAGTCCCGAGGGCGATGGAGGAGCACTCCCCCTGTCTAACCATCCTGTGGTTTCACAGGTAGCACTAGGGGAGAGTGCGCAAGGGGTAGCTGTCCCTCCTGTTCTTTCAGCTCCGGAACATGCGAAAGGCTCGGTCGAGCTTATAGTTGAGGCTTCCCCTTTAGTCCTTGTCCTAGCTAACGTCCCAAAACTGGCTCCAGGTCAGGATGAAACTACCTCATCATTGCTGTCTAAAACCTTACACTGGTTAATCAATAACATGGTGATAACCCCCTGGGGTAAGCAACAATTGGCAGAGGAACTAGTCATGGCTAGGAGGGTGGAGTGGATAGGTAGCAGCCCAAAAAGATTCATGGGCGACTGTGTTTTGAATTTTTCAGATCCTGAGGTACTAAATAACATCTTGCCAAATCTCTTACCGCCACAGCGAAGGTCCACTGACATCATCCCTCTTACCTTAGATTTTTTCTACTACCGGAAAGGGGGGGTCCAAATCGGTGTACATTAAGAACAAAATGGAATGTGGTTTCTGCAAAGGGGAGGAGTGCTGCCAAACCCTCTGAGTGGGGATTAAATCTTGAGAATAGGTTCTCAGCCCTCTCTAATTTGAACGATTGCGATTGACTCCCAGGGGGTAAAAACTCAGTACCATCCGCTGTAAAAGAACAGAGACTATGCTCCCTGATAGTTCACAAAGGTAATGAGGTCGACCAATTGGATCCTATAAGCACTTCAGCGCAGACAAGTTCAGTAGTACCAGTGGCGGAAGTGCCCTCTCCTTTGATTACAACTCCTGATGTTCAACTTGATTGCCCAACCGGGGTGGGGAATCTAATCTCTTGGAACTTGGCTGGGCTATGCTCCAAACTAGATTGTGGGGACTGGCTTGGCTTTGTTAACTCATATGATGTATGTATGTTTCAAGAGACATGGGCATGTGAACCTGTATTTGCGCTAGGATATTTAAATTTTTCAGTACCAGCAATTAAGGGTTTGAAAGGGAGACCGATGGGGGGGGGGTCTTACAATTTTGGTTCGTCAAACCCTCAAACTTACTATAAAAAACATAGAGACTAGCCATAATGACATCCAGTTGTATTAGGGTAACCAGTGATGTAACGGGGCCAATAGATATATATAACATATATGCTAGGAGTGTCAAAGGTGGTAGATCTGATGTTCTGATCGCATTGGGTAATCTCCTTGATAGAGTTTCTGTTAGTAATAATGTGATAATAGCAGGCGATTTTAATCGGACTTTTGAGCCCCTGGTCTTGCCTGAGTTCTCCATTGGAGCAGAAGAGGACTCCCAGTGGGGTATTCCTGCGTTGGATCTAAAGCCAGTTATTCGTTGGACTGAGGACATTATAGATCTAAATGCAATGTGCTTGGAAAAAAGTCTGAGAGCTTTGAATGGACGTACAGCTTTGGACAAAAAAGGCTCCATGACCTTTGATAATGGAAGACACAAAAGCAGGATAGATGATGTCATTTGCATAATATTCATGATACCCTGTTTGCCAAGATTAAAAAACATTTCCTGAAACCCGTTAGACGAAATGGGGCTAGACCTAATAAAGATGCAAAATGGTATAATGCTGAATGTAGGGCTGCACGCTTGGCTCTAGGTCGGGCAATTAAACAGAGGGTGGCCGAAAATTCTCGTGTAGCCAGAAAGTTATAAAGCCTGCATAGCGAAAGCCAAAAGAGCTTGGGATGAGCTACACTGGTGTAAACTGAAAAAAGCTAGCGATAGAAAGGATTCAAGAGCGTTTTGGAACATTGTTAAATGGGGTGGTGAGAGAGTTGAAGAATGCCCTAACAATAATGTACCTCAGGAAGCATGGGTAGACTTTTTTAGCTCGCAGTATGCTCTTAACACACAGATTACATGTGAGGACAGTATTACTATGTCTCTTTTTCACAGTAATCTTTTTAATGAGAGAGATTTTGATTGCTATAAATGCTGTGAATAGAGGACGCGCTCCTGGATCAGATGGCGTTCCCGCAGACATTTTCTTAAACGATAAAGAGCGGTGGTGCAAATATATCTATTTACTTATCAATTTCATTGCAAAGGGCGCAGAGGTCCCGGCCTCTTGGAGAGGAGCTGTGATTATCCCGGTTTTTAAAAAGGGAGACCGTGCACAACCGGGTAATTATATATACAAAAAATAGTTGGCCGTGTGGTTGTAAACGGGCTCCTAGATTGGGCAGAGGACAATAATATTCTATCACCGTATCAAGCAGGATTTCGAAGGGCAACTAGTACGGTGGACCAAGTGTTTCGTTTCCAATTGCTTCAGTGGAAGACTGTGGTGCTGGGAGGAGGCAGCCTTTATGCAGCATTAGTCATTTTAAGGACTGCCTTCGACCTGGTGCCACGGGCAAAATTGTGGCAAGTTTTACTGAGTTTGGGGGATTCCTGAGGAACTTTTGACCTTGGTAATGCGATTTACATGAGCTCAATTTTGCTAAAATACAGTGGGGAGGCCATGATATGGTCACAGATGCATTTCCAGTTGAAAGGGGGGTTCGGCAAGGGTGTTCAATGGCTCAACCTTGTTCACTCTGTATATAAATGGCGTCGTCCCCCGTATGGTAACAGCCCCTGTAGATGCTCCATCTCTCTCAGGGTTAAAAATTCCGATATTAATGTTTGCGGACGATACGCTTATTATGTCAAAAAAGCCTAGTGGTCTGCAGCGTGCTCTGTGTATTTTTGAGAATTTCTGTGGGGAACATGGGTTAGAGGTGAACGCCACTAAAACATAACTCATGGCTTTTAAACCACATCATAGCTGTAAGTCTAATATCGTCATGAGTGGGCGGCCTCTTGAGGTGGTTAATTCATTCACATACCTAGGAGTTCTCATTGCAGATAATAACAGATGGAGCTAGCATATAAACATTGCCACTCTGCGACATAAGCAATTGTCGGGTGCCATTAATATGGAACATAGGAAATCTTTGACCAAACCTGTCAAGCCAGCTTTGCTGGTTTATGAAGCAAAGGCTACAGGGTCCGCACTTTATGGTGCGGAGATGTGGGGCTTTGAAAATTTTAACTCTCTACAAGGGTCGGAGAATACATTCTTAAGATTACTCACTGGCACCCCGAAAAGTACTCCTCTCCTGCCTTTAAGATATGAGCTTGGCAGGAAGCAAATCAAGGATCTAGCTAGGCTACGACCGATCTTATATCGGCGAAGACTTTAGACTACCCCCGAACTTGCACACTATGCCGAAGGTTTTATTGATGCCATAAAGGCGGATTGTTTCCATAGAATTAGTTGGCTCAATTCACTGAAGGCAATACTGTTCGAGCTTGGGTTAAGTTCAATATGGCTTGATCCAACAGGTGCATCATTCCCTACCAAGTCTGCCTTTAAAATATATATATTGGGAACATGTTGCCAATAAGAGTTTGAGTAACTTGTGCAATGGATCTATGTCCGCGGGATTCCTAGAGGTCAAACTGTACCCGGTTCTGGAGTCATACTGGGATATCTCAAAACCGGGAGACGGGAAGCTCCTATTCCAACTGAGAGCTGGAGCCCTCCCCATAAGATCATTGACAGCCAAATGGGGCTCAGGGGGGTGCAATATCTGCCCTGCCTGTGGAACAGGGAAGGAAACTCTTGGACATTTTTTGTTCTCTTGCAAAGCATATTGTGTCCCAAGGCGCGTTTGGTTAGCACCCATGTGTAGGAACCTTGGTACCACTTGCAGTTCCGTTGCCCTGCGCATTATATGTACAAGCCCACTAACATGGATATTAATAGCGACAGCTAAATATATTGGCTGGGCATGGGCGATCCGACAGACTGCTAGTTATTTAACTATTCTCTGTCTGTAATCTGTTTTCATGAACTATTTAAAAAAAAATAAAATTTTTAAGACCTTTATTGTACCTCTAATAGTAGGCACAGCTTCAGCCTACAACCCCTTGGGCTGGCCGCAATTTGGTAATTAGCATTCTTTAACATCAGGAGAAACACAGCCTTTGTGCCGATATCCCAGGGGTAGGGCGGCGTTTAGTAACAATGTGGGTACATAATGTACAGTATAAGTAGAAATCTGGTTAGGTCCGTGATTTTTTAGTTTTAAAACAAACATGTTGAAATTGCATCAAACAGTATAGGTGACATGAGCAGTCGTCTGTGCATTATTCGCTGTACCCATTACACTTAACAGTTGGCATTTCGGTTCATTCATAGGAAATGGGCACAATTTCTCTAACTGACTTTCCGTTGCACACCAAGTAAACTACATCACTTTTACTTCTAGGGCGAAAGTGTTTCTCCATCATATCGGGCACCGATATTCCTGACCTGAGAGCTTCACAGAGGAGTGCCATCTACTGACCATAGTCGTTTTCTATTCTCCCACCTCACCAGTCAGGGGGCACACATGATCTCTAACATCTCTGGGTGTCTCCTTCATGGATTACTTTCAAGATCGGATAGGTCCTGTGGTGGTTCGCATAGTTGACCCCTGTATTCGTTCCATTTCCCCCATACCCTAGTCCATTTCTTGGGGCATCCTCGATGCACATACACTGCCTTTTCTGCCAGCATGGCTGAGTCCATATCTCTTCCCTATTGTGCGCGAGTGGGTCCTACCCCCGAGCCCCAGTTCCTGGCAATGTTCCTTTTAGCAAGGGCTAGGCCCAATGTTGCCCATGTTTGCATTCCTCGATTCATATCAGTGGGCGACCAAATGTTCAGTAAACAACATCTAGGGTCTCTTGGTAATACGACACCACCTGCTTCTGATATTTCGGAGAGTATTCGGTCCCAATAATATTGGATCTTTGGGCAGTCCCATATTATGTGGAAGAATGTGCCCGGGAGACCGCATCCACGTAAGCAGGTAGGTTCTGGGATACGGCCTAGCCGGTGTAGGAGTGTGCGGGAGTAGTATATTCTGTGTAATATTTTCAATTGCACCAGCTTGATTCGTGATGGAATGGAGGCCTCCCTGGGAGATGCCAGTGCACCAGTCCTCCTCTATGTCCCCCAGGTCTATCTCCCATTTGCTCCGGAGGACCGCCGTGGGGTCGGGCATGTTATTAATCAGTTTGCAATATGTGAGGGAGATCGCTCTTTTGTCTAGGGATTCAGTAAGGAGTCTATCCTCTAGGGGGGAGGACTCAACCAGTCGGGTTCCTGTTGGAATCGCCCCCTGCAGTGCATGCTTGATTTGTGCGTAGCGATACTGTTCGGTGTCCGCCATCCCGTATTTTTCTTTTAGAGCCTGGAAGGTGACTATTTCGCCTTTTTTCTATAAGTCCCCGATTTTGGAGATACCAATTAGGTCCCATTGTCGGAAGCCCTTTGTGTTTGCTAGGGTACCCAGTCGCCGTGTGTCCCAAAGTGGCGTTGCGAGCGTGAGTACTCCCCCCCATCCCAAGGATCTCTGCGCTGCGTGCCAGATCTTGATCATGTGTGCTGTTGGGCCTGTAAGGGTGTGACGTCGTTTGTTCATGTATAGTGCCCGCATTAGTTGGTCAGGTGGCAATACAGTTCGGTCAAGGCGGAAGGCCGGGTCCATTTGAGGGGCGTGTATCAACTGGTTAATCACGATCAATTGTGCTGCCCAATAATAGTTTGATACAGGGTAGGGCGATTTCCCCCCCCCCGTCATACCAGGATCAGAGTAATTTCGCGATCGCTATACGGGCCGGTTTCCCATCCCACAGGAGCGTCGAAATTTCTGTGTCTATGGATTTGAAATAGGTAAGAGGGACTGGAAAGGGCGTGTTTTGCAATGCGTAAAGAAATCTGGGGAGTGATGGCATTTTAAATAATACGGCCCTCCCTAGCAGTGTAAGCGGTAAAGATCGCCAGTGTGTGACGTCCGATTTTAGCCTTTGTAGAGGTTTCATTAGGTTTTTTTTTCTATAAATAAGGGTTCTTGTGGCGTGACATAGATCCCTAGGTACTTGAATCCCCTGGTGACTGTCTGCAGGGTGCAGTCTGGGGGCAGTGTCGGCGTGTGGCCTCGCAGGACATAAAGAAGCGATTTGGTCCAGTTGATGGTGTATCCCGATACCTCACCGCAGGCCCTGAGCCGTTCCATCAAAGCCGCCAGCGACTGGGAGGGGGACATCAAATAAACCAGCACATCATCCGCTTAAAGGGAGATGCGATCCTCCCACCCTGTCCCCCATGTGATCCCTCTGATTATGGGGTCCACTCGTACCCGCATCGCCAGAGGCTTAAGTACAAGCGCGAAGAGTAGCGGGGATAGAGGACACCCCTGCCTCATTCCGCGTCCCAGTGTGAATGTGCGGGAAGTGTGGCCGTTGGCTACCACTTGCGCCATTGGCTTGGAGTAGAGAAGTTTAACCCAGCTGCAAAATTTAGGGCCGAAGCCCACTTTCTTGAGGACTGCAAACAGGAACGGCCATTCTACTAGGTCAAAGGCCATTGTAGCGTCAAGGGAGAGGATGGATGAACTATTTTTTTGGTTTTCTGATTAATAATGAATTTGGTAGCTATTCAGAGACTGCTAGCTAATTGACTATTCTCTGTTTGTAAAAAAAATTGTTTCTATGAAATTGACACTTTCGCTCTTTAAATCGTATATGGTTTTTTATAATGTATGAATCAAATCTTTTATTAATTTTTTCTAAATATTTTGTAACTACTGCGAGATTCTGTTTTAAGTAAGTGTATTTTATGGATCTAATAGTGCTATGTAAATGTGTGTGTGATCGCAAATTTAATTCTATTTTAATATTGTCAATATTTTGTGTATGTTTGCTTTTATGAGTATACACTCTAATAAAGCACTTTTGAATTGAATTCCTACTTCATACACCCAAGCTTTTTTATCTCCGTCGTGAGACGTTTAAGTATTTTTATTTTTTTGACAGATTGACACCTTTGAAAGATGCTAACCTGTTTATTGAGTTAAATTAGATTTAATGCAAATGTTTACGTTCAGTTATGTCAAAAACTGAGGCCTTTTAAAACCTTCTGCTTTTAGGATAAGTGTGCCGAGATGTGATTGTTAAATGCATTTCGTGGATGCAAATTCCGATTGCTAAACTGGTTAATTTTACATTGGTGTCTGCAAAGAAACAAAATAGGGAGAGTGCTGCATTTCTTTACTCGGTTATTCGAGTCAAATACTCTAAATAATGTTTAGGAACAATAATATGACACAATGCCACGAGGTATGTACATTCAGGATATTAGCTTACGGAAGGGCAGATGTTAATAATAGTAATAGATTTCGTCATAACTTCTAGTGGAACACATTAAACAGCACTACGCTCTTGCGACTCACTGCAGTGGCACTGTATACTTGAAATTCACTGAGCTCACGCGCCCTACTGTTCACAAGCAATGTATCACTCCACACCAAGTGGCAGACTAAAGACGCACCCAGCACGCACCAGTAAAAAGAATGCTGTGGGCCTTAACAGAGCACCACAATGGCATTTGCCTCTTACAACAGCAGCCGTTACAACACCACTCTGAACATAAACCCCCGGACATCATGAATGTGCAATTACTTGGTTATTCAGTTGCTTGTAAGGATACAAACAGCAAGGGCCCAGAGTAAACTGAATTCAGTCACAAACACATACAACAATGACTCCCTGGAAACTCTGACCTGATGGAGCTATACAGGTGCGCTTGATTAAACCAGTAGGAGCCATCTTTTAAACACTGTATTGATCAGGGCCGTCATTTTTCAGATGTGACCTAAGAGTCTCCCGCCACCATGCCATTGTTCGTGGGTAGAGCCTGGAACCGTGTGTACTGTATGCTACACTTTGACCATGTTGATGGGCTGTGCCCTATTGGTCTCGCCAACAAGTGAGTTGTCTTTGGACAATGCAGGGGTTGTATAGTAAAGCTTGCAGAACTGTACCAAGCGCTTAGCTGGTACAACTGTTGGTCATGTTGGTCCTTCTGGCTGTACACAGGCCAAGCTGTCTAGGAGCACTGCATTGGACATACTATTTCAATTCCAGTGACTCGATATCTGGCCCTCTGGCTTAACAGTGGCTGACATTTGTTTTGTTGGGTTCCCTCAGTTGATGTTGTCTAGCTGCAAAATATGGTGAGCAGAAAAACGATGGATTTAGGCCCATACTGGGGTGAACATTTTTCTGCATTCTGTCCATCAATTGTTCGTTATACATTTGTCACCCTGAGTGGGACAAGTATGCTCAGACGTGAGTCCCGTGCTCTCCAAGCCAATGGAGTAAAGCTATCCTGGCTGATGAGGGCTGAAAGCCCGAAACTGATCCTAGTATGTTTGTTTCCAGTCAAGGGAGGTCCTGGCCTGGCAGTTCGGACTGGACTGTTCTCATTGGGCACAGGGTCAAGACTGATTTGCATATGGCTGTGTTCAAACTGGAATGGCATGGTGAGCAAAAAACTACGGATTTAGGCCCAGATCTCTGTACTGGGGTGAATGTATGACATTGTTCTGCATTCTGTCCATCAATAGTTATTTTTGCATTTGCAAAATAATGGACACATGACGTTTTGTGCTGAGTCTTATTCCCCAATTTTCAGCTCTTAAACTTTTTGCTTATCTATCTCTTTCTGTCCTACAGCAAACATGAATTAGTCTCACAATCTACACTTGACCAACTACTTCAGGCCCCTCAGACTGCATACCACCTAAATCATCCTCTTCTGTTCTCTGTTGCTAATTCTGACGGATGTGGGTCCACGAGGCAATAACTGTTAGACCCTTGAAAGACTACATGACATTTCCACTTTTCCTAATGTTGGAATTCCCAAGGTATGTTCGTAGGGAATTTGAGATGGAAAGGTATTCTGGTTAGCTCTAAGATGCAGAAGGTGCAGCTTCTCTAAATAAAAGATTTTGAACCAATCCCTGATCCGAAGGAGGAAGGGGTGTGTCTCTTAAGGCTCTTTGAATGCCAAGGGAAAAAGTTAAATTGGTGAATGCTGTGCTAACATTGCGTTCGAGGCATATGAGCTGCAGATCCTACATTTAGCAATAGATCGCCACCTGGTGTTGGGCTCGGATGATTGCAGGTTATTGGAAGAAGTCTTTTGTAGTCACGAGATAGGTGACTCATCCCTTGGACAATACTGCGCATGGTCATCGACTCCATCCTCAGAATGTTTTTTTTCGCCACTGGGTTCGGATGAGTTTTCCGCTCCGGCTAGAAAAATACTTTTTTTCTGCTCTTTCGAAGCGAGAAACTTCAAACAAACTTCTTTCAACATCAAAGACTTTCGACGTCACCAGCTACATTCCGGTGCGTCGACGCGGGCCGTTGGACCCATTGGTGCTGTGCGGCCTACGCCTCATAGAAAGAACTCTATTCAAGAGCTGCCCGGTATGTCGAGCAAAATTCCCTCATAGCGACCATCACGAGGTTTGCAACCTCTGTCTCTCGCCAGAACACGACGAGTCGACCTGCACAGCCTGTGCCTCCTTCCGATCGAAGAAGACCATCCGGGATCGGAGGGCCCGTCGACACGAGATGAGATCAGCACCAGCACCGTAGGCCATTTTTGAAGAGGAGATCGTTGAAGACTTCTCCGAGGATAAATATCCAATCGAAGGCTCCACTCGGCGCAGAGGAGGACTCTCCTGATCTCCAAATAATATCGGGGGCAGAGGATTCGGACGATTCGATCCCGTCTCGACAACCAGTGAGTACATCTGCCTCTGCACGACAGACATTACCCAAACAGAAGGCAATGGTCAGCACTATGCCCAATGGGGCCCAGTCGAGACCGACATTTACCCTCTAATGCCCGCCTTCGGGCCCGGCTCCGAGTAAAGAGAATACGCCTTCCGGTGCTTCGACACCAAAGAAACATGTGCCAGTTACACCTCCTCCATTGGCCCCGAAACATCCTTCGACACCGAAGGATTCGTCGGCCCGAACATTAAAAAACCCATCGGCGCCCAAAAACAGACACTTCGGCACCCGTACCATTGGCGACAAAGACTGTACCAAACCCGAAACCTTCCGGTTCAAAAAAACAAAGAGGGGAAGCCAACTTCTGGCGCCACAGGCCCAGCAAAACCTGTCTCCACGCCGAAACCTCTAATACAGGTACCGAAGACCCCAGATAAGGCTAAACAACATTCGGCACCGAAAACCTTGCCAAAAGACTCAGCTACTCCTCATAAGGCAAAAAGTACTAAACCACCTCTATCGGCCCCGAAAAAATCGACGCCGAAGATGATTATAGAAGAGGAAGAACTGTTTAGACCAGATCCTAGACAGGAAAAAGTCCATATTAATCCAAAAACTTGACATGTGGAAGCCATCCCTTATAAGAAGAGACCAGCAGACACACCACTTACACCTGTGGTCCCTGCCAAAAAGGACTGTGCCACTGCTCCAATGCACCCTTCCTCTCCTTCACCTTCTTCCTCTCCTGTTACTCCATATGAAGAACCTATAACTTCTCCCATTCACTCTACTGCATCATCACACCACACTGATGAGGAGTATGATTTGGGTGGAGGGGATGATGTTCCAGAGCCACATACATACCCTTTAGATGAGGATGTTAACACAGAATACCCGAAGGATGATGAGGATGCATATCATTTTTCTCCAAATAATGCACCAGACATCCCTGATCCTCGCTACTACCCAACAAAACCTTCCCCTACAGAGGACAGTATTGGTTTTAATCATTTGTTTAACAGAGCTGCACTTTACCATGGGGTTCCCATGCACTCTGATGCCACTAAGGAGGACTTCTTGTTAGACACTTTCGAACAGTCACAAAGGTCTACCCAGATATTACCAAAGATCCAATAAGGTGTAGGGTGTTCAATCCTAGAATAGAGAAAAAGTATAGGCCAGCACCAGCTTATCCAGTATACATTGAGGGTCATCTGCCACTAGACTCCTTGGTAGTGTCTAATGCACGCAAAAGGGACAATTCTCAAACTTCTGGGGACACACCCCCGCCTGACAAAGAGTAAAAAATTATTGATGCGTCCGGGAAACTAATTGCTGCACAAGCAACAAACACATGGCGCATAGCAAACACACAGGCTTTACTCTCACGCTACAACAGGGCTCATTACGATCAACTTGAAAAGTTAATGGAACACCTACCAGATCAACACAAGGATCTGACTGCAGAACTTTTACAAGAAGGCAAATTAATTTCAAATGCCTCAATAAAATGTGCACTAGATGCAGATGACACTGCATCCAGAGCAGTGAACACTAGTGTTATTCTCAGGCTTCACGCATGGTTACGCATCTCTGGTTTTAAACCAGAAGTACAAACTACCATCCTAAACCAGCCCTTTAAACAGAACCAATTGTTCGGGCCGGAGGTAGATAATACATTAGAAAAAATGAAGGACACACATACCGCTAAGTCTATGGGGGCATTACAATCCACCCAAACTAGAGGTTCTTTTCGCCGCTCCTCTTCTAGAGGAGGCTCCAAGCAGACAGCGCAGACACAACATCTTTTAAAACACACACGCAGACCTCCTCTAATAGAGGATTTTTTAGAGGAGGATACCGAGGCAATAACAAGGAAGAGGTAGAGGTAGTAACAATAATCACTCCTCTTCCACTCCTAAGCAGTGACTTCCTTCTGCCTCCCCTGCAGCATTCCACTCCTGTGGGGGGCAGACTTTCACAGTTCCTACCTGTCTGGAACTCCATCACAACAGACAGGTGGGTAAGACAAATTATCCAACATGGCTACTGCCTAGAACTCACAGCAACCCCCCCAAACATACCACCCAGGCAGCGTCCAATGTCTGCAGAACACATAACTCTGCTTCAACAGGAAGTTCTAGCACTCCTACAAAAATATGCTATTCAAGTAGTTCCATTAGAAGAACAAGGAACAGGAGTCTACTCCCTGTACTTCCTAATTCCAAGGAAGGATGGGACCTTAAGACCAATTCTCGACCTCGGGCCACTCAATCACTACATTCAATCAGATCATTTTCACATGATCACTTTACAACAGGTACTCCCATTACTACAACAGGGAGATTTTCTGTCCATACTAGACCTAAAGGACGCCTATTTTCACATTCCAATACATTCTGCGCACAGGAAATATTTAAGGTTTGTCATACAAGGACAACACTATCAGTTCAAAGTCCTTCCATTTGGGGTTACAACAGCACCACGAATGTTTACAAAGTGCTTAGCAGTAGTGGCAGCACATCTCAGAAGACAACAAATACATGTCTTCAGGGCTTTAACCCCTTCGCTGCTGGCCCGTTTCCGCCGCTGTGCGGTAAACAAACGAACTGGGGCGGGCCATGACGAACCCCAGCCGTCATCAGCACACGAGCACCGTAGTGCATGACGGCTGGGGTTCGTCACCAGCATACAAGGGGTTAAGTAAAAAAAACTAGGGGTGCTCTAAAAGGGGCGTGATAAATCTTTCAAAGGGGTATGGCCTATCGGAAAAGGGGCGTGGTCTAAATCAAGATAACGAGCATCTGTGTGCTTAAGAAAATCATGAAGTCACATCGAGCAAAGGATAATAAAATGGGCAAAAAGGTATGTTTATTAAGTATAAGCCATAAACATACCAAACATGCTATCCAACAAACATGTCGGTTCGACAGAGACCAACTAACTATGCCAATGGCAGCCTGGAACGCAAAAACGTCCTAATTACCATCTGGGTTGCCAGGAATGGCCGCGCGGGAAGGTGCTCCATTAAATGTAAGCATTTAGGAATCTTTGGGAAATATAGAGGGGATCTTTGGCTCAACATAAACCTTGATCTAAGTTCTGAGTTTTGCTGAAGTTTGTACAATGCTAAAACCCCCTTTTACTGCAGGAAAATTCGTGAAATCCCTAAAGTCATGTGTTCCAATGTAGACAAACCACAGGCATTAGTAACTTGAAGTACAAGCACGATCTTGGAAAGATAATGTGCACTACAGCTCGCCACCTGACATGGCTCAGGGAGGACATCAAATTCGAATAACTACAGGGCAATCCGACTGCCAGTGTAAACACAAATTTTCATTTACTTTCACCTTGTCAATACTTTGACATCTGTGTACCTCCTTCACGCACAGTTGCAACTGTAATATGTGATCACTGCTCTATGCACTATCAGAGAGGCCAAGGATTGGATGACCATGTATTCTGAACATCTTTCTGACACACTGACCGGCAATGTCAGAAATTGAGACAAACAGGCCTTCAGCATCCACTTTAGGGCTCTCAATCAGTGCTCGTTATAAACTCTTGGAAGTGACTGTTCGAAATGTGTTCTATACAAGAATTATAAGCTACCCAAAAGAAAAAACAGAGAAACGACGTCCTGAAAATAGTTGACACTAGATTACGCACACCGTGTAAAATTTGAACAGGAAGTAAATCGGTGACCGGGATTACTTGAACATTTTTTTCACACAAATTGTTCAAAACTCCATCAGTGTTATTTGCCAGAACAGTGAAGGAAATTAATCTAGGGCCCGATAGGGACCCATTTCATGTCTGACTCAGAGGGACCCGACCCACTTAAAGTCCTTGCCACAAACGTCCTATGAGGACATTTTCTTATACAATTAACACAAGTGTTCTCACTCGCTGGCGTGAGTTATGTTTGCTAGCATCTGGAATGTTCAAAATGATAGGCCTTTAAGGTGCTTGTGGAACAAGCGTTTTAAGGCTGATCAGTTACTGGAAGCAGTGATGTGGATGGCATAAAAGTGAAACCACTTGTTGGAGCGTAGTAAAAACCATAAAAGATGTGAAGCTGTAGCCCCAGAATCTTTCAAGTTGAAGGCGAGTTTGCAGAGGGTTGACATCTAGGTCATTTTCATAGCATGGGCAGCAAAGGAACACCTTAAAGTGTGCCTCAATATTGATTGCTTTTTTTCTTACTTGCCTATTTGATGTATGTCCTCAAGAAAAGCTCAACAGAAAAAGAACATTACTAAAATGGTAGACAAACGGATAAGGGGAGTACCCCACAAAGCAGGGCCATAATCTGTGCCCTCTAAGCAAGATAACAATGATGGACGATCGTAATCAAACTGTAGGGATAACCCAATGCACTTACCGATCAAGGATGGGGCTCCACTGGGGCAAAATGCTAAAACTAATTTCCCCGACCTCTTCAATTCAAAACACTGCGTCGAATTCATTAAGTGAAGGTCGTGTAGGTCGTGCTGGGGCAGGCTGCCTGGGGTCCTCTGCCTCTTCATTTTTTCATCATCCCACGCTGGTTCTACGACCACGTTGCTCCTGCGCTGGAAAGAGAGAAGGGAAATCCGGAGAGAAAATGGCTCTCAAAGGATTTCCCTTCCTCCAACAAAGCTCACCTGGCATGACGTCGTGCCGTGGACGTCATGCCGTGACCTCCACTACTCAGTGAGGGAAGCTCCCACTGCAGGAGAAAACATTGCAGCAAGCAATCGCCAGGGCTTTAAGTGGGCCAACTCTGAGCACCGGCAGTTTTATTTTGGGACCCTCGAAACGTGACTAAAAAACAAACAAAAAAAATGAAGAAAGGACCTCCTTTGCCAGCTGCCAAAATAGAGCCTGATAGAGACCCGTTTCGAGGGCCCCCCCAAAAAAACTGCCGGTGCTCAGACCCGGACAGACCTGGCCCACTTAAAGCCCTGCATGTCTTCCCCTACCTAGACGACTGGCTCATAAAGCAAGATCGTACAACCAGTGTGCACAACACACAAAGAAAACCATTCAAACACTGCACAACTTGGGGTTTACGATAAACTACACCAACTCGCACCTAGAGCCTTCGCACGTTCATCGATATCTAGGAGCTACTATAAACACATCGGTAGCTCAAGCGTATCCCAAGTCAAGTCAGGATTCAAGGTATTCAGAACTTAGTCTCCCTTTTTCAATGCCAGCACTCTCTACAAGCCAGAGTGTTCATGAAACTAATAGGGATGATGGCATCTTGCATCTTCATAGTTCCCCACGCAAGACTGCAAATACGTCCACTATAAGAATGTCTAGCACAACAGTGTAATCAGGCTCAAGGTTAGCTCACATACCTGGTGTTGGTGGACAGCCGACATATCACTCTCTGCAATGGTGGAACACCAAAAATTTGACAAAGGGACAGCCGTTCCTAGAACCTGTTCCACAGGTAGTGCTCACTACAGACGCATCCCTCACAGGATGGGGAGCCCATCTCCTGCATTATACCACACAAGGTCAGTGGAACAATCAACAAACAGTTTCACATCAACCACTTAGAGCTCAAAACTTTTCAAGTACAAATCCAAAACAAAGCTGTCCTGGTCCGAACGGACAATATGACAGGCATGTACTACATACAAAAACGGGAGGGGGACACACTCTCTGCAACTGTCCCAACTTGCACAGAACATTTGGAGATGGGCTTTCCCTCAAAACATACATCTGACAGTAGAACACCTTCCAGGGATCCACAACCAGATAGCAGATCTGTTAAGTCGTCAATCACAACAGATTCACGAATGGGAGTTGCACCCACAAGTACTTCAACCATTCTTTCAAATGTGGGGGCATCCACAAATAGACCTGTTTGCCACCCACAAGAACTCAAAATACCCAACCTTGGCCGCCAGGTTTCCACACCCACGGTTGGAGGGGAATGCAATATGGATGAATTGGTCAGGCAGATTTGCGTACGCTTTTCCGCCTCTCCCACTCATTCCACTAGTAGTACGCAAGCTCAGACAACAGTCCCTCAAAGTGATACTAGTGGTCCATACATGGGCACGTCAACCGTGGTTCACCACGCTACTAGATCTCTCAATGGTTCCACATCAGAAATTACGCCTCACGCCATCCCAGTTAACACAGAACCATGGAGAAATAAGACACCCAGAACCAAGCCAACTGAATTTGGTGATCTGGCTCCTGAAGTCCTAGAGTTTGGTTACTTAAACCTACCACCAGACTGTATGAATATAATTAAAGAAGCTAGAAGACCCACTAGCAGAGCATGCTATGCTGCTAAGTGGAAACTATTTGCAATATAATGTAACAACAATCACATTGATCCTTTGGAAGTTTCCATCCAAAATATTATTTTGCTACTTTCTACATTTACAAAGGTCCAATTTGACTCACTCTTCCATACGCCTGCATCTAGCAGCTATTGCAGCATATTTACAAAATAGACAACATCTATCTCTATTTAGAGTCCCTTCAATAAAAGATTAAAAAGAATAATCCCACCCAGGTTACCACCTGCTCCAGTATGGAACCTAAATGTGGTCCTTACAAGACTCATGGGACCCCCTTTTGAACCGTTACATAAATGTGAACTACAATTTCTAACATGGAAAACTGCTTTCCTTGTTGCTATTACCTCTCTCAGAAGAGTTAGTGAAATCCAAGCATTCACAACAGAAGAACTATTTTTTTCATATACATTTCTACCAAAAGTGATTACTCCTTTTTCACCTAAACCAATCAGAGTTACAAGTGTTTTTTTCAAAAACCGGACTCTGTTGCAGAAAGAGCTTTGCATACCTTAGATGTTAGAAGAGGTCTACTTTATTACACAGACAGGACTAAATCCTTCAGAAAAACAAAACCACTATTTGTATCTTTCTCTCCCCCACACAAAGGCAATCCCATCTCTAAAAGAGGTATTGCTAGATGGATTGTTAAGTGTATTCAAATATGCTATCGCAAGGCTAAACGTACACTTACAGTTCCTCCTAGAGCACACTCCACTTGCAAACTAGGAGCCTCTATGGCTTTCTTAGGATACCTACCATTAGAGGATATATGCAAGGCAGCAACATGGTCTACAATACACACCTTCACTAAACACTATTGTGTTGATGTGCAAGCCAAGCAGCAAGCTGCAGTAGGCCAAGCAAAGGATACAAGCGACCAACGCTAGGGGAGACACTGCTGCACAATCGTTGCTAAATGTAGTATCTGCAGCTCATATGCCTCGAACGGAAAATGCTACTTACCAGTATGCATCTGTTCTTGGCATGTAGAGCTGCAGAATCCTACATGCCCTCCTGCCTCCCCGGAACTTGTATCCGTTCCAGTACTCATTTTACTTAGATGCACACGCATGGACATCCTTTTCTCTTTACTTCTACTAACTCCATTTCCCATCATGGCGAAAAACAATCTGAGGATGGAGTCTATGACCATGCGCAGTATTGTCCAAGGGAGGAGTCGCCTATCTCGTGACTACAAAAGACTTCTTCCAAGAAGACAACAACCTGCAATCATCCGAGCCCAACACCAGGTGGTGATCTATTGCTAAATGTAGGATTCTGCAGCTCTACATGCCAGATGCATACTGGTGAGTAGCATTTTCCTTACTTTTTGTTGTACAAGGCCATCTATTCTGGGAACAAGATAGATGTGACTAAATTAGAAAAGGAATGCTGTTTTTATGGTTTGGTCGCAGTGTATTTAATTTCTTCTCCAGTTCTATTTTGAAACACTTTTTGCAGTGGTAGCAAGGATTGACCTTGATATCCGGGTTTAAAATTTAGTTTCTGAAATAAAAAAAAATCTACAAGGTACAAAATGAGAGATGGGTGTGGGCTGTTAGATCTGTTTCTTGGATGTAACACAACCGTAGTTTGACTGCAGTCGGACTCTTGAGACATGTGTGGGATGCTGATGCCGAAGTGTCAGGTGAATATCTGCGGGCCTGATTAACCATGAGGCCAACTTGTCCCCTTTGGCTTCGCCAGGTTCGACGTTGGGCGTGTTTCCACCTATCTCTGCCCCTGCCTCATTAGCCCTTATGGGCAATCTTAAATCGGGCTCGCCTCTGGACCCGTGTCCCGCTAAATTTCTGGCGAAAATTGCAGAGGTGATTAATCCGCTGGCGAACCCGCTATTGAATCTCTCGCTGAGCCAGGGAGTGGTTCCACATGCCTGGAAGCAGGCGATGGTAATTTCGCTGCTCAAGAAGCCTGGCCTAGATCCGAAGGCCCCAGTCAACTATAGGCCTATCTCTCTGTTGCAGGCTCTCACGAAAATTGTGGAAAAGCACGTTCAGGCGGTGCTCTCCAATTTTCTAGAGACAAATGAGATCCTGCATGCCACCCAGTCGGGCTTTCGTCCGCATCTCAGCACAGAGACCGCGCTCCTTGAAGTATCAGAAACCATTAAAGGGGTTCTGGACTCTGGGGGCAAAGCCATGCTGGTGATGCTGGATTTGTCGGCGGCTTTCGACACCGTCCCCCATGATGGCCTTCTCGTAAGACTTTATGAGAGAGGTCTGCGGGGGACGGTGCTCAGCTGGTTTTCCTCCTTTCTAGCTGGCCGCCGGCAAACGGTCTGGGCCTTGCCAGATTCCGCCGTGATGCCGCCTCTGGGAGTCGGGGTCCCACAGGGCTCTATTTTGAGCCCGACCCTTTTTAACATCTTCATGACCCCTTTGGCGGCGTTGGCGGAGTCGTTTGGGGCCCAGATCGTATCCTACGCAGACGACACCCAGCTCCTCTTCTCGTGTAAGATAGGAGGAGACTTTGACTGGGAGAGTATCCGGGATTGCCTTGGGGCTGTTTTTTCAATGGTTCCAACTGAACAGCCTCAAGTGCAATTCCGATAAGTCCGAGGTACTCTTCTTTGGGTGTGACACGGAGCCAAATTGGCAGGTTTGGTGGCCCATCAATATGTTCCCTCCGTCTTGTTCTTCCCAAATTGCTAAGAACTTGGGGGTCAAGATGGACAAGGGGCTAACACTGAAATCCCAGATCCTGGGGGTGTCGGGCACCTGCTTCGGCATCCTGAGGATGCTGCGGAGGTTTCTTCCCCTTTTGTCGGAGGAGCACAGGAAGCTGACTGTGCGAGCCCTGATCGGCTCCAGGTTAGATTATTCGAACGTTCTTTACCTGGGCCTGCCAGAGTATCTGCTTCAGCGGCTCCAAGTGGTGCAGAATGCTGCCGCGAGAGCTATCTTCGGCTTGAATAGACGTGCCAAGGCTGCGGGCCTGCTGCAGACTTTGCATTGGCTTCCAATCCGCAAACGGATCGCCTTTAAGGCTTTGACTTTGGCCTATAAGGCCCTCCATGCGGTGGGAGCAAGGTACCTCCAAAAGAGACTTGCCTTTTATTATCTGGCTCGCTCTCTGAGGGCGGAATCCCTGTCCCTGGCGGTGGTCCCACGAGTGAAGAGAGCTCGCCTGGGAGGTCGCTCCTTTGGACTACTGGCGCCACAGTTGTGGAACTCTCTGCTGCTCACCCTTCGGGGAGCCACCAGCATACTTGCCTTTAGAAAAGGTCTTAAAACCTGGTTGTTTACCCAGTAGGCCGCTTTTTTTGTGCGCCCTCTCTGCCTTCTGTCCTTTTCTTTTTTTAACTGTGTTATGTTATTGTGTTGCAGCCCTCCTTACTCAAAGCGCCGGGACACTCTTTTTGAGTAGCCGTGCGCTATATAAAAGTTAATATAACATAACATAATAGCTTGAAGGAATGGTGTGTTTATAACCTTGTTGTGCTGGTAGGTGTTTTCTGTTGTGATTGTCATGAAACCTGAACACATTTTATTTCTTTGTATCTTATGTGTGCATGTTTTGATATTTCTGAAGTACTGACTTCCCTGGCTAGCAACGGAACGCTGTACAGGGGGCAGTGTAGATACATGGTGCTTGAGGGCGTATATTGTTTTTGTTGCTTGGACATCGTTGACTGCTGAAGGCATTCCAGATTTCTCCAAGTGTTGAAGCCTTCCAGAGAAATGGTTAAGTGGGAAACCAACTATTTTTCGGCCCCTTGTTCCATGTTTCATTTGCTGGAAAACTCTTAAATGGTGCTATAGCATGTGGCATATTAAGCAAGTCATTACTTTAAAATAAACTATTTGCGTTGTGGCATCTCCACACTCTTGGTGTTAATTGGCTTTGTATCCTTTTTAGTTCAAGCCTGGGCAGCCCATGCGCTGTGAGCCACGCTGCATTTGAGTGTGGACTTGAAGCTCCGCCCCTCTTCGCCTATATTTGTCATTGTCCTTCGTAAATGCTGGCTTCTGATTCGTTATCAGGCCAGCTAGTCCCTCCTTAGTACTGCCTTGTCTTCATTTGTAACCTCCCATAAGGACTGGCCCTTTTACTTCGGTTGTTACACAGTACGTTTTCTTTAGTCTGTAAGCACTATTTTCTTTAATTTATTACTATATTTACTGCAGTAGGGTCTGTCCTGCAGTTGTGGGTACCTGCTTGTTTATGTAACTCATAGCAAACGCGTAGCTCTTCGAGGACCATGGGAGACAGAAGGGGGCAACTCAGCGATGCCTTCAAGCATTTGGCGTGCAATAGGTCCCGCATTTGCGAGAGTTCAAGCTAATGGCATTGTAAATGACAATGCCTTTATTTGTTCTAAAAACAAATACTTGTTACCTATGACTTTATTTTCAATCAACAAAGACTGAAGTTTATTTAAAATAAAAAGTTGAGTAGCATGAAATTCATGAGAGCAAAGTGACTTGGTACTTTGCAAGTTAGTATTGTGTTAGTATTCAGTCCTTTTGATCACCGACAAATTAAAGTAGACTTTAAAGACCATGATGTTTTGGGCATAGTAGATAGTTTTGAAGAATATAGATTTCTGCACCCACTTGCAATGTATTACTGTTCGTCCTTAAATATAGAAGCACCAGTGGCAGTGATTATGTCCTATCTTACTGTAGGCTGCGTTCTTTCACCCCGACTGAATTTTGGTGGCTGTTATGGGAATAGGATAAATGTTCCTCTACTTGCTTGGTATGTTTGAAGCACTGATCAGCATAGGTAATTGGGCAAGTTGAGCCGGTCTTTGATGCCTGGATGCCTGCTGGTTTGCTGTGAAATTTTAATGAACACCCTCTAGTTTCATGTGAAGCTGAGGGTGCTGCAGCCTTTTGTTCTAGCTCTATGGATTCTGACATAGCAGGCCTTTAGTGTCTGAACTTCTTAAATGCTAAAATATCAGAATGGACTGCATTTTAAGAACCATTAAATGTTTACAGCTCTTTTGTGATGCAATGTCCTTGATTGGCCTGGCAGAGTATGCCTCATCGAACTCTGCTTTAACCCTATAGGTAGGCAGGTCGGCAAATGAATTGGCAGAGAAAAGCCAGAGTGCTGGTTTGTCTGTAACAGCCATAAGTCTATCTAAGGTATATGGCTTATAAACAAACCTCATCTAAAAGTATAAATAGACTCTCCTAAAAATAGAAAAAATGCAAGTGTTTCACTTAGTGTATTAGATTGAATCACTGCATTAAGTACAATTTATTAAGATATAAATTATAAACTCTATAATTTAGAAACCTTCATCCCCTGCTGCCCTGAGATTATCATTAGTGAATAAAAAAAAGTCTACTATTCGTAACCAGAATTAAAAACTCTGTTAAGGACAGACATGGATTATTCTTTTCTCCCTTTGCTAGCTCCCAACAGCAGCCAATCAAAACATTAGAAAAATGTATGCAAACTACACATCCCATGAATCCCTTATACTACCAAGCCTCCACCATCCCCTCAGTCCACCATTCGTATTCTGCCAGAGTTCCCAAAACTGAGACACCATCTTGACTACCTTTTTCTACTCGGCCAAACTTGGTGGGATAATGCTCGGCTCAGTCTTGATAGAATCTTAAATTCTTGTTGTGAATGCTAGAATTTTTTTTAATTCTGTGTCTGGACGGGAAGTTCAGATTATGCTGGTTGAAAGCTGATCCACCACAGTAGAGGTTGCATGTAAGAGACGCTTATAATAAAGCTGTTGGAATCACACTGAAAATATCCTCCTGTTTAGATCCCTGAACAAAGGCTTTGGAAGCCATGGCACCTCTAGCAGAATGAGCGCCATACATGGAAAAGTCACTGCCAGTGACCTACCTGGAGAGGGTCTTGGCAGACACTGGTCTGAACTACTTCTGAAGTGGCAAAAGAAATTGCCCAAAAGGATCTGCACAAGAAACCAAGTGTGTAATCTTCATATACCTTCAAACATTTAACCGCACAGAGTTTATCAATAAGAGGGAAAGCTGGCTATTCAATACACCGACAGTCGGTGTCTGCTTCTAAATAGAGACCCCGTTGGGAGACAATACACTACCTGCTCAATCAAGGGCTCTTATATCCAGAACATTGTTAGAACACGTTGGCATCCCATAACGGAGCATATCTGGGTTTAGGCTTGTTAGATACCCAAGGATCCTGCAACAAGTTTTTGCTCCTGTAGGAGACGGATCTGAAGGATGTCATTAATTTTCTCTTATAAAGAGCCTCTTCCGGCTCGTTTACCATGTCTGCATATAATTTAAGATCTTTATATCTGCTTGTCATGCCCAGGTGAATGGTAAGCCAGTCGGTAGGCATACTTTGATTTGACGTGGAATTTGTAACTGTCAAATTCTTCAGATCTTTTTCTATACATGAATATACCGTTATTCATATTGACTTACTCTCTCAGTATTAACATCCCCCTCCCCCAGTGGAATTTTCGACTACGCTATCTAACCCATGCTTCATGACAGTTTACCTGTTCTTCGGTTTTGACAATTACTACTTTCCGAGTTCCTTGCATTCTAGACAATTTGAATTCTGTGTTTTAAAGCAAGAAATCCTCAATTGCATGGAACCACATAAACAAGAGCACATTAAAAACTGGCAAAAACAATGAGCACACACTGGAAAGCCACTAGGGAGAATCAATTTGCAAGCAGCTCCTGCTCAGGAGTAACCCTGGGCGAAGGACTTCGCTACGCCCACGTAGTGGGCGTAGTGTTGCCTACTTCGCCCTTTGCAAAGTAGGCGTAGCGGGCAACACTATGCCCACTCCATGGGCGTAGAGAAGTTGCCCGCCACCCGCCTCCCTCCCGCCCTTCCCTACATACCTAACTTTTGTAAAGGCTGAAATAAAAGTAAATAAAAGGCACTTACCTTGTCAGCTGCGCCCCGGGGCTCCCTCTGCTCGTTCGCGCCGCGGCGCGAACGAGCAGAGGGAGCCCCGGGACGCAGCTGACAAGGTAAGTGCCTTTTATTTACTTTTATTTCAGCCTTTACAAAAATTAGGTATGATGGGGTGGGCGGGAGAGAGGCACGTAGTGGGGCTACGCGAAGTGCGTAGGTGGGCGTAGTTTCTCGCCCACTTTGCGTAGCCCCACTACGCATATTGCACCCAGGGTTACTCAGGAGTACCTTCCTCCTTACGCTTGTCTCTTTGTAAAGAGTGTAGTGCTTGGATAGCAAGAGTCAAAATCCCATTATCTATGGTATTCCTTGGTATAAAAGTGCAGCAGGACGCACCAATCTTGGCACGCACCCCTCTCTCCATTGCAGTCATTAAGTCTAACAAATACTGATGCTGCATCCCTATGAGGCGGATTGCTCTTAGTTCTTCCTTGATTGAGTTCAGGCCGAGCTCAGTGCTGTACATCATTTCAAGTATTTCCCACTTGGTTATTTGGAGCCAGCTGGCATTGGCTTTTGTCTGCACGGTGAAGAAGGGTATGGACCCTCGAGCTGATAGTTGTGAGTCGGAGAACAGTCTGAATTCTTCTGGGATGTCCTTGTACAGCACCCTGCCAAAATATTCCACAACTTTTTTCACTGGCCTAATGCAGCAAGGTTGTCTTTCTCCTTGGCGGGTGCTGGTGCAAATCCGATAGTTCTTCTCCAGGAATGATCAGGGTTGGAGTGTGTATGGTGACCAGGGAACAGAGTCTGCGCCATCTGGGGACTAGCGGAGTAAGCAAACTCTGTACTGCCAATACACCGCCATCAGTGTGGAGGTACCCCATTACATATCTGGAATGTGCAGGACCGTGCCACAGTTGTCATTCGTGCCCAGTGGAAGTGTTCTTTTACCTCTGAAACGTAAAGAGTACAGTGTAAGCTTAAGTACAATTAGGGGTTGCCCCCTCTCTTCTAGCCAAGTGTATCCACCCACCTTCATATCCATATTTTCTGACATGGAGAGTCTGCTTTTGGTGCACCCCCTTATGTGAGACTCATTTCCCTTTGTATAATCGGGCTGCACAGCCCTACCTAGGAACTCCATATTTGGGGCCCACTTGTTGTTCGAGAAGACTACTCCAGATAAAGTAAGGGCCACCATTGGATCACAGATGGAGGCAGGAGCCGATGTGTTGTGCATTGCGTTGGGGGTTTTACTACCTCCAAGAATCTCTATTCAGGGAAGTCTCTGGCCCAAACTGTCGTGTCCCCCCCCAACCCCCCAATATGGTGCCCTTCCTGCGCATTCTGTCTAGCTAGTTAGGCTTGGTGTAAAGGTATAGCGCTGTTGGGTTGGTATCGTGTCAGATTCACTAACAATGTGGGGCTCTACCTTGTTGGCTTGGATTTTGACCCTAATTCTGTACAGGTTGAGCAGGCGTTTTGTTCAGGGGACAAGTAAAGTCAAGTCTGTGCATACAGCATGCAATATCGGTGAACGGACGCAGCACGACCTGGCTGATGTAGAACCCATAGCAATTCTGTGCAAATACCACATGTTGTGTAAAAGAGCACTGTGTAGTGCATGTGTTGGGGTTGTTGTAATCATAAGAGATCCCTACGCAAGCACTGAAATAGTTTTTGAGCAGACTCCATTGTGCAGGTGACTCTATTACCGTGAATAGGTGCGGCAGACGGTGGGTACATAGAAGTGCAATAATACATAACTTGTTGTTAAACAATGCAGGTCTTGGTAGGCATCCAGCGGATGTCTGTGGTCCTCTGGTGATTGGAGTTTCTCGTTTAACAGTTCAAAAAAGTTCATGGTGCAGATCGTAATTTTGATTCAAGCACTTTAGATCCACGTCGGTGTGTTGATGTGGCAGCTAAAAGGTGATTAACTTGGAGGTTCGATTACTGACCTGTTGGCTAGGAACTGTGTTCATTTTGTTAATTCAGAAAGCATGGCTTGTGCCGTGTCTCCACCTCCCTCCCTTTCCTTTATAACCAACTGGGTGCTTGGATTAGTGCGAAATGTGTATGGAGTGCTCTTGTGATCGTATGTTATCTATGGTTTTATGGGCGCTGCCAGTTTTCCACGACCCTGTTTCTCCTGGTGTGTATATAGGGGTGCCATCAGTGTAGGCTGCTTTCAACCTACACATGTGTGGTACTGTGCGAGAAAGGGGTGTGTCTCTTCGGAGTGTTGCGGATGTTTGCAACGTGCCCCAAGATAATGTGTGTTCTTCTCTGTTCTCACCATTCTGAGTGCAACATGCCCCTCCCCTGCGGTACCAGATGTCTTTTTCTAGAGATTTCTTTTGGTTCAACTTTGGGCTCCTTTTGTTGTTTTTTGGGTGCTTTCCCAGAATTTGCGTGATTTGCTATTTCATTTATCATAAGGAGGATGAGGTCGGAAGTTGTTCCTTGACCCCCATCTATCCCTGATCATGCAGTCTTGTGGTGTCAGGAGCTTGATGCTACAGTGTATGTGAGGCCTGGTGCGTTGGTTAATTGCTAGGCCTGATACAGGGGTTTAGTGCATTCTGTGTTCTACTCTCGCCTTTTTGCGGAAGGTTGCGCTGGGAGATTCAGTTCTGAGGCGGTTACACATCTCCTCAAACATTTGACGATTTTATGAGGTCTGCCAGAGCTGGGGTCCAGTCTGAGGACCTCCGGTGGAAAATGTTGTTTATAAGGAATGTAAGATGGCGAGCTGGTAAAGAGATTGCTAGTAGATCTCTTCCATTTGCTGCTAAGGTCAGAGCTTCGGGGGGGGGGGGGTGGTCGGAATTAGTCTTGGAGAAAGAAACCCTGCTTCGGATCGCAAGACACCGCCTTAACACTGTGTGCTCACCCAAGCTGTGACTGGGGAGAATGGGTTGCAGGGCTACCTTGCACAGAATGGATGATTAATTCCACTTGACCCTCATCAATATAGCTCTCCTTATCGTCCTCTTGCCCGTAGGCCTCCTATTTGTTAGGGTCAAGGAGCTCACAATCTGACAAGACGAGGAAGTGAAGGGGGGGGGGGGGGGGCGGGGGAGGGGTGGAACCAAGAGACTACAGATCAATACACCTAGGTGGGGGCAAGAAGATACAGGGCCAAGCACAGGGTGCAGGAGCAAAATTCCTGCAGCCCTGAGACTCCGCTGTTAAGGGTGTCATGCAAAAGAATTGAGCCCCTGTTGCAGCCAGGGCGCGAGGCGCTGTATCTATGTAAGGAGTCCACACGTAAAGATCGCTGACAGCATAGACACTAAAAGAGGAGTATGCACGAATGGCCCAATTGGGCTAATCGCTCTACCCAGGAGAAGGAGCCCACTGACATTAAGTGATGTGCTGGTGCAACGCATTCCTGCAAAATGGGGAGTGGGGTGGATGCTGCGGGCAGTAGCTCAAGTAGTGAGAGCAGGTAGTATGGATATAATCTGAGAGGCACTTACCTTGACTACGGAGTCGCACATAAAGAGGCAGTCTAGATGGTGTCTCTCCGTTTTGGGGACTCTGGCAGGTTGTGATTGTTAAACTTTGGTAGGGGGGTGTGGTATAAGGGAATCATGGGGTGTGGAGTTTACGTACTTTTTTTTTTTTCTACTGTTTTTCTAGTGTTTTGATTAACTGCTGTTTTGAGCTAGTGAGCATAATCTGAGCCTCCGGTCCTGACCTAAAATCAAGAAACAAGTCAGTTGTCATGTGGCACGCTGAACGCCGCCTAGATTGTCGTTATAGATGAAAACATTGTAGTCCATTAGAACACATGCAGCAGAGGTTATTGCACAGAGCACGTTGACCTGATGGTGTTCTCAAATGTGATTTAGAAAACAGAGGAACAGTTAAGCCAAGTAATTGCCTATAATCACACAATTTTGTCAATGTTGATTGGAAGGTCCCAGCTGTTGAGGGGTTCAAGAGCTAGAGAGGACCTGGAACTCACTATTCATAGTACCGGTTTGCTCCTGAAACATGTCATACTCACCCATTAAGTGTATTGTAGCAGTGCTGTTAAGTGCAGTTACTTTCCTTTTCATGTTAAAGAAGTGCATGTACTCCGTAACAGCCGCTACCTATCCATATAAAGCACTGCTTTGCTGCATAAGTGCAAGTCACAGCAAGTTGACACAAGTCTTTCTAGGGAAAAAATGCAAGTTTAAGGGAGTTATGTTGATTGTGCAGCTTCTCCCGATTTAACCAATAGACCCATTTCAGGAGAGGCTCAACACTCCAATGAAAGCTATTCTACGTATTAGCAAAATAAAAGATCAACTGAGTTGCATGGAAAAAGTGAAGTACAGATTACAGCTGCACTTCACAGCTCTCACCTTGCTGCCTCTAGGGGGTGGCAGTTAGACATGTTAAAGTATTATTGGTATGCAAGTGCTCGGACCCTATAAAAGGAACTTATGGTGCACTATCCGTTTTGATTTGTGTGTTCTCAAGAATCTTATCCTGTATCAATATATTCATACTAGATGGTCCCTTAAGTGCAAGCCTGTTCATTTTCTCCCCAATTTTTGAGCAAGTGTTTTTTTTGGGGGGACTTCTAGGATTTGTAGTACTTCGCCGCAATGTTTGCAGAGCGATCCCGTTTAGATGTTTCCTTACGGTTTCCTCGCTTAAAGTGTGTTCTTTCTTAATTTCATAGGCATCAGGCTGCTTTTGCAAAAGTTCTTTTTAATGGTAGAGTTTTTTCAGAACTAAAGTTTCACAGGTCTTTGTGGCTAGCGCATTCAGCTATTTTGCATTCTGTGATTTGTAGTCCGGATTTTAGTCTTGGATAAATGGGAATTAAAATCTCAGAAAGCAAAACAAACTAGACTGAATGAGATACTCTTGCATGGCCTCTGGAAATTTGAGACCTCTGCTACTGCTTAGGCTCCTTTACAAAGGCATCATATGCGCTCACTTTCCCAGGGTCAATGGCTGCTTGTATGATCTCCTTCATCCTGGGCCCACCTTTACATGTAAGGACCTCATAATGTGTCCGTGGTCTCCTATGCTGACGACACTCAGTTGGCGGTTACGATCAGCGGGGATGCCAAGCAGGATGCCCTCAGGTTCCGAAGTGGACTGAGAGAGGTGGCCAGCTGGATGAATAACAACTGTCTCCAGCTGAACGCGACAAAAACGGAGGTGATGATCGTTGGAAGGGAAGCGGATCACTGGGGGGACGGATGGTGGCCCCCGGAGCTGGGATCAGCGCCGGCCCCTGTCCTGGAACTCAGGAATCTGGGCGTATGGCTTGACCACACGCTAAGCTTTGTGACTCACACGAAGAGAGTGGCGGCCTGCTGTTTTGGAGTATTACGCGGGCTAAGACCCCTGCTCAGATTTTTTTGATGCTCCTACAAGACAGCTGGTCATTCAAGCAATGATTATCTCTCGGCTGGACTACGCCAGTTCACTCCTTTTAGGAGCGAACCAAGCCGAGATTCTTCGTTTACAGCGAGTCCAGAACGCTGCGGCTAGGGCGGTGGTAGGTTTGCCCCGAACCTGCCCTACCTCTAACACTCTACGGTCCCTGCACTGGCTCCCGATAAGCAAGCGAATCCAATTCAAGGCTCTTTGCCTGGTTTTTAAAATTCTTAGAGAGTTGGCACCCGTGATTCTTAACAAACTGCTCTCTCCCTACGTTCCCACCCGCTCACTCCGATCCCTTGGACAAGCCTTGGTGGTTGTCCCCCGTTTTAGACTTAGTCGGATGGGGGGTCGCTCCTTCCGCGTGAAAGCTGCAACCCTCTGGAATGTGCTCCCCTTGGAAATCCGCCTCTTGAATGATTTAATATCCTTTCGTAGGGCTTTGAAAACCTTCCTGTTTTAAATGTTCCCTGTTTTTAATGCTTCTGCTTTTTGTTACTGGATTTTGTGTTGTGTTGTGTTTACCTTTCCCTGCGCCAGGATGCTCCTTCGCTGGAGCAGCTGTGCGCATTAAAATGCAAATAACATAACATAACATAACTCATAATCATCCAAAACTAGTTCAACATTTCATAATCATCCGAAACTAGTTCAACATTTGACAGCTTCCCTTCTGCTCTTCAGATGCCTCCATATATTCAGTGGTAGCTTGAAAGTCAGTTGCCAGTATTCTTGCCAGTTTCTTTGCAAGAATGTATGAATGTTATCAAGGGCCTGGCTTTTGACATGGCTTGTTGCTTCTCCTCATTAGTGTAGTTACATAATTGGGTTGTGCCTCCAAGGAGGCAGTGGATCTTGAGTTTTGATGACATTGGAGATCATTTGATTACTCCACAAACCGTTTGAAAACCATTTGCATAGCACATTAAATGGACTTCACTCTGTCCATCTGCAAGAAGGCAATTGCAGAGTTGGGCCATTCCTTCTCTGCTGCAGGAGGTGGAGGGCTTGAAGTAAAGTAAGAGCCATGGCCTTGAGCAGAAGCTACATAAAAGCTTACCTCTGTATTGTATTTGGCTCAGTGGTCCACAAGGACCTTTGTCTTAGCCAGAGGCAGCCTGGCTCAAATGGTTCCTGGCTTGAACCATCAGTGGCTCATCCACCTCTAATTGGCCAAGCTTCTCTGTAACTAACCTGTTATTGTGTTGATGTAAGTGTAGTTTTTTTATGAAGTCGATGCAAGGTATTTGCTCCTAAAGTAGGTGAAATGTATTGAATTCTTGTCTGACTATGTTTGCTTCATCTTAGTCACACTCCTTTTCATATTATGGGCTGTGGATTTTTAGATGCCTCCGCATCTGATCTGGCATGTTGAATAGACTCATTTTCACTACTAGCAATCAGAAAACTGGTTGAGTATAATAGGCTTTTGAAATGCTCTGACTGACTGCTACTGTATGTACATAGTTTTCTTGCTGTAGGGGTCAGCACATGCTTGTAGTTAAACCTTAAAGATTGCTTCGATATATTTTCTTGATCATATCTTGTGCAGAGTCTGTTCGTTTATGTATTCATTAAGTGTAGAAGTGGGAAATATTGGTTCATGGAATTTTATGAATAGCATCTCACATTTGTTAAAATATTCGCTTCATATCAATCTTACTTAAATCCTTTTTATCTTTTCATATAATTTGAGGTATACCAAGTCTTTCGGTGAATTTCCTCGTATAACTTTGTTTTTAAATTTATCTTTATTAATGATGCAGCACAAAGATGACAGCAATGATACATCCCATCTTTTGTCAGACATCTCAGCTCTGAGCTATCTATATATGGACACTAAATCTCAATTTTACATTTAATTTGGAATGGATGTGTTAAGCAGTTTGGATTTTCTAAGGTCAAATTATAAAGGCAAACAGTGGTTCTTTGCAGGGACTCTAACACAGTTTCTCCCTCTGACAATGCTTATCTCTCACCTTGAGAAGCAGTTTTGAGAGGAAGGAGCTGCGTTTTGTGACAGATGTTGGCCTGGTGTCTGGATGTCTGTGTGATGGGAGTTAGCCAGCCTGTGGCCTGTGTCCCATGAGTGTAGAATAGCTTGATGAGTACCAGAAGAGAAGGTAGACCTAATGGATGTGTTAGATTTTCGATGAGACCCAAAGGTTGGTGGACTGATGGTACAATCTAGGACTGGATCCGTATTGCACACAGCCCTCTGTGTACAACACGGTTGTGTAAAGATGCCTGACAAAACTCACTGTCTGCTACAGTTTTTTTTTTTAGAGAAAGTGATGTGCATGAATGTTTAGCATTTTTCTAAAAGTGCCACTCAAATTTCCAAATAGTGAACGTCCTACCACCTTGTGAACATCCTACCACCTTGTGTTCGCTAACTTCAGCCAAAAAACTGTATCACATTATGTGGGTGGGCTTATAATGGATATAAACAGGCCAAAAATATGACTGTGTGAAGGCAGTGTAGTGTCAGTGCTGGTCTTCACTAAGTCAGTTTTGCTGTTACCTGTTTTTTTTTATAACCAATTTTTATAGATTTTTCGGAAACATACGCAGTAAGAGATAAACAGCGAGCTCAGATCCCATCGCATATGAGGAACATAGCATCCGTAAGGCAGTGTACATGCTCTCAGTAAGCAACAGAAGTAGAATAACACCACCACATCCTGCAATAGTCAAACAAAATCATTCCGTTTCTATCGTCCCCACCCACGTACCCCACACCCTGTGATATTTCTTCGGACATCCCCAGGTCTCGTACAAGGTGCGCTCCTGCGATGCACACCAGTCTCGTCCCCCACCCCCCCCAAACCCCCATACTCCCCGCGCCAGCGTGTCTTGGTAGGGGCATTTGAAACCAGCCAGTTCGCTGCAATGTATGTCTTTTAGCCACCATCAAGGCTGTGTTAGGGAAAAGTTTGTCCGCTCGAGAGCTATCAGCCCATCTGTAAGTCCAGGAGTGCAGTTGCGGTATTAAGAGGTACCTACCAGCCTAGGACCTCAGTAAGTTCCCCTGTTAACAATTCTCAAAAGTGTGCGATGACAGAGCACTCCCATACCAGATGGAAAGTCAACCTGAGGGGGTTGGCACATGGACAAGATACTTCAGGGTGGAGTCCAGCTCAGAGAAGGCGCAGCGGTGTGAGGTAAGCAGTGTGTAGATATTATATTTGGACCAAGCAAACCCGTGCTGATACTGTGATTGATTTAGGGCCAATTAGTGCGTCCCGCCAATCGGCGGTGTCTAACGACCCAAGCCATCCCTCCCATCTGTCCCTGAGCCGTGAGTGTGTGTTGGGTGTATTATTTGTGAGGGAGCGATAAATACGGGAGATCCTCCTTTCCCCAGATTGCCAGTCATCACCTGGGCTTCCTGTGGACTGTATTCTGGAATAGACTTACCCTCTGGGATGTGCGAGCGTGGCGCTACTGCAGGTAGTGATAAAACTGAAAGGTATGTAGGGAGTACAGGTTTTGGAGATCCTGAAAGGTAAGCATGTTGCTCACTTTCCAGACTTCCCCCAACTGCGAGATCCTGATTAGGTTCCACACTCTAAGTCAGATAAGCCTGCAACCCCCCCTAGCTGGGCACCCCGCCAAAGTGGAATGTATTGGGTCAATTTACCTGACTAGTGAGTGTGGCGCTGAGAGGCCCGCCAGGCCAGAAGTGCAGCGTTTCCGTATGGCATCCCCTGAATGTTGGGCAGACCTAGGGTGTGGCGTTCCAGCCGATAGGCCGGTTCAGCCCCCGTTAAACCAGTCATGCAAGGTAAGGAGCTGAGCAGCTAGATAATAATGGTACAGGTTTGTCATCCCCAGACCACCATCAAAGGGCGGGATCCAACATTGAGTGCGGGCCCCCCTTTTCTCACCCCCTCCTCCGCCCCCCCCCCCCCCCCACATAGGAATTTGACGGCCAGGCTGTTCATTTCCCGGCGTGTTCTGAAGCATGTAGAGAAACCTGTGCAGTATCGTGATTTCTTCACTAAGAGTTACATTGAGGGCCCATGCGAGGTCATGGAGGAGGGCCACCCATATCCTGAGGTACTTAAAGGGCTGCCGTCGAAGGGGAATTGTGGACTGCCACTCGAAGCACTCTCTCGAAATGTGAAGGGGGACCAAGACCGACTTAACTGAGTTTAACCGAATGCCAGAGGTATGTTCAAAGAGACCACGCCCAAAGGCACCGGGGTCCCGACAGCACAGACTCCACCAGGTATAGGAGGACGTCCTCTGCATATAGGGCGATTTTGTCTTCCTCTAGTCCAAGCCATATCCACCCTATGATGCGCTCGTCGGAGCGTAGGAGACATGCCAAAGGCTCCATTGCCAACGCAAAGAGGAAGGGCGATAGGGGGCATGCCTGCCTCGTGTTCCTTCGGACTGGAAAGGACTGTGACAGGGCTTCATTAACCAGCACTTGGGCCCTTGGTCGGCAATATTGCTTCTGCACCAGCCTGCAAAAATAGTCCCCAAAACCCATTTCCACCAACACCGCTTCTAGGTATCGCCAGTCCGCCGAATTAAAGCTTTCTCGAAGTCCACTAGAAGAAGAGACCAGTACGGAGTCGGGCATTGAGGTGAAGATGCCTGAGGCAGTGTCTGGTGCTTCACGCAAATATGGAGCCACACTGGTCGGGATGGACCAGTTTGGCCAGGTGCGGCCACAACTGGTTAGCCAGGACGGCTGCGACTGCCGTGAGCTCCGAGTTGATGAGTGAAATAGGATAGTAATCGGAGTAGTGCTTAGAGGGTGGGGGCTTAGACTTGGGCGTCACCATAATGGTGGCCATGTCCGTTTCGGCATGAAATGACCCTTTAGCGGCCACTTATAGCTCCAACAGGTGGGGAACCAGTGTGTTCCGGTAGGCAGCATAAAACTCCTGTGGGAGTCCGTCTGGCCCGGGGTCTTACCGGAAGCCATGAAAGAGATTGCCTCATTGACCTTCTCTGGAGTGATTGGGAGGTTGAGCACCTCTGCCTCAGACTGACTAAGATGCGGAAGAGGGATCTGTTCTTGGGGAAGCAGCTCTGAGAGTAAGAGGGTGGGGGGCTGCGCAGCGTAAAGGGCGGTGTAGTATGCTGCGAAGCACTGAGCCACCGCCGCCGGAGACCGTTGGACCTTGCTATTCAGGGCTAACACTTAGGAATATTTTGTTTGGCCAACGGGTATGTGGCCAGTCGACTGAGTAGCTTCCCATTTTTGTCTCTCCACCTGTAGACCCACGCCACAAAGACCTCCATAGCAGTTTTGCGCTTCCAGGGAGGTCTGGCTGAGCTCATTCCGCAGGAATGCCAGTCTCCTGTCCAGGGCCTCTGTCCTCCCATCGGGCGATTGGTCCTCAAATAGGGTGATCTGAGCCTCCAAGAGGGTAAGTCGGGACTCCTGCGCAGCCCGTTGAAGCTTAAGCTGGCCTTTGGCAAAGCCACGAAGGGTGGCCCTGCCAGCCTACCATAGAGTGCCAGGGGAAGGAACAGAGCCCTGATTGGTGATAAAATATTGGCGGCGCTCATTGCTGACAGTCTCAAATTTTTGTCCTGGAGAAACCCGGCATTCAGCCTCCAGATCGGTTGCAATTCATCTGGGAGGTCCCCCACCTGCAGTCACCGGGGAGTGGTCGGAAATACCCCTAGGGAGTAGGGTTGTCTCCTTGATTGTCTGACAGTCCAGAGCCGGCATGAAAATGTAGTTGAGTAGTGAATGTGTGGTGGGGACGCCGAGGTGTGGGGTGTAGTGTCAGGCCATGGGGTGTCAAAGTCTCCAGGCATCGCAGACTCGTAGGGAACCCCCCCCACCCCCCTCCCCCCCACAAATCGATGAAAGGTTGGCCTGTGAAACTCTAGAAGACTAAGGGGCTCCCACCCACCACGCCAAGTTCAGGGTCCATGACTGCATTGAAGTCTCCCCTATAATGGTCATTCCTAGGGGCAGAGCGGCTATCGATCTTGCAAGTCCTTTTAGTGTGTTAGTTACAGTTCTGACACAGTGGAACCACCTACACGTGGTTGAGTACTGTATTTTGCTCTTTCATGAAGTTCTGGGGTTTTTGGTCCCCGAAAATGAAAAAAATTATTTAAAAAAACAAAAAAAGGTTTACCCTGTACTTTGCCTCTAGAAAGGCATTCTGAGAAGAAAATGTGTTTGGATTCATGTTGGCCACACCAACATTGATTTACCTTGGTCTCTAGTTTATATAGACTTCAAGGGTTGGTAGGCTTTCATGGGCGTTGGCTTACCCCTTGGCCAAACACTGGTCTCATAAAAACAATTAATTGATGTTTCTGGCATAGTTTTAGCATTTGAGGGACTGATCACCCTATCTGTTCCGAGTGTGCTGAAAGTTTATGGAACAGGGTGCTGGTGACTGTCAGTAGCCCACACCTTTAGCTGTTTTGGCGGGGGGGGGGGGGGAGGGGGGGGGGGGAGAGGGAAGAGAATTTTCCCATTTAAATGTGGGCTTTCTGCCAGGTTAGCAGATTAGGCTAAAACACATCTGCCTGATTGTACTTGAAAATCTCATGCGGTCTAAGGTTATGGAGTAGTAACTACCCATTCCTGGGAGGAGGGCGGTTCCTAGCCCCCCCATCACCCCACCTTACTTGATGCCCCCCCCCCCATCCCCCCAACCGACAGTCCCTCTCACTCATTGTGTCCCAACGTATTTAAAGGGCACCAACCATGACCAAATATGTCAGTCTACTCAAACCCATTACGGAAAAAGTAACTTCAAAGTTTAAAACCAAAAACCTGCAAAGAATAGTCTTTATTTTGTTTGACAAAAGGTACTTTCTACACCATTGGGCTCTCAAAACACGTTTAATTATTCAGTGCTAATAGAGCTTCCGCTGCCTTAAAAATGTGAATGCCTGGATTGCATTATAAATAGCCAAAATTACCAGGAACATTATTTATTCATTTTGAAGATTTATGCTTTTTTTTATTTTGTTGTTGTTGTTGATCTGTGCAGACTTTTAAAGACTGTAAACAACATAAAGCGGTGAAAATGCAGGGTATTTATTGAAAACCAAACGTGTATAGCTGTCATCTTGTAAAACCAAACCAGATCCCTCGCTTAATAAAGCCCAGTAGTTTTACTTGTTTGACTAACGTTTGAAGCAGTAGAGGCATTTATTAACGAACAGAACATTGCACTTTCGTCAAATTAAGAACGTTAACTTTTGGTATGGGTCAGATATGCTGTGTGCATCCCTCCCAAAAGCTCACAAAAAGAGAACCACATTGTAGTTGAGACATGGAAAAAATATATATCACTGATTGGAAGGTTTGCGGCTGTCCAACTAACCTCGTGCAGGCACCATTTTTTTTATAGAATATTTTTTATTTTATCTGGTGTTAAGAATGGTTTTGATTTGCAGTCATGTGTATCCCTTTTAGACGTGACCGCATCTGATGACCAAACTTTCCTTATGGTATTTGAGTCTACTGAGCAAGGTGCAGAGCACCTGTTTTTGTGATAAGACAATCTATCAATATCTATCTATACTAATATAATAAAGAGACAGCCCAAACATTTGAGGCGGGTAATCTCGGGAACCACAGCACCAATCGCAACACCCAGTACAGCGTTGGAAAGGGCAGTTGCAGCAGAAGGACATAGGCTATGCAGACACCCACCATATACATTTAAATGGTAAAAGAACTGTGCCAGCAAAGTAGTCCCTTGTGGGCGTGTCTGCGTTGTGCTGGGGGCGTGTGGTGCGTTCCGCCCTTCATGTCATGTCTCATAATCTGTGCTAATCCCACCCGGCTCCCTTTAAATACCCCTGCACCCCATAATCATAACCCACCCGTACTCAAAATACCCCAACACCCTTAAACACTAACCCATCTTAACCCTATAAATATACCCTGTACCCCAAACCTAGCCCTGAACCCTATAAATACCCCTGTACCTCAAAACCCAAACCTACCCCTGTACCCCAAAAATACCCTTGTATCCCAAAACTCAAACCTAGCCCGTAACCCTATAAATACCCCTGTACCTCAAAACCCAAACCTAGCCCTGAACCCTAAAAATACCCCTGTACCTCAAAACCCAAACCTAGCCCTGAACCCTAAAAATACCCCTGTACCCCAAAGCCCAAACCTAGCCCTGAGCCCTAAAAATACCCCTGTACCCCAAAACCCAAACATACCCCTGAACCCTAAAATACCCCTGTACCCCAAAACCCAAACCAACCACTGAACCCTAAAAATACCCCTGTACCCCAAAACCCATACCAATCCCTAAAACTACCCCTGTACCCCATATTCCAAAACTATATCTGAACCCTTAAAATACCCAAACACCCCAAAACATATACCTCAGTACCCCAAAACATATACCGCTATACCCATACTTACCTTATCCAAACATTAAAAAAAACCTGCTTTTACCATTCATGCATTTACAACGAATTTCATTGTCAATGTATGCGTGGTGAAAGCATATAAAACTTAATGCCATGCGTTTGACATTGTGGAGTCATGGTACTTTCGTAATGAAAGTATGCGGAGTGATGGTATGCGGAAAGAAAGTTGCGGAATAATGGGTGTTTACCCTCCCTCGCTGAGTACATTGGTGGCACGGCGGCCCACATCTCCAGCAACATACTCATATATTTTTTTTCACCACCCATTTGAAAAATGCACAGGTCTCTCATTGATGGCCAGCACCGACATACAGTTTTAGACACCTCCCGCCACAAGTTCTAGAAATGCGAACTTTAGAGCTGGGGAGCTACGTTCGAATCTCGACATCAGCTCAACATCCTGTGATTCCAGGCAAACCTTTGTCTCCCCGTGCCTACCACAAATGAATGAGTTCTTCTGTAATGTAAATTGTGCTCATGCCATGTTTTCGATTCCGCGCTATATAATATTGCAAGGAAAAAATAAAGTAGGGAAACTAGAGTTCACACACTATTGAACGTGCACTCTTAAGTGCATCAGCAGTGCAATGTGAATCTGAGGCAATATACTACTGGCCGGCAGAAATTCATACCCGGACAACGTCGGGACGGGCTGCTAGTCACCTATAAAAACGTAGCCAGGATGGGTACAATTTAGACTCATGCAAACTGTCTAATACATCAGTGAATTTTCCCCAGGTGCAACATTTGCATATTTTTTTTCTCCTGCAGGGGACTGCTCAAGGAAAGATGTGTTGTGGCTAATATTTTCTCCTACTACTAATTCACTAGCTGATATATCCTATGACTTTGGTTGGCAAGGTATGTGTTCAGTTCTTGCCCCTACTGTGCACAGCCTATCATGCACCAGTTCTGCAGATCATGCCTTTGGGTATGCCCATTGTCCAACCTCCTTTGACTCTGCATTGAGGATAGCCTGGCCATTATCCTGGTTTAATGATAGCTGGTAACTTTCTTGCAGATATATTTGAACCATGCTAAAGTTATCGGTGAAAACTATTTGCCACCAGGCCCCATGGCAGGTTTGCTCAAAATGTGACATAACCAACAATCTAAACCTGCTAGATGTTTACCTACTTTTGTGTGGATTCATTAACTGCACCAAATGTTTTCTTAGGTGATTACTTTCTTTCCCCCACCCTCCCACCACCATGAAACTTTCCCCCATGGGCCTGATTACAATTGAAATCAAAAATTATAAATATGTTAAATTCAATGGAGATCCATTAGGCTGTGCCAAAGTGACTAGTACATCAAAAATGCTGCGACACTCCTCTACTTCAGCAAGAAAAGGAAATCCTCTTTTGCAACAGAAAATGCTAAAATGGGAAATTAAACTTTTCACACACCTCTCACACTTTATTTATTGTTTTACATTTAACAAATCTTCACGTAACTTGGCATGCCGGAACTTAGCAGGCTGGGTTAGTAGATTGTTAAGCTTTGTGCAAATCCATTCCCCGGTTCAACAGTTATAACAAAACCGAACAAGCATTAGGAATGCATTAGGGCTTGGGTTTGTTTGAGTTAGAGATAATGGCATTGTAAATGGCAATGTGTTTTAGGCATGTGTTTTAGAGTGGAAAACACAGTGGGGAGGAGGGGGGGCAGGTAAGGGGGTCTCCTCGTGTGGGTACAGAGGGTCTGATTACATGCAGATGGGTCTGTAATACATATTAGGATGCAACTAATTGATTTGGGACTGGAGTACTAATCCGCACAGACCCAGCAGTTATTCCACACACGTAGTTGGCATAGTAAAGTCTGACTAAATGTTTGTAGGGAAATAAAACTTCAGTTCTCCAAGAGTCTGAACAGGAAAAACATGCAGTGTTACCAAGTCATCTGCCATTTCCAGCTGCGAATTCTGAATTTAGAGGCCATTATCTTACTGGACAAAAATGTAACACCTGCGGTGTTGGCATTTTCCTGGGCACTATTAACGCACAATAACTCTCACGTTACCAAAGATTTAAAGTTTCGGCCGGGTTGGGTAACGGGAGCAATAGAAGCTGACTGTCACGGAGAGGGGCCCTGCCTCCCCCTTTCTTTTCGACTTTGAACTGCGATGCAGACGAACGCGCGCCCACCAACGCACTGCAGAATGGTGAACACGCCCACAGCACCTGCATTCCATTACACCGGCTCCCTGACAGCTCCTAATTGAAATTAATGAACTGCCGTGCGCATACCCGTACAGAAAATGCAGGAAATGACTCACAAAAATTATATATGGCCTATCGTGTTAAGCCTACTAGAAAGACGGCACAGCGAACACCAATTACAATGCAGCTGCAAAAAATAACTACCAACAATCTCGCGCACTGAAGAATTTTTGCTACACGATTCTGAGCCCCAGAACAATACGGCTCGAAGCTCCGCCCCACTGCTACGCAGTGGTGATGTAGGCCAAGCCCTAAAAAGGTATTTTTATTGGAAAGTGCGACTTAACCGAAACTACACAGTAGCCTCTGACACTGGAATCTATCATGGGTCAAATAATTATTAATTACTGTCAAATTATTTCCGGTGTAACACCCCAAAGGAGGATTACTTTTTGAGGGAGTAAAATGACCAATTCATAACATTTGACCATTCAAAAATATGTCTTATAAAAAAAAAAGGAATTCTATTTGATACCCAATTTTTAAAATTAAGAGTAAGTGAATCAATTGTGAATTAAATTTTTGGAATACTAGATCACAAGAGGGTTCGTGTTTAATGCATATCGATCTGTGGACCCAACATGCTTTACAAAGAATGGCCTGGATGCTTCCAATTTACAAAATTGTGGCCAGATTACCTCAGATTAAAGTAGTCTGAAAAGTTAAATGAAGCTCTTTTGCGATATTTTAAACTCTACGTTGAGTGTTTACACAATCAAAATATGCAATTTGAGGTGACCAAGCTATTGAATCACAGGCAAGCAATTCTATTAAAAAACTGATTTATGAAAAGGAATGTCCAATTTGCAGATTGAAGTCTGATAAGGTATCAAATTTAGCCCTAAAGAAGCAGAAGAGAGAAACTGCGAAACAAGTGTTGGCGGTTTAGAATTGTTTTTTTTTTTTTTTTTAAAATAAACTCTCGATTATGTTATAGTCTGTATGGCTTCATTTTTTCTTGATTTTAATATTGTGTATCAAAATGAACCATATTTAAAATACCATATTAGAATCATAATAAATTGTGTTTTTAAAAATGTTTAGTAATGGTCATTCCACAAAAATCTCCAATTTGGAAGCTACACTTTCAAGTTATGTTGAGTAAAGGTACTTTTTCTGTGCATACAAGTTGAAAGAATGATTAGACGGCAGTAGTGGGTTTTATTTTGTTCACCCCATTTGTTGTAAATTTCGAAAGGAAGCTATTGTACATGGTTCTGGAAGCAATTCTTGTGTAACGGCATGCAGCATTCTTTAAAAAAAACAATTATAGTTGAGCGTGAATGTGTCGCACTGGCAAGCAGTTTAATATTTTACTGTGGTTTTTTGTGATTTTACGGAGGATTGAATGTGTATTATATGGTCATGCTACTGACTGTTTCAACTGTCTGTTGCAGACAGCGTTATGTACTGTACTTCACTGAATGGACTTCATGCTAGCTGTTGCTCCTGATTTAGATTAGTTTCTTGTCAATCTCTCTTCTTTGTCCTGTATTGGATAACTCTCAACACTTTTCTGTGTTTGTCCCGACTCTAGCGCATAGTTGTATTACCTTTGCCTTGATTGGATGAAGTGTATCCTTCCACTGCTGTTTTTAGGTCTCGCCTGGTGTTAGCATCGCTGCTCTCACCATGCGAGGGCCTTTTGTAATCTGTTCAGCCAAAGCTGAATATGCACATGTACGGAGGGACACAGATGTGCACGCCATGTGGACAGGACGCCGTTTTGTTTAAATTATAAGCATTACTCCCTCGTTAAATGTGTTTCTCGAGACTAGGGTATCGCGGTTTGCTTATTAAACCACTCTGACACTCCTTGGGTAGATTAGCACTGTAAAAAAAAATCTAAATAAACACACAGAAATCTAGCCATAATGTGTAGTGGTAGCAAGATGTAGTCTTTAACATGGTCGTTTATGGAACGAGTAGGTGTGTTTCAGTGTGAACAGCATGGCTTCTGACGCTTTTAGTAATTGCAGTGTTTGGGACAGTGTACACTTAACACTTTTTCACTGGATCTTTGCAGCTTCGTTTTAATGGGAGGAATTTGCAGAGGTGAGTAAAAGGCATCTCACACGTGTAACTGAAAGATTGTTACAGACCTGATAAACAAAATTGTGTTTGTGGCAGAAAGATGTGAAGCCTTCCCCTACGATCGCCAGGACATGTTGGTGGAGAAGACCGTGATTCGTGCGTCCGTTTCAACACGTCATGTTACCTGGAGCAACAGTGATTGACTCTCAGCTGTGCAGTGGCAGTGATATGGAGAACTCTCTGACCGCATGGTTGTTTTCCTGGTTTGTGGTGAACTTTGTCAGTCTTTCGCAAGGGAAGTAAATAGTTGTGAAAAGTGCATCCATGTTTGAGTGTGGAGTTATTACTGTGAAATATCAAATAGTAGAGCAGTTAGAATTGTCAGACTTTTTCCACATACATCTATTGGCATAGAATTATGAGGCCAGTATCATATTCACAATTCGAGAGGCCTGGACATTTTAGGTAGGGCTATGGTAATTGGGCAGTTCTGCTTTTCTGTGTTCCGCATAATTATGGATTTGCCATGTTTGCCATCAAATCCACCAGCTACTGCATAATTTACAGGTTTCAGCTGTGACTGATCTGTGACTTAAGCAATCTTGATCTGTTTAAGTATGCCACCGGCGGTATCATGCAGTACAGACCATTTGCAAAGGATAACTGGCCATGGCTAACGGTTAATTGTTGTGGTATCCAGGTGTTAAACTGATTCTTATAAGGCAAAACGTTTATACAGACTGTACTAATGTACCCACGCCACTCCCCCCACGCTGCTCCTCTATTTAAACGTCCCCCATGTGTCAGCGCAGCGGACGAGCGCAGCGGGCGCGCCGTAGGCTCGCCGGAGTCAAGCCAGAGTCCTGCCCGTCTGCGCCCGTCCGCGGCAGGCCGGGGCTAGGGGCACCCCCCCTTGCCCATTTCCCTTTATATTCATCCTCCTTTCTTCTCTCGCTATGGTCTCCTGGTACCGTCAGCCCGTCCACATCCGCACTACTGGCTCAGCTAGGTCTACTATGCCGTTCTCCCTTCTCACCCCCTTCCATTATCCCTGTCTGCCCTTCCCCCCTCCGTCCGTTTCATGTACTCCGGCCTTTAACACCACGGCCACGCTACTAAATACCCGATCTGCTGTTAGCCATCAGTACGAACTATACGATTATATTGACACTCATAAACCAGATCTCCTGTTCTTAACGGAGACCTGGTTTAAGGCTGACTCCCTGCCCAACGTTTTAGCCGCACTTCCCCCTGGCTACTCGGCTCTTCGAGCAGACTGGCCAGAGGGCAGGAGAGGCGGTGGAGTGGCCCTGATAGCCCGCACTGACCTTCAGTTTCAGACTCTTCCCTCCCCCCCCCCCATCCCCGAAGTGGACTACCTGGTCATCCGCTCCAATTCCCAATCCTCCCCTTTAACCTCTGTTCTAATTTATCGTCCCCCTCATCCCTCTCCCACTTTTGTCACTAACCTCCAGGACATACTGGCAACGCTGGTAGTGAATAACTCTTCAGTGCTAGTCTTAGGTGACCTAAACTTCTGGCCTAATGACCCTGCCGAGAGCCCCTTGTCCAAAGATTTCACCGACCTTATGCTTAGTCTTAATTTCATTCCTCACATCCACAGCCCCACTCACGTTCAAGGCCACTCACTCGATCAGGTTTGGACCTTGAACATCCCTACCACTCCCCCCACCATTTCCCCTTGTCCCTGGTCTGATCATTCTTTAATTTCCTTTTCCCTTGCCTTAGCCCCCATTATCAAGCCTCCACTCCCTAAGAACACCTGGGCCAGAAAATGGGGCAAAGTCGATTTGCCATCCTTCTGCTCTTCGCTAGCCAGCACCAGCCCTGACCTCTCAGGCCTCGCCGCCCCTGTCCAACTGGACACCATTAACAACTGGTTGACCCATGCGGCCGACGCCTTCGCCCCCCTCAGACGTATTACGGTCAAGCGAGCCCACGCCGCCAACCGGTGGTTCACTCCCACTCTTAAGGAGAAAAAGCTGGCCGCACGTAGGGCAGAACGAGCATGGAGAAAAGCATACTGTCCCTCTCTAAAAACCATCTATCTCTCTGTGCTCAAGGAATATAAGCAGAGCATCCTTGATGCCAAGACTTTATTCTACTCTAATAGAATATTGTCAGCAGAGTCACAGTCGAAGGAAATTTTCGCCACAGTGCACGAGCTCGCGTCATCTAACAGAGTCTCGGCCTCTATTCCACCCTCTCAATCTCTCTGTGACTCGCTCAACGACTTCTTTGTGGACAAGGTGATAAAGATTAAGGCCAATATCCATCCCCCATCCCCTACTTTCACCAATCCTTCCCCCCCCGCTTCCTCCAAACTCACCTCCATCCCCCCCTTGACCACAGCCACGCTTCTCCCCCTGCTTCACAGGGTGAAATCAGGTTCCCCCCTAGATTCCGCCCCCGCCCACATCTTGAGAGAAATCTTCCGAACATGCCCATCCCCACCCCTCACACTTCTAAATGATTCCCTCAGTAATGGAGTGGTTCCCGCCCCCCACAAATTTGCAGCCGTTATTCCTATTCTAAAAAAGGCTGGTGCGGACCCTTCATCCCCTTCCAACTATCGTCCCATCTCCCTCCTTCCCTACCTGGCAAAGGTTCTAGAAACCCACGTCACCGCCACTCTGAGCTCCCACGTGGAAATCAACCACTGCCTTTCCCCTCGGCAGGCGGGCTTTCGCCCCCTCCATTCCACGGAAAAGGTAGTGGTCTCAGTTATGGACAGCCTACGCGAGGGCATCGACACCAATCTCCCTCAGGCCCTCATTCTTTTAGATCTGTCCGCCGCTTTTGACACGGTGGACCATTCCACCTTACTTACCCGTGTCAAGGCGGCGGGCATAGAGGGTCTAGCCTTCGCTTGGCTTGAGTCCTTTCTAAGCGGCAGAGCTCAGGCAGTCCATCTTACCGGCTTCACTGCGGCCTCCCACAAGGTGACGTGTGGGGTCCCCCAGGGTTCCTCACTCTCCCCCCTTTTGTTTAACTTATACATTTTCCCCCTCATTTTTATGTTACAGCAGCTCGAGGTCACGGTGTACAACTACGCCGATGACCTCCAGCTTATTTTCAATCTTTCTCATTCCCCTTCATCCTTCCAGAATGTCCAATCTGTCATGTTGTTCATTCAGGATTGGATGAACTGCAACCACCTCAAACTCAATCCGGACAAGACTGAACTAGTCTTGACCGGAGGTGGTTGCAGTCCTTGGTCCCCTTCTCACTGGCCCTCCCCACTTGGTGTTCCCCCACTCCCGGTCCCCAAAGTCAAAACCCTTGGTATCTTCCTTAATCCCTCACTTTCTGTTCACTCACAGGCTAGTTCTGTTGTCTCCTCTTGTTTCTTCTCCCTCAGAACCATCAGGAAGATCTCCCGGTTCTTTTCACTCCCCGCCCTAAAGATCATAGTGCTGGCGATGGTGTTGTCGCGCCTCGACTACGGCAACATTATCTACAATGGCGCGCCTGCCTACGCCAGTCACCGGCTGCAACTAGTGCAGAACCAGGCGGCCCGACTCATCTATGGCCTGCCTAAATATCATCGGGCCACCCCTTTACTGCAGGCACTGCACTGGCTGCCGGTGAAAGAGCGGGCCCTGTTCAAGCTTGGGTGCCTCACCTTTCAGGCTAGAATGGGCACTGCACCAGAGTTCATCTGCTCGGCTATCAAGCCTTACACCCCAGGGAGAGAGCTTCGCTCCTCTCACCTGGCCCTCTTAACTGTCCCCCGATTCAAAAAGAAAAAGGCTGGCGGCACTAAGTTTTCTGTTCTGGCCCCTGTGTTTTGGAACTCTCTGCCCGCGGCACTCCGCACAACACCCTCCTACACTGAATTTAGGAAACACCTCAAAACCTTCCTGTTTTCTCGTGCTTTTGCTGCCTAATTTCTCCTCGTTTTGCCATCCCCTCACAATCTGAAGCGCCATGAAACCGCATGGTATAAGTGCGCTATATAAATGTTTTTAAATTCAAATTCAAATTCAAGTGAAAAAATAGTGAAGTAATACTGCCCCAAACTGTGCGACATAATTTCCATTTATGTCCCACATAATGTAGTCCTCTCTGCAGCATAATTTGGTCCTCAGTTGCCTCATAATTCTAGCATTCTTGCAGTACCTTTCAGCGGCTGGTACAAAATGGTCCTTCAGATACATGTACTGTTAACTGTACAAACTCTAATTTAAGAAATCACCTAATTGAACAGTAGATGTGTCGGCCCTGGAGTTTACCATTCTTTGTCTGCACATACTTGCATTTGGCTTCATTTTGAGTAATAGCAGAATTGTGGCGTTGGCCCAAATTGGTGAGGCAGAATCATAGTTGCTAGTTGATTATAAATCTACTAAGCCCCAAACAAGCTAAAGCGCCGCCTAGGAGTGCTTGAACCAGGGAGATGACACCACAGCCGGATTGGCCATTTATTACACCGTGCACTTCCCCCAGGGGTTTAAACCACTGCAGTCCGATGTTTAATAGTCTACGACGACTACTGCCTTTGTCTCCAGCTCCTCCGTGCTAATGCAGGAGTCATCTAGCATTAAAAATGCAATAGGTCTCGCCTTTTGATTGAGTTAAAGCCATTTGCTTTGCAACTTAATGAAAGGAGAGACCCATTGCATTTTTAATGCTAGTTTCTTTTTATGTACTGCTCTGCGAGGCATGCTGTTTCTAGATTATAGGCTTTAAAAAACAGCCATCTTTTCTATTGGCTCCTCGTACTTTTCTTTGTAAGTGCCGGGTTTTTATTGATGAATAGGCTTATAAGTCCCTCCTTTTTATCCTCCCATGAGGTCTACCCCTGTTAGTGTACTTTTTTTCTTTGTAAAAAAAAATTTTTAGGTGTCTGTTTTTAGGTCTCGCCTAGCGAGGCAGCGCATGCGATGCTCGCCTTGGCAAGACCTATTATCAGTTTGGTGGGTGAAAGGGGACAGGACATGTCACGCGTACGGGTCATGTGTATGCGTGCACCTGTCCTGTACGGGTCATTACTCCGCGTGCACATATCCTGTCCCTCCCTGTCTCCTGCTCACTGTGCCTACAAGGACAGGAAATGTGCACGCGGAGACAGCTTGTTTCTAAATGTACCTACCCCAAGCAATTAACCGGCGCTTTTTTCAGATAGCAAACACCACGTTGCGTCAAGCATACCCAGAGATCAGTGGCAAGAAATGAGGGAGTGCAGTAAGGAAAGGCAGTATTTAATCACAGTGAGTTAAGTTTGCTTACTGAAAAGGTGGCAGAGAGTCAACGCAGATGGTGTGATATTGCAGGGAGCTGAGTGATGTCTTGTAGCTAAAGACACACAGACACACACACGGCCCTCCTCCCGTTCACACACACACGGCCCCCCTCCCGTTCACACACACACACGGCCCCCCTCCCGTTCACACACACACGGCCCCCCTCCCGTTCATACACACACGGCCCCCCTCCCGTTCACACACACACGGCCCCCCTCCCGTTCACACACACACGGCCCCCCTCCCGTTCACACACACGGCCCCCCTCCCGTTCACACACACACGGCCCCCCTCCCGTTCACACACACACACGGCCCCCCTCCCGTTCACACACACACACGGCCCCCCTCCCGTTCACACACACACACGGCCCCCCTCCCGTTCACACACACACACGGCCCCCCTCCCGTTCACACACACACACGGCCCCCCTCCCGTTCACACACACACACGGCCCCCCTCCCGTTCACACACACACACACACGGCCCCCCTCCCGTTCACACACACACACACACGGCCCCCCTCCCGTTCACACACACACACACGGCCCCCCTCCCGTTCACACACACACACGGCCCCCCTCCCGTTCACACACACACACACACACACACGGCCCCCCTCCCGTTCACACACCCACACGGCCCCCCTCCCGTTCACACACACACGGCCCCCCCTCCCGTTCACACACACACGGGCCCCCCTCCCGTTCACACACACACGGGCCCCCCTCCCGTTCACACGCACACGGGCCCCCCTCCCGTTCACACACACACGGGCCCCCCTCCCGTTCACACACACGGGCCCCCCTCCCGTTCACACACACACGGGCCCCCCTCCCGTTCACACACACACGGGCCCCCCCTCCCGTTCACACACACACGGGCCCCCCTCCCGTTCACACACACGGGCCCCCCCTCCCGTTCACACACACGGGCCCCCCCTCCCGTTCACACACACGGGCCCCCCTCCCGTTCACACACACGGGCCCCCCTCCCGTTCACACACACGGGCCCCCCTCCCGTTCACACACACGGGCCCCCCTCCCGTTCACACACACGGGCCCCCCTCCCGTTCACACACACGGGCCCCCCTCCCATTCACACACACGGGCCCCCCTCCCATTCACCCCCACACCCCCCCTGCCCCCCCTCCCATTCACCCCCACAGCCCCCCTGCCCCCCCTCCCATTCAGCCCCACAGCCCCCCTCCCATTCAGCCCCACAGCCCCCCTCCCATTCAGCCCCACAGCCCCCCTCCCATTCAGCCCCACAGCCCCCCTCCCATTCACCCCCACACCCCCACAGCCCCCCTCCCATTCACCCCCACACCCCTACAGCCCCCCCTCCCATTCACCCCTACAGCCCCCCCTCCCATTCACCCCTACAGCCCCCCCTCCCATTCACCCCCACAGCCCCCCCTCCCATTCACACACACCCTCCCAACACCCCAGAAGAACTGCATCCAGAGTCCGAAGGATTAACTGGAGGTGTGCAGTAGACAGTCCTGCCAAGCGTCACGCAACAGGTGTGACACTCACGCATTTCAGTGCAGTGATTCGCATCACCGCACTGAATGCATTTGTCACACATTTTTGCCACCTGTGCCAGGTGCGCCAGAAGCTCATGTGCCCGGGCTCTCTCTACTGTTCTGAGTGCTGCTCAGCCCGACTAGTGCCGCTCAGCCCGACTAGTGCCTGAACAGTTAACCAGACTGCAGCTGGGCTCTCTGAGCTCGTGAGGGGCGCGCTACAATGTATCTCTCTGCTCTGCCAGTCCGACTGTGTTGCCCTGGAAACTAGAATGCGGGAAATGGTGCGCGGCGCGGCTACCTCAGACTCCAGTCTGCAGCGGGGCCGGGCTGCCCGCTCAGTCGATACAGCCTCAGAGCTGTCAATCGCAGTGGCGCACCACAGGGGCCGTCAGGATTAATCCGGATGTGCCGGCCCGGGTAATGCCGTCACGTCCAGGGGAACCAGGAAGTGCAGAAGCGGCAGGGGATCGGAGTGCAGGCTACGGCGCACGAGACGCAGTCTCTCCAGCATCATGGCCACCCGCCGTGGCCCCCTGTGCAGCCCCACACAGCTGCAGCGCACCTTGACCACCACTGTGGCAGCTCAGCTGAGCCGGCGACAGCTCTGGCCACCAGGAAAACTGCGAGCGTGGCCAGGCCTGGGGGGTGGCGGTGCCCCGCGGCAGCAGCAATGCCCAGCCCCAGCCGAGGATTGTCCGTCAGCCGGTCGCGCGTCGTCGACTGGGCAGCAGCAGGTCACTACTAACTATGTGTCCAAACAGCGCTGGGCACGCGCCGCCGCCGATGTATGGTAATGGTTTTTATTTATTTTTATGTTAAGCGTTATAGCGCAGACTTTACCCCGTCTAAGTGTGAAATGTTGGTTTGTGAATGGCTCATTGCTGCGCTGCCTGCAGCAATGAGCATTCATTATTAGCAAACATACTGCGAGGCACGGCTTTCACGTGACCACAACAGTGTATCCTTAACTCTCTTTACGTAGGCGGCAAGGCGAGTGGCAGTTTGAATTATGTTTTTTTTTTTTTTTGCCTCCTCGCTCATGCACGCAAACCCCGGCTTTGACTAGACATCGGTTAGATGGGTCGCACAGTCGTGGCTGGCAGAGGCAGGATCTAAGATAATAAAAAGGTCAGGGGGTAGGTAGCTGAGCCGATGGGCACACCACCGCCGCTCGCACCACCACAGGCTTACCTCGGTCTCTCCAAAGGTCACCCAGCGGCCCTACAAGCATTGGCGGCTGCTGTGCCTGCTGCCGCCCTGTAGTAGAGATAGCTGCTGCTGCTCACCACTTTCGGCCCGCTATAATGTGCTCTGTGCAAAGTGGTATAATCCTGATGCCGTGTACTGAGGGTCAACCGACCCTAACACGCGACCGGACTGCTGCAGGCAGCTGTGAGTGTGTACCAGCCCAGGGGCAAGGTGCCTGTTGTCACGGCGCCGTCTCCGCTCGTCGCCTGCCTTTATTCAAAGTAAGTGCAAGTTTAAACATGATCAGTTAACCTCTGAACAAGGAAAACTATTAATGCTCTTATATACAATTATAATCCCTTGCTCATTTGATTGAGATTTTTAGCGGTTCAGCAGTCAAGAAGGTGCTTAGTTAAAGCTTTTTATTTTCGGTTTGTCAGAGCAGAAGTAATTAAAGCAGCAGCTCAAATTGTTGGTACTGGAAAGTCTGGATCTCGGATACATTCTATTCAGTAAATACCCCAACGAACAATGTCGATGTGCGTTTTTCAAGTGAGGAGACCCAATCTTGAAAATAGTCTTCATCTGCCTCCTTATCTCCCCCGCACTCCCACTATAGCAGTCATGTTGTTCTCTATATTCCAGGTGAGCAAGTGGCAGGCACACTGCGCCGGTTTTCGCAACAGATAATTGCTGAAATATACAGAAACGTCCTTTTTGTTTAGAGTGGCACGGCGCGCACTGTCAATAAGAGTGGTGCAGATCCGAGTCCTCGTTTTGGTTAATAGTACGATCAGGTTATAAGGGCACTCGATGCTTCAGTTTCTGGTGCTTTCCAGCAGTTTTAACATCTTCTTGTTGCTCAAATAGGTGTAATTGCTGATATTTATCTTTTCCTAGTCTTCATTGCTTGATTTTGCTTGCGAAAAAGTGTCACTCATAGTCATTGGAATGTCACTCATAATTACACTGAAATTATGAAAATGTCACACTTGGCAATCTCAAACCTTGGCAGCTATGAGTAAACTCCTGCCACCTCTCCTGCAGCATCCAAGCTGCACATCGCAGGCCGCTGACATTCACCTGGGCCTTCTGTATCTCATCACCTTTTAGAGGCGGTAAGACTGATCACCCAGCCACAGAGCCTCTTGGAGAACATGCTTTGACTAAAGCGCTACAGTGCTGAGGAACGACTGTTGGAAAAGCCACCTTGGAACTACTAATACTCTTACTAGCGGTGTTAGCCTGAATGTTTCTCATGTAAATGGATAGTAGCGACCGTCTGTAGACGGAAGTGGGGCTCTGAATCTTAATTGGACCACGCTAAAGTGCCAGCCTTTTCAAAGACTATTTTTGGTGTGCTGTAATTTCACTTTATGTTCATACATAAATACTACTAGTTTCAAAAAGTTAGTATTTGGCTGGACACTCATTTATTGGGGTTACTGTGGGTATGTTGAGTTTTGTGCCCATGCAAATATTGCACCGTTTCAAAAAGTTAGTATTTGGCTGGACACTCATTTATTGGGGTTACTGTGGGTATGTTGAGTTTTGTGCCCATGCAAATATTGCACCTATCTCCGTCCAAATAGCTCCCACCCTAGCGGTTGGTGCCAGTAGCTCCTTCTTGCCCTGTGGTGCTTCGACAGGGGTTTTGACAATACCACTTTCAAATTTTTAAACACTCAATTTTACTGACACATACATGTATGCATATTTTGCTTTCTTGTGCAATACTAACTAACCACATACAGCATAAAATGTATATTTTGACTTCATTTTATAGCACTCTTGTGTAAATAGTGCAGCTTACCTCTAATAAACTGTTCTGCCAAGGGTCCCAGCTTTCATATTGTTATAGTTTAGTGTTGCTTTATTGTAGGATTTTCCTTCTTGAACACCTGGGGCAACCACGCCCAAATGCTGTCCAGTTATTGCTAAATACTTCGCCTAACAAAGACTGACCTGTTAGCTTTGCCACATCTTGTTCATATTTCCCTTTTCATCTATTTGATTGCCTGTTTCAAAGGCTTCCTTAATGGACGTTTATTCAAATTTGTGATACTTTTCTTCAGGTTTATATCCTTTTTCTTAAATTTGTCATTCACTTTTATGGGCCTTGTTAAGATGTTGTTTTACTTAACTGTACTGGTTAGCGAACTGTTAAAATTACGTTTTTGTCTGAGGGAACATTATTTGAGCAAAGCTTCCAAGGATGAAGAGTGGGAGAGGGTTGGATTAAGTGGGCTTACCATTGGTTGACTGGCTGGCTCATTTGCTACCTTAATCCATGGACTTGATGCTATTTACCTGTCTTTCCATCGCTCACTTACATGGAACTACTCTTTTCTTTTAGCTTAAGCATGCCACAAAGTGCTGCTCTCCGCCCTTTGCTTGTTCTTCTGCTTTTCGCTCCCTCGTTTTTTTCCATGCTTAACGACATCACAGGTGTGAGTTTTCGAGGTGTCGCCCTTGTTTGCTACCCCCAGGTAACTCCTCCCCCTCAAATGTTGTCTTCATATTTCCACTGTTTGCATGCGTTCTGACGCCTGCATGCAAGTGTAATGATGCAACAGCCATGAATCACACTTAGCCAAAACATATATATATATATATTTTTTTTTTTAAATTTTACAATGCTGTACAGTGACCTGACGCTGTATAGTGCCACCAAAGCAGTTGGCACAGCCAACAGGTCCCAAGTTGGAACCTATTAGTTTTGGCAATTCTTGTTTTGCAGAGTCGTCCTCCCTGGTGTTGGTGATGTCCGAGAATAGTCCTGTTAAATAGTGTAAAGATGTATAATAGGTTGTCTTGTCATGGGGCTGGTAATATGTATATGGAGTCACATACAAGCCTGCTGATTCGTTAAGGGACTTGCAAAAAAAAAAGTAGCATTTACACGAGAGTTGCAGGGGGAAAAATTATCCTGGGCGTGTAGGCACCCGGTAGTTCTTTAAGAGACGCCTGGGCAGCTGGGCATTTCACCCTTCGAAGCTGTGGCATCCCGCAAACTCCAGGAACGTAATCTACAAACGTTTTGCACGCAGCAGAACAGCACGACATAATCCCTCCCCAATAAATGTGTTTTTTTTTTTTTTACTGAAATGGAATCCTTCGACTTTAGAAATGGCCGCCCTTCTATGGTGCACATGCTCTTGTTTATAATTCCACTTGCTCATGTTTATAATTCCACATGTGGAATGCCGGGAAGCCTGAAAGGCTGCATTAAGACATCGATTTCAGCAGATCAATGAGCCTGGTGTAAACAAAAGCACTGCATAACCAACAACCATCTTTGGTTTTTGGCCACCGCAGTTTAGTTCACCCAATTCTCATCCCTCTGCACATTTGCCGAGTTGGGAGTCTGGCTTGTGCTGCACTCAGTCGGGCTTTGCACGTTTGAGCAGGATGATCCAGGCTGTTTGCAGAGCCAGGGTGCTGACAAGGCATTGGCATAAATAGGCTGCTAGTGTTCCAGGGAGTGCAGCCTGCCTGTTGCTAGGGACGGCTGCCTTTCTGCTTCGAATGTGGCTTTAACCCATGGACCACTGTAACCACCTGCATGGAGGCAGCAGAAGTGTCTAGGCTTTGAGCGTTTGCTTGTCCCACGAATGTCTACCCTTTGATCTCGTGACCATACTGATTGGATCCACGCCATCTTGACTCAGCCACCCTTTGAACCTGCCACTGCTTGTGTATCTGGTGCTTCAAACAGTGGCAGTTGTGTATGAAAATGTTGTTGGGAGTCCGTTTTTGGGAATTAAGTTGTGCATAATTGGGGGGAAACATTTTTTATAAATGTTTTCAGGGCATATTTAAACTTTTATTCAGTGGGGAAATAGTTGGTTCAATTCAGACTTTGTCCATTTTTCCTCACCCTCTAGAACCACGTTATTGGCAGCAGAAACTTCAAATGTTAGAAAAAGCATATTGCGGTCATACAGGTTGTTGGTGATTAATTAACTCGACCCTTTATTGACCCTAAGGAGCAAACGGGAGTTTGACCTTTGAAAAGATAAACGAAGACTAGGCTGAGGCAAATTTGGCACCGAATTCCCTGCCAATATCCTCCCGCCTCAGACGTGCACAATTTATATACTTCGATAGATACTATTACAATCTGCCAAGGCTTTGGAGATGTGTAGGGCACGGGATATGAATCATTACCTGGCAGATACTTCCTTAAGGATTTGAGACTGCCCCGTAGTTGTCTCAACTCATAGTTGTCCAATAGTGGCCCAAGATACGCGATGGTCTTGGGAGATCGGTGGGTAGATCAGTAGAGCTCGACCCTAAAATAATGATGTGGGGAATCAAGGAGGGGGGGAGTAGGTCGGGATACACTGGAGCCTTCATTGTTATAGGCAGACAGCAACAAGCATTTGCAAAACCAATAAGTCTCTCCTATGGGCCATGTTTTGGCTGTGTCAATCAGTTCAGGTGAGCAGGTGGGGGTGGAGAGCAGTATGGTTAAAGTATTGTGAAGTGTCAGCACTTTTCTTTTTTAAAATCTTCCGTTTGGTGGGAGAGGTGGTCAAAAACTAGGTTCTCTGTATGAGGGAGGGAAGGAAAGAATCTTGATGGGGCGTATGGGGAGAAGAAACTGTGACACTTGTAGAAATACACTAATTAGAGCTTTTTTTCACAACATGTAAACCGTGAGCAAAATTTAAATATGGATAAATACAGTGAAATGTTAAAACTATTTCATATAACTGGAAGCCTCTTTTGTGTTTCATTTTGGTGAGTGGAGCAAATTAATGCCTGGGTAGGGTAACATGGTGATTGGTTATGACGGGTTGAAAAAGAACAGTAGCGCAAAACAAATTCACACCCAACTACAGTACCAATTGGAAAATTATATTGACAGATGTTTATTACTGGGCATTTTCACCAGTTAATTGGTAGCTATCATATAATGTAGAACAGGTGACATTTAAAAATGTCGTGACACATTTGTTGTATGCAAGTAATCATTTTGTAATGTTCATATAAGTCTTGATGGGATATTGACGATTCTATTTTTTTGTATTCTAGGCTCATATTAAATTCCCCATGGACTATCCTTACTCTCCTCCAACTTTCAGGTTCCTGACCAAAATGTGGCATCCCAATATTTATGAGGTGAGGCTGAACTTAATTTAAATGATGTGCATCTTTAAAGTTTATTACTTTGTTCTTCCCTTTTTATTGCCTGCACACTTTGACAAGATATGTATGCTTAATGGTGAACTCCATTACGTTAACTTTTTTGCGCTGTGGTCTTAGCCACTTGTTAGATTTTTGCTCAGGTTTATGAATTCCCCTTGGCTTTGCCTATGCCTTTTGTGCAAGTGGCTGCATTTGCCTGTACACTTCTTCACCTCCCTCATATGTGTTAAAGTCATATACAAATATTTATTGGCTAAAATCCTCCATGGTTACTCTAAAATGGTTTGTAAGCGAGAACTGTAAATTATTTATCAACTGTAAAATGGTTAACGCGCTACCGTACAACTTTTTAAATCCACTTGACCGGGATCTGCCCAATATGAAAATCTATTAATCACTGATCTTCGACTTGATCCCTCATAAAAATGAATGTTCAATATATTTTACGTTTGTGCATATTTCTGGATCTTTACAAGACCACAAGAGCCAAATAACATTTCTTAATGACTACACATATGCTGCCTAGTTCCTTTATACATAGGAAAAAAAATCACATAAGCTTTTTTTGTTGTATTAGCATTCACAGCTACCTCTAACACAAAGGATGAAATGTTTTTAAAAAAAAAAATTCTTTTAATACATGTGGCTGGTAAAACAGCTAACTCTTTGCTTTCTCTTGGGCAGACCTAAATATATAATCTCATTGCATGTTGAATCTTGAGCCTCTTTCCTGCTCACATAGCAGACTTCTTCTCAAAAGCAAAATCTTAAGGTGATGGCCTCCTGCCTACGTAAAGTGTTTCTATTTGCCCATGATCCTTCTCAGTTTTTACACCTTTATAATCCTTCTGGGCTCCAAGTGATTGTCCCAGTTGGATAAACAGATATTTGAATTAACCTCCCTGATTAGATTGAACATTTTCAGTTGATGCAACCCACCTGCAGGATATCTATCAGGCTCCTGATTTGTCTTTTTTTTTTTTTGTTTACATAAGTTTTGATTAACCGGTTCCATGCTGATGACGGAACCGCTCTGTCATGAGCCGTGCCTGCGCGGTGCTGATTTTGCGCCTGTGCGACACGTTCTATTTAGCGGGCGGGGCCATGACGGAACCGCTCCGTCATGAGCACAGCTCAACCGAGGCTGGTGACGGAGCGGTTCCGTCACCAGCATGAGAGCGCCGCTTGGCCCCGCCTCCCCCATAGCGCTGCAGCGGAATTGCCGTCGCAGCGAAGGGGTTAAATATTTTGTCAACAGCTGGCAGTTTCAAATAACTGAAAGCATATACATTGTGGTACTTGAAATTGCATAAACAAATCATTACTTGAAACACCTACAAAATAAAAGGGGGTTGAGCCCTCCCCACATGCATACATCCCCATGACTGAAAGTGCAAAGGTAGTAGCAATAATCACATATGGAACATAGCAGACATGGCATATGCGTAAACTATATCTCCCGATGCTAGCATATGGAGAGCATGAAGTGAAACGCCCTGTGAGACAGTACGTCACCCGAATTCATGTAGAAAATAAAAATAAAAATAAACTGAGAATAGCTGGGTTATTTTACAAATGAAACGAGCAAAACATTTGAACATTCCTGATTGCAACATTGCAGCCCTCAACGTCTACACACCCTGCAGAAGGTCCTGATTGAGATGCAAGACTGGAGTGCTGGTAGACAGTACATCGCACAACCCACCATCAAAAACAACAAGCATTTGCAATGCAATAGGTCTCGCATTTTAGAAAGTTTGACCTATTGGGATTGTAAATGACCATGCCTTTTATTTATGTGGTTTTTTAAACTCATAAAAAAGACATTGTCATTTACTGTGCCAATCGCTCAAAATCTCTCAAATGAAACACCTACTACATTGCAAATGCTTGTTGAGCCCTAGCCACTGCGACTGCCAATGGGAAGACAGGATGTGTACGTCATGTGACGCACTCTAGGAGGAGCAATTTCCATCCCACATGCCTCCCAAAACTCTTAGAGCGTTGTGTGAGCTTCAGTCAGTTCATGGTTTATCCTTTAGCCGGGCTCGTGCTTATCTCAGCCAAGGTGAGATATGTGTTTAGTTGCATACTTCAGGGCCAGAAAAAAACACCTGATTAAACCAGCCTAATGTCACAGATCTTCCTTCATACGTCCTATGCACACCAACACCTTTGGTATATCCTGAGGACGCATCTACATGTCACTGTCCTAATATGCACACATGTACTTGTGATATACTGAAGTGTGCACAGAAACAACACCGTAAACCCAGGCAAGTAGCACAGTTTGTAAACATTTGACTACTTTCATTTTTTTTTTTTTTTTTAAGGGTGAAAAAAATAAAAAACTTTATTTTTTCAGCAGAATAAACAATACTTTCCCCCCCCAACATTGGCATCAAGGTATAGAAAAAACATGTGTACGCAGTTCACACCCCCAGCACGGCTTCAACAGTTGCAGATAAAACAGGAGATGCAAGAATCAGATCCATTGGGTACAGTGCAAATACAGAAAAACTGACATAAGGAACATGTGCGTAGTCATCAGGGCAGTACCCCAGCCCCTACTCACCCTCCCCATCCCCCGCCACTCCTTCCTCAGGTTCCGATTCCTCGGACGAGAACAATGCAGCACTAGTAGCATCAGAGTCGCTGGCAGTCGACCCCCCCGCACACATCATACGCCATGCAAGTAAGTCCTCCTGTAGCCGCTCATCCCTACGTGTATGTTGCATGTGCGTTTCTTCAGCCAATGTCCATTCCCCCACATCCCGAAGCCATAACGTCATATCTGGCGCCCTTTGTCCCATCCAGGTTATAGCCACCCGCCGTCGAGCCAGGACTAAGAGCAGCTGCAGCATTTTATATGATAGGTTCCTCTTCTTAGGTTTGGGGACTAGGGCTAACAAGCAATGGGTCGGGGACAGGTCAAGACGCAATCCTGTGACTCTCCGGATGTAGGCTACCACAACCCTCCAGAAGTCCCCGACTAGTGGGCACTCCCAAGCTAAGTGGAGAAATCCGGCTCCTACTGAACCACACCGAGGACAGGCATCCGATTTGTCCGGCGCAATGCGGCGCAGAGCAACTGGGGTTACGTAAGTGCGGTGCATGAAATTAAAATGGATTAATTTGAAACGTGCGTTACACGAAACCTTCTTGGTGAGCGTCCCTATCCGCCCCCGCTGTCCTGGGTCCAAGGCAACCCCTAAGTCTGCCTCCCACGCCGCCCAGGACGGAGACACCGGAGGCGCCGAGTCGCTTCTCATCGCTGTATATAAAAGCGTTATCAATCGCCGTCCCGCGCCGCACGATAGCACGATATTCAAAGTATGGGACACCCGGGGTGCCTCAGGGAACTGTGGCCACGTCGCTCTCGCCATGTCCCGCAGGCCTCCATAGTGAAGGTATTGGCCCCCAGTAAGACTGAAGGCCTCGATGGCTCTCTCCAGGGTCACAAAGGACTCGTCCGGGTATAAGTCTGCCAATGTGTCGCAGCCGCCCTCACGCCATTCCCGAAACGACATGTGCTCCTCCATTAGAGTGACCGGTGCCAATATCCATATCGGCAGCTCCCTATGAAAAGGGGCCCGTCTCAGCACTCTCTCCACCACTCGCTGCCAGATCCCTGCAGTATGCCGAACAATGTACGGCAGGTTGCCATCCGCTCCTCTGCCACGCATCAGAGCCAATTGCAACGCCCTCTCATCTGCGCACCCGGCCAAGAGTCGCAATTCCCAATTGTCCGCGCCCGCGAACCAGCGCGCAGCCGGTATAAGTTGGGCCGCGTAGTAGTAGAGATCAAAGCGTGGGGCCTCCAAGCCCCCCTCCTCCCAGCGTCTGACCATCGTACGCAGCGCAACTCTGCTGCGTCTGCCTGCCCAGAGCAGGGAGGTAAGCATCGTATTAAGCTTGTTGAAAATTCGAGGAGGTAGAGGACAGAGGGTATTCTGTAGGATATACAATATTCTAGGCAGCATCACCATCTTTGAGACGGCCAATCGTCCCATAAGTGAAAGTGGCAGCGTATTCCAAAAGGATACAGATTGTTGTATTGAACTGAGCACACGGTCGGCGTTGCGGGCCAGCAATTGTTCATCCGAGACAGCCACCTGAATGCCCAAATAGCGGAAGGCCTCCATCTCCCACCGCAGCCCCAGGGGCGGGAAACCCACACGAGGGTCTTCACCGCATCCCGCAAGGGGAAAGATCAGGGACTTCTCAGGATTAAGACGCAGCCCAGAAGCTGCACCGAAGCGTTCCAAGTGGTGTAACAGGATCGGCAGCGACTCCCGCGGGGAGGTCAGGTAGAACAACGCATCGTCCGCATAAAGCGAAACCAGGTGTACCACATCCCCCACTCGTATTCCCCAGGGCGCCATCTCCGTGCGCAGTGTCACTGCAAGGGGCTCAATCGCCAGAGCGAACAGGAGCGGTGACAGGGGGCACCCCTGACGGGTGCCCCTGCCCAACCGCCACTCCTCCGAGCGGGCCGCTCCGAGCCTGACCCTGGCCGTAGGCGCACTGTAAAGGATACGAATCCATTTGCAGAACAGGGGTCCCATCCCCGCTAACCGAAGCACCTCCAACAAGTACCCCCAGCTAACTGTATCGAAGGCTTTAGCCAGGTCTATCGAGACCAGGACCTGAGGACCCTCCCTATCGCGCACCTCATGTAGAACGTGGTTCAGACGCCGAAGATTCATGGCGGTGTTGCGGCCCGGAATGAACCCGCACTGATCATGGTGAACCAGGTGCGTCATATGTGGGGCCAGCCGGGTGGCCAAAATCTTAGTAAGAATTTTGGCGTCGGTATTGATTAAAGTGATCGGCCGGTAGGCCGCAGGATCACAGTCATCCCCACCCGGTTTCAGGAGCATGCAGACCTCACCCTGCTGCATGGTGGGCGGGAGCGCGGCTCGCACCATCGCTTCATGGTATACCTGCAAGAGATGGGGCGCGAGGGTATCAACAAATGCCTGGTAAAACTCCGGGGGAAAACCGTCTCCTCCCGGCGACTTAGCCTTCGGCAGGGCGGCCACCGCCACCCTGACCTCTTGGAGCGTCACTGGGGTATCCATGTCCTCAGCATCCTCTTCAGAGAGGGTCTGAAGGGGCAAATCCCGGAGGTATGACTGATAGGACGCCTCTGTCACCAGGGGGTCAGCAGTATAGACCTTCTGCAGATGTGTGCGGAGCACCGCAAGAAGGTCCCGTTCCGAGTGCACTAGGACCCCAGCGGGATTTCTCAACGCAACAATCCGCGCACGGGCCGATTCCCTTCGGAGAATCCAGGCCAGCAATCGGCCCGACTTGTCCCCCTCACGGTGAAGGCGTTGGCGATATCGACCGAGAGTGAATCTATCTAGCCGGTCTAGGATATCATGGACGCCTTCTCGGGCTGTCCGCTCAGAGTCCGCGTTCGACCCATCCGGGTCCGGTAAGGACTGATAGTGGCTGAGGCGCTCCTCAGCACTCGCGAGGTCACGGAGCAGCTGTTTGCGAACTCCATATGTCAGCCCCATGCAAGCGCCCCGCACGACTGCCTTAAGGGCATCCCACTTGGTCGCAAAAGGGATATCACCCACTTCCCAGTTCAGTTCCAGATAAGTACGCAGGGACGTCTCCACATGTTCCCGTCCCACCGGATCCTGCAGAAGATCCCCTGGCATCCGCCAGGTCCGTGGGCGGGAGGAGCGGTCCACCCACCGCACCGTGCATGTCACGGGCGAATGGTCGGATAGGAACCGGGCCTGATGTGTGACCGATAAAACAAGGGATGCGCCAATGTTGGCCGCGAGGACCCTGTCGAGCCTGCTATGTGTGTTATGTGTGGGGGTATAGCAAGTGTAAAGCTTCAGGCCCGGATTGCCGAGTCGCCAGACATCCACAGCACCCAGATTCTCCATTACCTCCCGGAGCCGTGTCGTCATCCGAGGTTTTGTACCCGCCCGGGGGGGATGCCTGTCCAGCAGTGGATCCAGTACACAATTAAAATCTCCAAACCAGAGGAGGGGGGCATCCAGGTCCGTCGCTATAAGCTCCTGCAGGCCAGTAAAGAAACTCGGGTCATCTATGTTAGGTGCATAAGAGTTCACCAGCAGGAAGTCCCTCCCATCCAGTTTCACACGTATAAGAACATATCTGCCCTCTACATCAGCCTCAACATACTGGACCGCTAGGGGTACCCCCGGAGCCACCCAGATCAGGACCCCCCTAGCATAGGTAGAGAAGGAGGAATGGAACACCTGACCCCTCCATTTCCTTGCCAATTTAAGAGCACCCTCCTCATTCAAATGCGTTTCCTGTAGGCACGCCACTGACACTCCATGCCGACGAAGGAAGGATAGCACCCTATACCGCTTGGAGCAAGTACCCAGGCCACGCACGTTCCAAGTTAAAAATTTGAATCCCATAAGCGTTGGTCTTGCCCATCCGGGCATCCAAGTTTAACTTCTGCAAACAGCCTCCTAGGGGCACGAACAGTAGTACACACCATGCCAAAAACAAATACCCCCCACAACTCCCCCCGACCCCACAGTACCCGCAACCAGCCAACCCCAAAAACAACCCCCCCCCCTCCCCCGCTCATAAGGAGGAATGACTCAACCGGAAAACACACCATCCCGGTCATCCCACACCAGCGCCATTCAAAAACAATGTGACCCAACACCCCGTCAGAACCAGTCCCCCCCCCCCCACCCGCGAGCAAAAGGACAGCAACAACCAAAAACGCTACCCTGCCCTTCCCCTGCCAGTGCCAGGACGTGCACAGCCACCCCATACACCACACGCACCCCACACTCACACACAACCAAACAAAACCACCCACCCTCCCCCCCAACTCCCCGAGGACCCCATGTTCCAGGACAGTCTCCGGGAACGTTCATGAAAGTCAATTCCAATGCTGGGCGACGGTACGCCATATACTCTCGGATCTCGCACCACAACGCCTCGGCCAACATGGTGTCCATCCTCTGTTCCGTTCAGCCCACCAACCAGGGCTCCCAGCACCAGGTAGAGACATCACCGGGCAGGTATAAACCAGGAGAGGCGACCCTCCCAACCTCCCAGGGCAACAACATTTTAACAAGACAGTACCTCATATCAGAGTTCACTCAGGCCGTGTGTCGGAGAGGGCGGTCTCCGGTATCACCGGGGGCGCAGAGTGTGTCTCCAGCAAGGTTTCCTGCAGGGTATCTGGGACCAGGATCGCACCAGGTGTAGGGGCCTCAGGTGACTCCGGCTCGGCCCCCGCCGTTGATGGTCTCACGTGGAGCGCCCCATCCTCGCCTACAGTAATCCGGGGCTCGGGAGAACCCCGGGATCCAGATCTACGTCTCCCTCTGCCTCGTCGACGTCTCTGGGGCCGGGTCCCCCAGGTCTCGCGGGGGCCACCCCGTTCACCAGGAGGTAGGTCGTCTCCCCGTATCTCGAGCCACTCCCACACTTCCGCCGGTGACTCAAAGAAGTGAGCGCGCCCTTGGGAGAGCACCTTGAGTTTGGCCGGGTACAGGAGCATATATTGTAGCTTCATGTCCCGAAGTTTCTGCTTGACGCCCAGGTAGGACTTCCGTTGCTCCTGCACCTGCTGAGTATAGTCGGGGTAGATGGAAACACGACTATTTTCAATGGTGATGGACTCCATTTCTCTCGCGGCCCGTAGAATACAATCGCGATCTTTATAATTTAGAATCTTTGCAATGATGGCTCTAGGTGACTCGCCCGGGCGTGGAGGGGGAACCAGGGCCCTGTGTGCCCTCTCAACAACAAAGACACTGGACAGTCCGGTCGGGCATAGCTGGGTACGGATCCATGTCTCCAAGAAGCGTTCAGCGTTGCCCGCCTCAAGGCGCTCCGGCACGCCTAGGACCCTGATGTTGCTCCGACGGGCCCTGCCTTCCGCATCCTCCGCCCTCCTCTCCAGTGCACGGGTAGTGGACGTCAGGTGCGCGACCGATTTCTGCAGGGAGGCCACTTCCGTTTGCAGTTGGGCAATATTGCCCTCCGCGTCTGAGACCTTGTCTGCCACCTTACGGAGGTCCGTCCGGAGGAGATTTACGTCTATCGACACCGTCTCGATCTGCCTCTCCAAGGCAGAATGGGATCCCTGGATCGCCTTCAGGATCTCTGCCCGGGAAGGTTCATGCGGTCCATCGCCCCCATCGTCCGGTCCCGTCTGCCGCGTGATCCTCTGCGATGGCAGTCTTGGGGTGGTATACTGCACGATGGTGTTGGGTTGGGAGGATTTCGCATTCCTGTCCTTGCGGGTCGTCATCCTGGGGGGCAGATCGGGAGCCCCCACGGGGCGCCTCAGCTAGGATTCACCCGGTCCCTCCGGGTAGGCACAGGTCCCAACAGCAGGGCGAAGGCGGGAGGACCGGCGGAGAGGACAATGCAGCAGGGCGTACCGGGCAATCCGATCGAGGGCAGCCAACCAATCAGTTCCCCCGCCAACTAGTGCACCCGGGACGAGCCCCCTCACCATCCAGGAGCAACAGAACAATCTTCAAGCCTCTAGGGGCAAGGCGCAACGTGGGCCGGGGGTATCACAGTCTGTATCCCGCTGCTGCGTAGGAAGGAAGGCGCCCCGGCTCTCAGGCAATGTCGTGTATACCAGGGGGGCTCCAAGCCACCCACGTCCCCCGGAGCCCAACCCCTCAGGCCGCCGCAGGTCCCAGCGCCACCACAGGCTCCACGTGGAAGGGCCGCCGTAGTTCACTGTCCCGGGGAAGGGACGGAGGCCGCAATCCCCACAGCTGCAGCAAAACCAGGAGGGGCAGCCTGTGCAGGTCGCACCGGCACTCAGTGCGGGGACGGGCTCCAAAGGCCAACAGATGCGGCAATAACAGTGAGAAGCCCTTGGTGGCCGCACCGCCTCAGCCCTCCAACAGTCCTGCAGAGCCCCAGGGACCAGGGAAACACTCACCCGGGGCTGCGCTCCACAGCCGGAGCTCCGGTACAGCAGAGGATCGGAGGGGGGAGGGGCGGGTGCTGCAACCCCTCACACGGGTCCGCGGAGATCACCGGACCCCAGATCAGCCTTCCACTAGTCGCCCCGGGCGCTCGCCACCATCTCCAGCAATCGAGGGGCCAGCAGCGGACGCGGTCAGCCCCGGAGCAGGAGATCGCCTTCACCGCCAGTCTCACACGCAGGCCCAGTCCGCGGACTCGCGTAGAACCAGGCGGAGCCCTCAGAGCGCCGCTTCGATCTCCGGCGGTGTTTTCCGGGGCACCGGAGGCTCTCTCGGCAATGTGGGAGTCCCCAGCGTGGCAGGTGAGGATCCGGACCGTCAGCTCCCCTTTGGAGGGTCCAGCAAGGATCTTGCAGGCAGGATTAGTGGGTCCTCGGACGGAGCTGGTGAAGCTCACGTCCTGTCGGCCATGCTGCTTGGCCACCAACTCCCGACTACTTTCATTTTTAATCTTACAACAATTATGATCCATGAAAAGAAAATCGGCTAAAATAGGACGAATGTCATCTGATTCAATTGTTTCCTGCTGCTATAACCTGAAATGGTATGAAAAATGGCTACGGGTTGGTGCGAAGATTGGACCCTGCTGTGTTCAGAAGCCTTTGGTCTATGGGGACCGTTGTGCTCTTCACTCCAGGTGTGGTTGTTGCGTTTCTAGAGTTTTGATGTGACAGCGCATATAAGTTTTCACCTATTCTCCCACAGCGGCAAAGCAAGACCTTGGTAAGTGTGACAACAAGGAATCCCGCGGGCTGTTTTTTTTTCCTTTTTTTTTCCCGAGACCATACTTCCAATGTTCAAAGGGAAACTACATGTTCGAGGCATATGGGCTGCAGATGGTACATTTATGAATAGATCGCCATCTGTTGGGCTCGGATGATTGCACTTGTTTTTCTCTTGGGGAAGTCTTTTGTCGTCACAAGACTAATGACTCCTCCTTTGGGTGCTAGTGCGCATGGGCATCGGCTCCATCCTTAGATTGTTTTTTTCCGCCATCAGGTTCGGAGGTGGATCGAAGCGCTCCGGATCGACTTCGAGAAAAAAGTGTTATTTCGGCGCATATTCCCTTTCCAATTCGACGGTATTGTTATCGAACGCAAGTTCATTTCCATTTCGACGCTTTCGACGTCAACAACAAAATTTACAACTTCTTCGTCGACGAGACCGGGAGGCCTATCTCAACGTAGTCCAGCCCGGAGTCAATGGAAAGGACTCCATTCAAGAGATGTCCAACGTGTGGTGCTAAGTTCCCACACGAGGTGTGCAATCTCTGCCTATCACCTGAACACGAATCCAGGGACTGTGAAGCCTGCAGAGCGTTCTCCTCAAAGTCGACTATTAGAAACCGTCGAGCCCGAAGACACGAGGTGTCGAAGGCAATCCCGGAGCTGTTCGAGGCTCAGCACCCCGAAGAAGAAAAAGATGACGAGTCTGGGTCGGAAGTGGACGAGTCTGATGTTGAAGAAATCGACGCTCATCAAACCGTGAGCGACGATGTCCCCTTACCAAAAAACCGACCCTGTTTGGTGTCGACCCCGCCTTCGAGCCCGGTCAGACTACCGAAAAAAGTTTGACGCCCTGCCTTCGGGCCCGGCAACAAAACCGAAACACTCGGCCTCCCACCATGTCGGATCCGAGAAGAGGTCGACATCGACACTGAAGCTCCATACAAAGGAAGGCTTGCAATCGAAACATTCCATGTCGAAACCGAAACATGCTTCAACGTCAGACTTACTCGACACCGAAAAAATCGGAATCGAGCAAATTCTCGGTGCCGAAAACACAGAACACTGACGATCAGAAGCAAAGGCACCTTTCGGAACCAAAAACTTTGGTACCGACACAGGAGCATCAGACAGATCCAAAACAAAAGACTTTGTTTATCGATCCGCAAACTAGCAAAGTGGTGATAAAATTACCTAAAAAGAGGAAGAATGAACAGTTGGACGACAAAGCTCTTCCTCCTAAAAAGAGAACAATGGGGACAAATACAACTCCTCCCCTTTCTCCTCAACCTAGAGACACTTCTCCTCTTCCTCACACTATGCTAGCTATTCCTCCACCTTCTACACCAAGACCATTTACACCTCAAACAGATGTAGAGAGTGATACAGGGGATGGAGAACTTCATGGGGATGACGACACTGCCCCAGATGAAGCAGACCCATGGAAGAATTATAACGCAGGGTCAGATAACTACCCCAAACTAAATCCCTCAAAAACTTCACCACCTGATGATAATACAGGTTTTGCACAGTTAATTAATAGGGCAGCAAAATACCACAAGGTAGACCTACACACGGAACCTCAAATAGAGGATTTCCTTTTAGAAACACTACCTGCTGCACAAAGAACATCAGGAACACTACCAATGCTTAAGGGCCTTCTCAATCACCCATCAGACATATTCAAAGACCCTGTGAGGGCTAAGGTATTAAACCCAAGAATTGATAAAAAAATATAAGGCAGCCCCAAAGGACCCAATATTTATCAAAGGACAGGTACCTCTGGACTCGCTAGTAGTCACAAACGCTCGTAAGAGAGCAAACTCATTCTCTACAGGAGAAACTCCTCCTGACAAAGAGTCCAAGTTAATAGATGCCTCTGGCAAGAGTAGCATCCCAAGCGACAAACAGCTGGCGCATAGCTAATACACAAGCGCTACTTGCACGCTATGATAGAGCTCATTATCATGAGTTAAAAAAACTCATTACACATCTCCCTAAGGAACATCAAAAAAGGGCAGTCCAGCTCATACAAGAAGGGAAGATAATAACTAACTCTTCCCAAGTGCGCCTTAGACGCAGCAGACACTGCAGCAAGATCCATCAACACCAGTATCATGTTAAGGAGACATGCATGAGAGTCTCAGGGTTCAAACAAGAAGTACAAATATCCTTATTGAACCAGCCTTTTGATGAAAAAACACTTTTCGGCTCGGGTACCGATGAGCGTTAGAAAAGATGAAATCTAAATGCTAAATCAATGGGAGCATTGCAACAGCCAACTCAAAGGGGTTCCTTTCGTAGGTCCACCTATAGAGGCGGGTCAAAGGAAACCGGCACAAGCCAGCAATAATATACCTCTTTTACACCAACATCACCCAGAGGTAATTCAAGAGGCAGTTACAGAGGTAACAACAAGGGTAGAGGTCACGGAAATAACAACAACCGCAACTCCCCAACCCCAAAACAGTGACTTCATACAGCTCCCCCCAGACCATATAACACCGGTCGGGGGACGTCTATCACAGTTCCTACCTGTCTGGGAAAACATCACATCAGACAGGTGGGTGAGACAAATTATCCAACATGGTTATTGCCTAGAACTCACAGCTACCCCACCAAACATCCCTCCCCAACAGCGTCCAATGAGTCAAGATCATCTAACATTGTTAAAACAGGAAGTACTATCACTGCTACAAAAGCATGCTATAGAGAAGGTTCCGCAACATAAACAAGCAACAGGGGTATACTCTTTATACTTCCTAATTCCCAAAAAAGACAGGTCTCTAAGGCCAATACTAGACCTCGGACCTCTCATTGCATACATAAATTCGAAACCTTTCCACATGGTCACGCTCCAACAAGTACTTCCTTTACTGAAGAAAGGGGACTTTCTTTCTACACTGGATCTAAAAGGCGCTTACTTTAACATCCCAATTCACAAAGCCCACAGGAAATATCTCAGGTTTGTTGTAGAAGGACAACATTATTAGTTCAAAGTCCTTCCGTTTGGGGTCACAACAGCACCAAGGGTGTTCACAAAATGCCTAGCAGTGGTTGCAGCGCACCTAAGAAGACAACAAATACATGTCTTCCCTTACTTGGACAATTGGCTAATAAAAGCCAAATCACAAGAAGAATTTCTTCAAAACACACAAGACCATTCAGTTGCTGCACCAGCTAGGGTTTACGGTGAACTACACAAAATCCCGTTGCACAACCAAACAAAGTTCAACAATATCTAGGGGCTACTATAGACACAGAAGAAGCCAAAGTATACCCCAATCCAATCAGGATCCAAACAATGCTCACGTTGATCCAAAGATTTCAACCACAACACTCACTAACAGCTCGAGTGTTCATGCAGCTGCTGGGATGATGTCCTCCTGCATACTGCTAATACCATATGCCAGACTACAAATGCGTCCGCTGCAAGAATGTCTAGCAACACAGTGGAATCAGGCTTAAGGTCAGATTACAGATCTGGTGTTGGTAGACGACCGCACACCTCGCTCTCTGAAGTGGTGGAACACAACAAACATTTCCAAGGGGCGGACATTCCTAGAACCGATTCCACAGGTGATACTAACAGCGGATGCATTGCTCACTGGATGGGGAGCGCATATGGAGAAATATACAGTGCAGGGAAGATGGGGTCAACAGCAAAAAAGACCACATCAATTATCTAGAACTACTAGCAGTGTTTCTAGCATTAAAAGCTTTTCAAATGGAGATTCTCAACAAAGCAGTCCTGATCAGAACAGACAACATGACAGCAATGTATTATATTCAAAAAACAGGGGGGGACACACTCTCTCCAACTATCCAGACTAGCGCAGGACATTTGGAGATGGGCCATTCCTCAAAACATCTATCTGTTAGCCGAACACCTACCAGGAGTTCAAAATCAGATAGCAGACATCTTAAGCAGAGAGTCAGAACAAATACACGAATGGGAACTGCACGACCAAATACTGCAGCCATTCTTCCAAAGATGGGGACAATCAGAGATAGATCTCTTTGCCACTCATCAGAACGCAAAATTCCAAACCTTCGCATCCAGGTACCCACACCACCTGTCGCAGGGCAATGCGTTATGGATAAATTGGTCCAAAAAATTTGCATACGCTTTTCCCCCTCTCCCACTAATTCCATTAGTGGTTCGAAAACTGCCACAACATTCGATGACAATGATACTAGTAGCACCCACGTGGGCACGACAGCCGTGGTTCACCACGCTATTGCAACTCTCACAGGTGCCACATCAAAAGTTAAGAATATTACCCATGGGGGGAGGAGCCAAGCAGGCATTCGATATGGCCGCATAGTCGCTCGGCTCCATGAGCCCTTTCGCCCCACACGTATATCCTGGCGTTTATCCTGAGCCAAGAAGGCGTGCTTTAATAGGAGAAGGCGAACGAGCACTTACCGTCTGCTGCTGAGGCTCCTGCGTGCGGCAGGCCCTGAGAACTGTCCCCGACTGCCCTGCGGCCCACATGGTGATGAGACCGGGGCGTTGACCTGGACGTGCATCCGGTCGCGACCGTAACAACAACGGCCGTTGGTGGCGGTGAGGAGCCGGCCGGAGGGTGCCGTTGACTTGAAGGGCCGCTGATAGCGGTGAAGGCCCGGTCCACTTGGCAGTGACCCTTGAGGGGCAGTGTGGCGAAACAGGATCGGAGGGGGCGCATGGCTCCTGCCCCCTCCCCAAACTCTTTGCCCGGGCATAACTCACCCAGCACCTTGCACTTTGCACTAGCGGCGGATAGCTGTTGGAATTGATTGAAAATTTTAACTGTGTTCACCTTTATTGTTATTTTGCACTGCGTGGGTTGCTGAGAGTCACATTTGAGCCTCAGTTAAGCTGTCAGTCGTCTGCGCTCGATATTCCAGCCTGCCTGCCCCGGTCCGACTCGGTAGCCAATACCGTAGTGCGGAGGGCGGGGCAGGCAAGAGCCAGACACCCACAGGAAGTTGAGCAGGCAGCGTTCTAGCTGTTCACTTCTGAGGGCTATTTAGGCGGCGAGGAGGCACGGATCATTGCGGTAAGGGACGAGGTGGCAGCTTGTCCTGACCCCGCTTGGCGCCTGCAAGCTACTTAGAGCGGATGCTCTGTAAAATTATTGCTGATCCAGTACTTGAAGATTTTAACGCTTAATTTTAAAATTGATTACTAATTTTAACAACATCATCTTAACTCACCCAGCACCTTGCACTTTGCACTAGCGGCGGATAGCTGTTGGAATTGATTGAAAATTTTAACTGTGTTCACCTTTATTGTTATTTTGCACTGCGTGGGTTGCTGAGAGTCACATTTGAGCCTCAGTTAAGCTGTCAGTCGTCTGCGCTCGATATTCCAGCCTGCCCGCCCCGGTCCGACTCGGTAGCCAATACCGTAGTGCGGAGGGCGGGGCAGGCAAGAGCCAGACACCCACAGGAAGTCGAGCAGGCAGCGTTCTAGCTGTTCACTTCTGAGGGCTATTTAGCCCCTCGTCGGGCCTAGCGCGCAGCGATTGCGCGCAGCAGGGCGCCCTTGTCGGCGCCTAAGACAAGCCAAAGACCTGCCCGTCTGCGCCCGTCCGCGCCAGAACGGCGCCAGGGGCCATGTCCAGATATCCAGCCCCACAGAGTTCTATAAGGTATGCCGCCGCGGACTTGCTGGCCTTGCAACCAGCCTCGTCACCATGCCGCGAGAATGAGAACTGGACATATCCGGATGGTCCTTTCTCCTGCAAACTATGTCATTACCAAGCTAATACTTCACCCCTTCTAGATCTCAATACTCCCATAGCTAGTAAACATAAAAACACATTTCAATGTTTGCTGCTAAATGTCCGGTCCTTGCCTAAAAACCAAGTTCAGATATGGGATTTACTTCACTCATCCCAGCCAGACCTATGTTTCCTGACAGAAACATGGCTCAAACCCCACACTACTCCATCCATTACCATCGCTATCCCCTCAGGATACAAGCTATTAAATATGGACCGCCCTATCAAGACAGGTGGCGGACTAGCGATTATTCACAAGGAACATCTGAAAGTCACTATTATAGAGAAACAATGCAGCTCCAGTCTGGAATTTATGTCTTTCAGGATTAACATCTCTTCCAGATTAGCTATGAAAGGGGCACTAATATACCGCCCACCAGGACCCAATGCTGGGTTCTCCCTCTCCCTCATGGAATTATTGGCACCCTACATGAGAGCCAAGGAAAACTTTATCCTTCTCGGCGATTTCAATACTCACATAGACAAACCAGAACTAAGTGAAACTAAAGCCTTGCTTGCTGATATGTCCGCTCTAGGGCTCCAACTCCATAATTCCGACCCAACCCATGAAGGGGGACATTTACTAGACTTACTTTTCTCTAACTGTCCCACCCTGTCCGGCATAGTCACCTCTCAGCTGGACTGGACAGACCACCATCTATTAGAATTTGATCTTCCAATAGCTATCAAACCTCCACCCCAAAAAACTCTTCCCCCCCTATATGGCGGCGTCAGTGGCATAAAGTCACCGCTGAAGGACTACAGAAGGTTTGGGAAAATCCCTTATCCCTCACAACTGACAATGTAGAAGATACTCTATCCAGCTTCAAGGAATCTCTTTTGAAAGCCTTAGACAAAGTAGCCCCGCTAAAACTTCACAAACAATTCCCCACTCACAAAAAGGAAAAATGGTACACCGATACCTTAAGAACTGAGAAACAAGGGTGTAGAAGGTTGGAGAAAAAGTGGCGGAGGTCGCATCTCCTAGAAGATAAGAATGCCTACTTAAAAGCACAATCCAAATACTACAAAAACATCAAAACAGCGCGCAAATTTAGCCTGGCCCAGCAGATATCGGAGGCTGGTAACTCCTCAAAGGAATTATATAAGATTCTCGAATCCTTTGTGAAACCTACAGCATGTGTTAGCGTAGATGATTTCTCACTGCCACTTTGTGAAGAGATATCTCTGTTTTTCGAGAATAAAATCAACCTCATTTACGACAAAATCCTGAACAACACCTCAACCAATATTTGCAGCCCCATCCCCACTGTTAGCTCCGCTCACTCCACCTTTCAACAAAAAACAACATCATTACTCTCCTTTCCCCCTATATCCGACACTGATCTCCACCATCTAACTAACCACATAAAATCCGGTTCCCCCAACGACCTTATACCTGCAAGAATGATGGCTCCTCTCATCTCATTTCTTGGCCCACTCTTACAAATTATAATAAATCAATCCCTCGGTGAAGGACGGGTGCCTTCCGAGTGGAAACAAGCAGTTGTAAATCCAATTCGGAAAAACACCACTCTGCCCTGGTCTGATTTATCTAACCTCAGGCCTATCTCCCTCCTACCCTATCTTGGTAAACTTACAGAGAAGCATGTGAATACCCACCTGTCTAATTACATCGAGGCAGCGGAGGGCCTGGACCCTTCTCAATCTGGTTTCAGGCCCAACCACAGCACTGAATCAGCCCTCCTCTCCGTGACCGACAACATCAGGATGTCACTGGACAGGGGGGAATCAGTGATTCTAGTGCTGTTGGACTTGTCCGCTGCCTTCGACACGGTATCACATGCTCTCATTCTCGAAAGACTAAGTAACGTAGGGGGTAGGAGGAACAGCTCTATCGTGGCTGCACAGCTTTCTTTCTGATCGAACCCAAGGTGTCAGACTGGGCTCCCATTCATCACCATCAAGAAAGCTAACTAAGGGTGTGCCACAGGGCTCGTGTCTCAGCCCTACGCTGTTTAACATTTACGTGGCCCCCTTAGCTAATTTGATAAGATCTTTTGGATTTACTCCTGTATCATACGCTGACGACACCCAGCTGCTTTTCCCCTTCCAAACCCTCACGCCGGCAACTCAATCATCATTTGCCAGTGGGATGAGGGCGGTAGCACATTGGATGGCTCAAAATTTTTTACAATGTAATGTATCCAAAACCGAGGTTATGCTGTTTGGAGGGGCCACTCTTCTCTGGTCCCCAGATTGGTGGCCTCTGGAACTTGGCCCCATCCCTAAGCCCAAACAGCAAAAAATCTAGGTGTTAAACTTGACCAAGCGCTCCTTCTAAAAGAGCACACCACGCAAGTGGTAGGTGCCTGCCTCCATGTGGTGGGGCTTCTGAGACGAGCCTTCCCGTTTCTACCCCCTAACCATAGGAAGACTCTCATCCAGACCCTTATCATAAGCAGAATGGATTACTGCAATGGTTTATGCATCTCAGCTAATGAAGCACAGGTGAACAAACTCCAGGTCGTACAGAATACGGCGGCCAGACTGGCCCTTAACGCCCCCCCCAGAACACCGTCCAGTCCCTTACTTCACCAACTCCATTGGCTACCCGTAAAGCAGCGCATCAAATTCAAAATATGCAACGTTATACACAGATGCCTGTTTAGCACAAGCCCCAGCTATCTAAAAGAAACATTTCTGCCCTACATCCCTGCCCGCACACTACGGTCCAGCAACCTTCTCTTGCTTCAGGTCCCAAAAATCAGAAGGGCCAGACAGGGTGGTCGAGCACTGTCCTACAGAGGGCCAATTCTTTGGAACTCCCTGCCTACTGAACTAAAACAAATTAGGAGCCTGGAATTATTTAGAAAGAATCTAAAAACCTACCTGTTTACCATGCTTTAAAATTTCTCAGGTTTCTCTTCCTCAGCTCTAATCCCTGCAGGAACCCTCTAATATGCGAGCACCAGCGCAGAGATATCCCTTCGGGAATTTATTCATGCGCTTAATAAGCAAATAAATAAATAAAATAATAAATAAATAAATAACCAAGGATTGCCCCAGATATAGGCGGGCGACTCCCGGGGTGCGGCAGGGATTTTAGCCTTTTGGTGACTCTCACCCGGGAGCCCGCCTCACAGTTTTGAGCCCCGGTGGTGCATCCGGTGGCGTCCCGCATTGGGGCCTGGTCCCTGAGTGAGGTGAAGAGGGACGGGGCCAAATTGACTAAGATGGCGGCTGGTGCCCTCCTCTACTGTCCATGTCCATGTCGGACGGCTGTCACACGGATGGGGCCGGGATGCTTGCAACGTACGCAGGAGCCCAAATCAAAGGACGTATTGGCTGCCCTAACGGTTTTGCACGAGACCCTGATTTGTCATGCTCGGGACCTGGGTAGAAGAATGGCCGCCATTGCTGTCTCGCCGTCTCTAGCGGCCACGGTCCGATCCCAAGGGACTGCCGATGAACCCGCAGTTAGGTCCACGGAGGAAGTCCCAGCTCCGCCTAGGTACCGAGAGCCGCTGAAAGACTCGGTTCCCGTGGCCGATCGGGCCGACATGGTTCTACATGTGGGTGTCTCTTTGGGACACATGTTCAACTGGCGGCTGGGGATGAAACGCTATTTTCCTTATTGGACTGTCCCAGCTATGTCGTGGCGCTTGCCGGACTGTGTGACTCTCCTTTCCTGGATGGTAATACTGTGTGTGAACTTTGGAAGTTCCTGGGGTCAACGTCGATATTACCGGATCTCCGCTGTCGATACTTGGATGGGTTTGGATTGTTGTACATTCCTATGGCTACGCTCCGACCTGACCCGCCCAGACCGTTTGGACCTTCCGGGCTGTTCTGTAAACCGATTGACGAGTGGACTTCTGGCGGTAACATTGCCAGACAGGGTCAGGGATGATGTGGTTCAGTCTATTGGCTTTATTGTTGACAGACGGTGCAGTGGGTATGTTTGACCGGGATTTCATCGCTGTTGTGGCCGGGACTTGATGTTCTTCATTACTGTACTACTTTGTTTCTGGGATTTTCCTGGGAGTAGGGGTGAAAGGCGGGGTCGGGCGGCAAGACCGAGGGCCCTCCTCCGCTTATCCTTTTTCTGACTTTTCTCTCTTTTCTATATTTCGGGTCTCTATTAGGGCGACAGGCACGCTGCTGGGGGGGGGGGGGGAGGCCATGGCCTTCTGCGGGTGTGCAGGGTGGGGGGTTGGGGGTGGGCGTTCGTTCGGTATTTGTTTCTATGGCCCTTTAGTCTTTCTTCTTTTTAGTGTCGTTGTCGTTCATGCAATATGTTTAGTTTTGAGGGGTGGGGTTTAGATTTGCTACGCGCCGGGATTATGCCTGCATTTCTCCTGTCTTGTATATCTTACCCCTGATATTTCCTTCGTATCTGTACTGTTTGTAGATATTCTGATTCGCGCGCAGTGTTGTAGGACTGTGTGAGACACCTTTTTTTAGTTCCTTATTTGAAAATGAACCTCTCAAATCCTGATTTCAAGTTTGTGCATCTGATTACACGATCTGTTCTGGTATTTTTATGACCCCGGATTTCGAACTGCTATAACTTTTTGATATTGCTTGCTGTACTCTTGCTCTGCCAAACAATTGAACCTAGTGATCTGGCTCCTGAGGTCATAGAATTTGGATACTTAAATTTACCTTCAAACTGTATGGAAATCATTAAGCAAGCAAGACGTCCTACCACCAGAGCATGCTATGCAGCAAAGTGGAAAAGGTTTGCTGTATACTGTAACAGTAACAACATCAACCCTCTGGACGCATCCACTAAAGAGATTATTTGCTATTTACTACACTTACAGCAATGTAACCTTGCTTACACCTCTATTAGAGTACATCTTGCAGCTATAGCAGCGTACCTGCAAAACAGGCAACATCTATCCCTGTTTAAAGTGCCAGCAATAAAAGCTTTCATGGAAGGCCTCAAAAGAGTCATTCCATCAAGACTACCGCCTTCCCCCGTCTGGAATCTCAACATAGTACTTACCAGACTAATGAGACCACCTTTCGAACCTATGCATAGGTGTGAAATACAATTCCTTACATGGAAGGTGGCCTTTCTTATAGCCATTACTTCACTCAGAAGAGTAAGTGAATTACAGGCATTCACAATACAAGAACCATTCCTACAGTTGCTCCAGAATAAAGTGGTTCTTAGAACAAAACTATATTCTTGCCTAAAGTAATTTCAGCATTCCACATCAATCAACCAGTGGAACTACCTACCAGTCTTCTTTCTAAAACCACAGACGGCAGCAGAAAGGCCCCTACGTACATTAGTTGTCACAAGGGCAATATTGTACTACATAGAAAGAACACAAACTTTCCGAGAAACCAAACAACTGTTTGTAGCGATTTCTCGAACACATAAGGGCAATCCTATCTCTAAAGCAGGCATTGCCAGATGGATTGTAAAATGTATACAAATGTTACATAAAAGCAAAAAGGACATAAACTGTTCCTCCTAGAGCTCACTGTACATGTAAACTAGGGGCATCTATGGCATTCTTAGGAAACATTCCTCTAGATGTCATATGCAATGCAGCAACCTGGGTTACACCGCATACCTTCACAAAACACTACTGTGTCGATGTGCAGGCAACACAACAGGCTACAGTGGGCCAAGCTGTACTAAAAACTTTATTTCAAACTGTTGCAACAGACACTGGTGACCACCGCTAGGAAGGTAACTGCTGTATAGTCTATTCATAAATGTACCATCTGCAGCCCATATGCCTCGAACGAAATATGCTACTTACCAGTATGCATCTGTTCTTGGCATAGAGGGCTGCAGGGTGGTACATGCCCTCCCAGCCTCCCCGGAAACCTGTGTCTGTTCCAACATTATCTTATTTAGATACACTTACATGGGCATTTCTCTCTGTATTCTATCATACTACTCCATCTAACCCTACTATGGCAAAACAATCTAAGGATGGAGCCGATGCCCATGCGCACTAGCACCCAAAGGAGGAGTCATCAGCCTTGTGACGACAAAAGACTTCTCCAAGCGAAAAACAATTGCAATCATCCGAGCCCAACACCAGATGGCTATCTATTCATAAATGTACCACTCTGCAGCCCTCTATGCCAAGAACAGATGCATACTGATAAGTAGCATATTCCTTTCCAGAATGCAATATACTGTTGGCTATACATGCAGGATGGCTGTAACACGACATGGAGCTACTTGCTGGTGATTTATATGTTCGAGGCATGTGGGCTGCTGAATTCATATCTGTGCCTAGATCGCCGCCTAGTGTTGGGTCCGGATGATTGCATATTGTTGTCCTGGAAGAGTCTCCGAAGTATCACTAGATAGGTGGCTCCTCCCTTGGACTACAGTGCGCATGGGCATCCTCTCCATCCTCAGATTGTATTTTTCCGCCATTGGGTTTGGATGTACTTTCCAGCACTCCAAGTTCGGAATCAGCAAAAACTTTTCTAAGGCCAAAAGGCCTTCGGGTCCGTCGGTATTGTTAAGCGTTCAGCACCGATACACTTCTTGAACATCTGTTGCACTCCGGTCGTCTAATCGGGCCGTTAGGCCTTCTCGACGCCACGTGGACCGACCGTCGATGGAATGAAGTCCATTCAAATACTGCCCGCAGTTCAACTCCAAGTTCCCACACACAGATAGGCATTTGTTGCACACTGGATGCTTATCTCCAGATCACAAGGAAGATAGCTGCCTAGCCTGTGCCCAGTTCCGGTCAAAAAAGACGATCCAGAATTGACTGGCGGCGAGGCAAGAAATGCAGAGGTCTGCACCAGATCCTGATAATATCTTCGACGATGAGGACCTAGTTAACGCCGAAGACTCTGATCAAGACGAAGAACAATACTCTGAGCACGACTCAGATTATTACTACGAAGAGCAAGAACAAATGTCTATCTTGAGGAATACGATCAAGACCTCGTAGCTGTTGAAGACGACTCCGATGACGACGAGGGGCAAACCGTGAGTACACTGCCCCATATAGACACTACACCCATATCAGAGACTCAGGTCGAAGCATTGCCAACAGGCCTTAGCCAAGATCAAAATTCTGGTTCTACAGCCCCGACATACCGCCCGGCTAAGAACATACAAAAAGAGCCTTCTGGGACGTGACATACGACACCAGTTCAACCGAAACTAGTCAACAATACTGTCTTCGGACCGAACCGAAGGTGGCTAAGCCAAGGGGCGTCGACCCTAAGGCCACAGTTTCATTACAACCTTCGAAGCCAAAGAACGCCGAGTCGACCTCAAACAAAAGCTGTTGAGTTGACCCCGAAGTCAAAAACAGTCCAGCTCTAGACCAAAACACGTCGAATCGACCCCCCCCCCAAACAAAAGCACATCGACTTGACCCCCAAGACAAAGCACCTCGAATCGAACAAATCAGGCTCAACTATCAACAAGGGGGAAAAAACAAATCGATGAAAGCAAAAGACCTAAGCACAAAACAAACGTCGGACCGAGTGAAACCAAAGGTGGACCAAAGTAAATCGGTTGAGTCGAAGCCAGTCGATCCGAAAAGGGCCATCGACCCAAAACCGCAGGCTCCAGAAACGCCTCTAACACCTAAAGACACTTCTGAACCGACAAAACCGCTCGGTCCGAAAACAGTGGTGAAGCCTGCCAAAGACATACAACCTACAAAACCAGTCGAAAAACCAACCCAAACGCTAAGATCGGTCGAACCCATTAAAGGCATCGGGCCGAAACGCACCAAACCAAAAGCTACGGCGCCAAGGCCAAAACCTGTGGAAGAAGAGATTATACATCCAGACCCTTCCACAGAAGACCAGTCAAAACTATATATTGACCCAAATACTGGGAAGGTGACTGTTTATACAGAAAAGACCTCTGCCAACTGGAGACTTTCCAAAAATTCCACTAAAGAAAGACTGTGCTACCTCTCCAATACATTTTGAGCCTATCACTCCAGCTATGCCTACTTCATATGCCACAAACTATCATGCACGCTCTGACTACAACCCAGATGAAGATCAGGATGCAGATGTGGGGTTTAATTATCCACAAAACCCATATGTAGACCCCAACTCACAACCACGCGGGGGAGGTGAACCAGACACTGACGGGACTCTGCCCATTACAGACCCTACAGTATACCCAACAAAGCCATCACCCACAGAAGATACAGTGGCTTTTAACTCTCTACTAGATATAGCAGCAACCTACCATAATGTAGAAATGCATTCTGATGCTATTGAAGAAGACTTTCTCTTTGATACACTAACCACATCGGAAAGACATGTATTAACACTCCCCATGTTGAAGGGCGTCTTAAAGCACGCAAACGACATTTTTGAGGACACTGCTAGGGCACGTGTCATAAACCCTAGAATTGAGAAAAAATATAGGGCTGCACCTATAGACCCTACATACATCAAGGGACAGCTACCTCTAGACTCCTTTGTGAATTTGCACGTTTCGTGCGTTAGACTCCACTGACTACTGGAGAGGCTGCCCCTCCAGACAAGAGTCAAAGATCTTAGAGACATCAGGCAAAAGAGGAGCACCCCAGGCAGCAAACTCATGGAGAATAGCCAATACACAGGCCTTGCTGGCCAGGTATGACAGGGCGCACTACGACAGTTTTGGGGAAATTCTCCAACACTTACCTGAGCCTTACAAAAGTCAAGCAGATGAACTCATTCAAGAGGGAAAGCTCATCACAAATGCCTCAATTAAATGTGCCCTAGACGCGGCAGACACAGCTGCCAGATCCATCATCACAAGCGTGCTGCTTAGAAGACACGCATGGCTTTACATATCAGGCTTTAAGAATGAAGTCCAATCCACTATTCTTAATCCGCCCATAAACCCAGATTTTTTGTTTGGTCCAGCAGTTGACTCAATTCTGGACAAAATGAAAAAGGATGCTGAAACAGCAAAATCCATGGGAGCCCTTCAGTCCCAACAACACAGAGGCTCCTTTCGTTGCTCTAATTATAGAGGAGGAGCACGAAGTAATACATCACAGCAATCCTCCACCTACAAAAGTAACACACAATCCACATATAACAAGAACACAAACCGGGGTGGATACAGAGGTAACAATACCAAGGGAAGACGTTGTGGAGGTAATGCAAATAGATCCTCCACTAACACCAAACAGTGACTTCTTGGAACTACCTCAGACCATATAACCACACCGGTCGGGGGAAGACTACAACAATTTCTGCCAGTCTGGTTAAATATCACTACAGACAAGTGGGTCAGGCAAATTATCAACATGGCTATTGCCTCGAACTCACCTCAACACCATCCAACATACCACCCGTGAACAGTCCAATGTCACAGGAACATATAACACTACTACAGCAAGAGGTCATCCGTATGCTGCGAAAGGGGGCCATAGAACCTGTCCCACTACAACATCAAGGAACAGGAGTATACTCCCTATACTTCCTTATTCCAAAGAAGGACGGGTCTCTAAGACCAATATTGGACCTCGGGCCCCTCAACCTGTACATTTTGTCAGAACATTTTCATATGCTCACTCTCCAACAAGTCTTACCATTGCTTCGCCAGGGAGACTTCCTGGCCACTCTAGACCTCAAGGACGCATACTTTCATATACCAATACACCCTGCTCACAGAAAGTATTTAAGGTTCACCATTCAAGGACAGCACTACCAATTCAAAGTCCTACCATTTGGTGTCACAACAGCTTCACAAGTGTTCACCAAATGCCTAGCTACAGTGGCAGCACATCTGAGGAGGCAACACATACATGTGTACCCATATCTGGACGATTGGCTAATACACGCGCCATCAGCCCAGCAATGTGCCAACCACATGTCAAAGACCATTCATCTCCTGCACAGTTTAGGCTTCTCCCTAAACTACCCAAAACCGCATCTGCAACCCTCCCTCGTCCAACAGTACCTGGGAGCGACAATACATACACTGGCAGCAAAAGCATATCCCAACGCAGCACGGATCAACGGAATGCAAACATTGATCCAAAAGTTCAGACCACAACACTCATTACCAGCTCGAGTGTTTATGCAACTAATAGGCATGATGGCCTTGTGCATATTCATAGTCCCTCATGCCAGGCTACATATGCGTCCGCTCCAAGAGTGCCTAGCAAGGCAGTGGAATCGGGCTCCAGGGCGATTACAGGACCTAGTGTTGGTGACCAGTCGAGCATACAACTCTCTGCATTGGTGGAATCCACAAAACCTTTGCAAATGGCGACTGTTCCAAGAGCCTGTCCCACAAATAGTGTTAACCGCGGACGCATCCCTACTAGGGTGGGGAGACCATGTCCTAAATTACAGTCCAAGGACTCTGGACTGTACAACAAAAGAAGATGCACATCAACCTTTTGGAATTGATGGCAATCTTTCTAGCCCTAAAAGCGTTCAAGACTCACTTATGCAACAAAGCTGTGTTGATCCGGACGGACAACATGACAGTTATGTATTATATTCAAAAACAGGGAGTTACACACTCACCACAGCTGTCACACCTATCTCAAACAATGTGGAAATGGGCCATTCAGAGGAACATGTTTCTCATGGCAGAGCACCTCCCCGGCAAGGACAATCGAGTAGCCGACCTGCTCAGCAGGCACAGCCAACAGATGCACGAATGGGAAATTCACCCCAAAGTGCTCCAACCATTCTTCCGGAAGTGGGGACACCCGGAGATCTGTTTGCCACAAGCGAAAACGCTAAATGCCAGTACTTTGCCGCCAGGTTCCCACAACCACAGTCGCAAGGCAATGCGATATGGATGAACTGGTCAGGCAACTTTTGCGTACGCTTTCCCTCAGTTCCATTAATACCGCAAGTGGCACGCAAACTGCGCCAACATTCACTGACGCTAATCCTAGTTGCTCCCACATGGGCGAGACAACCATGGTACACAACGTTCCTAGAACGGTCAGTGGTGCCTCATCAAAGACTGAGACTCACACCCAATCTTTTAACTCGGAGCCATGGAGAAATCCAACACCCAGATCCGCAACCGCTGAACCTGGCGATCTGGCTCCTGAAATCATTGTTTGGATACCTGAATTTGCCCCCAGACTTTATGAATATTATCAAAGAGGCAAGAAAACACACTACCAGAGCATGTTATGCAGCTAAGTGGAAACGTTTCGTCATTTACTGCAGTAAGAATGATATAAACCCACTTGATGCTTCTACTCAAAACATCATTTGCTATCTCTTGCACCTACGTTGCAATTTAGCCAACTCATCCATCAGGATACATTTAGCTGCGTTAGCAGCATATCTTCAAAACAGGCAACACCTTTCACTATTTAGGGTGCCAGCAATTAAAGCTTTCATGGAAGGACTTGAAGTCACCCACCTTCACCAGTCTGGAATCTAAACATTTATTTAACCAGACTTATGGGACCACCTTTTGAACCACTACACTCATGCGAACTACAATTTCTTACTTGGAAGGTGGCTTTTCTTTTTGCCATTACTTCACTTCGAAGAGTTAGTGAGCTGCAAGCCCTAACTATTCAAGAACCATTCATTCAAGTACATGCAAATAGAGTAGTTCTCAGAACAAACCATAAATTCATTCCAAAGGTGGTATCCCATTTCCATATAAATCAAACAATACAACTGCCAGTGTTCTTTCAAAACCCACAAACAGTAGCTGAAAGGGCCTTGCATACTCTAGATGTCAAAAGAGCTCTGCTATACTATATAGATGGAACCAAGGCATTTCGAAAGACAAAACAGTTGTTTGTTGCTTTCTCACCGCAACACAAGGACAACCCTATTTCAAAATTGTGTATAGCCAGATGGATCGTTAAGTGCATCCAGATATGTTATTTAAAAGCAAAATGCACCTTAACATTTCCCCCTAGGGCGCATTCCACACGGAAGCTAGGGGCATCCATGGCTTTCCTGGGTAATATTCCTTTACACGAAATTTGTAGAGCAGCCACATGGACAACAACACATACATTTACAAAACACTATTGTGTAGATGTACATTCAAAACAGCAAGCTGCTATAGGACAGACTGTTATCAAAACTCTTTTTTTCAGACTGCTGCAGCTGACACAGGTAGCCACCGCTAAGGGAGATACTGCTATACATTCTATGCACAGATATGAATTCAGCAGCCCACATGTCTCAAACGGAATATGCTACTTACCAGTATGCATCTGTTCTTGGCATGTAGGGCTGCTGCCATTCATATCGCCCACCCACCTCCCAGGTGCCTGTCGCAGCTGCAGCATTCACTCTTTGCATGGACATCTTACTGTACTATACTCCATCTCTGCCACAATGGCGAAAAACAATCTGAGGATGTAGAGGATGCCCATGCGCACTGTTGTCCCAGGGAGGAGCCACCTATCTCGTGATACTTTGAAGACTCTTCCAGGACAACAATATTCAATCATCCGGACCCAACACTAGGCGGCGATCTATGCACAGATATGAATGTCAGCAGCCCTACATGCCAAGAACAGATGCATACTGGTAAGTAGCATATTCCATTCTGCTGATTAAAGGGCAGATTTAGTCTTTGGCTCTCATTATGAGCGGCCAGACGATTTTGACGTTCGTGATTGCCACGCTCGCGGCTCGCCACTTCAACATGGTTTGTGTGTTGGCACTAAACGCGCGCACGACTGACTCACCCGGCACAGCATTTAGCCCTGCCTCTTGTTGAGTAGGTGGCTTCACATGGACGGAACAAGCGATGCTGATTATTTATGGAGTATGCATATAGGAAATGGTGTTGTCGATCCAGCCTTGTCTGTATGCGTGTCTAAGAGCCCGGGCAGGAAGAAGGGTCTCGCAGCCCTGTTGAATGAGATTAGTGTTGGGAAGTAGCTCACTCATCAAAGTGAAGTAAGCCCAGCTTTGCTACGCAGCAGTTTCTGTAGGGCAACCTGTGGTTTGAGCCACCCGGTCTCTACTGCTTCAAGTCGCGTTACTAACCTCTCAGAGTCTGCCTGTCCTCTGGTTCGCTGGTGTGCCATCTAATCTCCTCAGATTCCTGCGGGCTCTCTTTGCAGCTGTGACTGCTGTCAGTACGATCGACACCTGTGGCGAGAGGCTGCCCAAGGAGATTACCTGCTGAGAGAGGTCTCCAAGTGACACCCATGCAGCGATGTGGTCTTCACTCCTTCCACAGCTTGGCCACTAGCTGAAGCCTTAAGCACGAGTTTGGGTTTTTGGGGCGGGTCCTTTCTGGTGTCAGACCCGGTAGTAATTACAAGCATCGATCTCTTGTCTTTATGGGGCCATGTGTTTCTAATTAGAAAGGCCCTATAAAGATAAGAAACTGCACAAACCTATACAGACACATCAGACCGCTGCACCAACTCCGCACACACCCCACCCAATCCCAGGTAGATATACTGCCACCGGCTCCTGATTTGCTCTTAACAAGATTCTTTCAATTTATGGGTTAATTTTCCCTTACTCTGAAGGAGAAACATAACCTTTTTGGCTACTGGAAGAAGCTGTGAGAGGGTAAACTAAATTTTATTATGTGGGTTGATTTCATTCCCAGGACATTCTAGGGATGTTGAGGTAGACCACAAAGCACAATCATTTTATTAAGGTCACTGTGTTCTGGTTTTAACTGATAAGCAGCAAGCAACTGAAGATCCTTGTTCTGATAGTATGATTTGATTTTCAGGACTCTTTATTTTCTTCAGCCTCCCCCACCCCACTTCCTCTCCATATGAGGTTGAGATTAAACATGTGAACTGCTGAGGAATGAATGAACATCCAGGACTTTGTACAAAATAAAACCTAGTTAAGTTACCATAAGTGGGAATTAAGGAACTAAGACTCTTTATTATATCTTCTCTGATAATTTAAGGGAATTCTGCTGTAAAATGAAACTGACCATTTTTATATTGTCCACATTGTTAACGCAAAATGTGTATCTTGGTTATAAGCAATGTTGCACCTTTTGGAACTGGCTTAAAATACATTCTAGACACACACATTTTACAAAACTGTGTCTTATGAAATCTTGGTCAGCTTGGTAAAGCAATCATGACCATTCTTTTGTCTGATTCACATCTGCCATTCATTGCACTCATTATTCCGTCACGTTATACACTATGGATAGCTTTCTGTTGAACTTGGTGTCAAACTTTAAATGAACTTATTTAATAACTTAGTGTTGCTTAATCTTGATCTGTTTTAGAATGGGGATGTATGCATTTCAATTCTTCACCCACCTGTAGATGATCCGCAAAGTGGAGAACTGCCATCCGAGAGGTGGAACCCTACACAGAATGTCAGGTACTATTGTCATTTTGTCTGCTGCACTGTTTCATGGCTGGTGTCTAATTTATAAAATGAATCTAAAGATTGTTTTGTATCTGGCGATCCACCAACCAAGATGGAAACCCTTTCTTACTAACAGGTGTTGCATGGCAAGTTTCAAAGTTATTTTATTTTACTACTAGCAGCCCGTCCCGACGTTGTCCGGGTAAGAATTTCTGCCGGCCAGTAGTATATTGCCTCAGATTCACATTGCACTGCTGATGCACTTAAGAGTGCGCGTTCAGTAGTGTGTGAACTTAGTTTCCCTACTTTAATTTTCCTTGCAATATTATATAGCGCGAACTCGACAACATGGCATGAGCACAATTTACATTACAGAAGAACACATTCATTTGTGGTAGGCACGGGGAGACAAAGATTTGCCTGGAATCACAGGATGTTGAGCTGATGTCGAGATTCGAACGTAGCTCCCCAGCTCTAAAGTTCGCAATTCTAGAACTTGTGGCGGGAGGTGTGTCTAAAACTGTATGTCGGTGCTGGCCATCAATGAGAGACCTGTGCATTTTTCAAATGGGTGGTGAAAAAAATATAGGAGTATGTTGCTGGAGATGTGGGCCGCCGTGCCACCAATGTACTCATCGGGGGAGGGTAAACGCCCATTATTCCGCAACTTTCTTTCCGCATACCATCACTCCGCATACTTTCATTACGAAAGTACCATGACTCCACAATGTCATAACGCATGGCATTAAGTTTTATATGCTTTTACCACGCATACATTTACAATGAAATTCGTTGTAAATGCATGAATGGTAAAAGCATGTTTTTTTTAATGTTTGGATAAGGTAAGTATGGGTATAGGGGTATATGTTTTGGGGTATTAAGTATTTTAAGGGTTCAGATATAGTTTTGGGTTATGGGGTACAGGGGTAGTTTTAGGGATAGGTATGGGTTTTGGGGTATAGGGGTATTTTTAGGGTTCGTGGCTAGGTTTGGGTTTTGGGGTACAGGGGTATTTATAGGGTTCAGGGCTAGGTTTGGGTTTTGGGGTACAGGGGTATTTTTAGGGTTCGTGGCTAGTTTTGGGGTTCAGGGGTTTTTTTAGGGTTCAGTGGTTGGTTTGGGTTTTGGGGTACAGGGATATTTTTAGGGTTCAGGGGTAGGTTTGGGTTTTAAGGTACAGGGGTATTTATATTCAGGGCTAGGTTTGGGTTTTGGGGTACAGGGTATATTTATAAGGTTAAGATGGGTTAGTGTTTAAGGGTGTTGGGGTATTTTAAGGAGTAAGGGTGGGTTATGATTATGGGGTGCAGGGGTATTTAAAGGGAGCCGGCTGGGATTAGCACAGGTTATGAGACATGGCATGAAGGGCGGAACGCACCACACGCCCCCAGCGTTTGTCACGCCCCCAGCACAACGCAGACACGCCCACAAGGGACTACTTTGCTGGCACAGTTCTTTTACCTTTTAAATGTATATGGTGGGCGTCTGCATAGCCTATGTCCTTCTGCTGCAACTGCCCTTTCCAACGCTGTACTGGGTGTTGTGATTGGTGCTGTGGTTCCCGAGATTACCCGCCTCAAAGGTTTGGACTGTCTCTTTATTATATTAGTATAGATTCACTGGACCATACATGTTTCTTTGGGAGAACTTTGCAGTTACCGGAATATTTCCTGAAGCACATTTGTTGCTCCGCCACTAATAGTTTCCAGCAATGTTCAATAGTTACAATTCTCATGGCTTACTATTCCCTTTGCCCAGTATTCGCTGGCCTTCTGCAATATTATGATTGCCCAGACCTTGCACACATGGGTGGGCAGTAAGGAGTGCTTAAATGCCTTTAAATATTTAACGACTCGCACCTGTACAGTTTTGTAATATTGTGCTGGGTACAACTTAAATGCAGAGGTTAAATGAGTTACTTGCCTTTAAGTGCAGTTCTCCAGTATTTGTATCTTTCATAGATTCACATGCTTGAATCATTCCCAGTCGTCGGAGTGGGAGTCCCACCATAATAAGGCATTGTGTATCACTGTAATAGGCTACAATGGCAATGAGCAATTACTTAGATGACCCATCTATGTCCTCCTTTTTTTTTTAATTTTTTAATTTTTTTTTTAAATTAAGGGCTATACTTCAAACCTTACCCATTCAAATCCTTACCCAATCGGGCGATAGCACCCTCTAGAACACCCCAGGAGAGAATGATTCCCTCAGTTTTTCAAGCACAACTGGGAATAAATAATCCAGAGTTATAAGGGGAACCTCTCGGGTGAGGATGGTATGTTTTGTGTGAATCAATGAAAGATACCAATACTGGAGAACTGCAGGTATAGGTAAGTAACTAATTTTCTTCTCTAGTATTGGATCTTTCATAGATTCACATGCTTGAATCGGAATAGCAAGCAGTTTTGTAGTTCAACCTTTGTAAGATTAATGCCCATTGAGGATCCCCATCTGATCAAAAGGGCATTCTGCCACGACCTTGGGAGCGGGTATCAACGGGTGTAAAATTGGGATTTGGTTTTCTAATTAAACGCAAAGAGATCCAGTGCTGGTGCCCCATAATAATTTTTTTGTTCAGTTCTGACTAGTTTAATTCCCACTAGTGACATCCGTCCTTGGCTTTGCTGAGTGTACCTGCCAAGGTGTTGCTTGCGCCCAATACATGCTCGGTTTTGTGAGAAATAGAAGTTGTGATCCAGCACCAGAGCTGTTAGGCTTTCTGGAAGAGTCCTAGCGATCTTGTGCCGCCTTGCTTGTTGACATAATGCATGCTTTTCGTGTGGTCTGTACGTACCAGCACGGATGACCCTGCTATCCTTGGTTGGAACGCTTACAAGGTAAGAAAAATGACTCCGTTCTGAATTGCTGACTACTTTTCTTGGATTTTAGGTCTTGGCGATGAATACCCCAGCCGTCCATTGAGGCATCTGTAGTTATGACTAAGTCGGGTATGTTCGGCAAAAACGTCCGGCCCTTGTAGCAATTGGAGATCTGAGACTACCACAATAGTGTCTTCACCATCATTGGGTTGATATTAATTAGGTAGTCGAAGGTCTCTTCTGTCTGGATCCACTGTTCATTTAGCGGTCTCGTATTCAGACGTGCAAGAGGAACCAGATTTATTGCAGAGGACCTCATTCCCATCAGCTATTGAAACAGACTTTCTTCTAGAAAGTTTGACTGCTAGATATGCTAGTCTTTGTTGTTCGTCCTGCAAGAGATAAGCCTTGTTTTGGATTGTATCGATGTTAGAGCCTAGAAACCGTATCCTCTGTTTCGAAGTAGTTGATGACTTTTGATGGTTGTCAGAGACCCAGCTTGCGAAAGAGTGAGGCAAGCTTTTGTGGCTTTGGACACCCGCAATGGTGTTCGAGCTTTTAGCAGCCAGTCGTCCAGAAATGGAAATTCCTGATGACCTTGCTTTTTGTGTGGCTGCTACCGGAGAAAGGCATTGGGCAAAAATGCAGGGAGCTGAATTGAGACCAGATGGGATAACTCTGAACTGGTAATTGGTACATCTAAAACGAAGATATTTGGAGTGTTGAGGATACAGGGGAATATGGAAGTATTCTTCCTGTAAGTCCAGAGTTGTCATATCTCCTTGGTTAAGGAGATGCATAATGTAGTAGAGTGGCCATACAGAATGGTTGTTTCGGCAAGAATTTGTTTAACTTCATGAGGTCTAGAATGGCTCTCCATTTCCCAGATTTTTTTGGGGTTAAGAGAAAAAGGGCAAACACCCATATCTTCTGGGTAATAGGAACATTTGTTATTGCTCCATTAGCCAGGATGATGAAGGCTTCTTTCTTGAGTGTTCGAGGGGGTGGGGGGCGGGTGCTCCCCTTGGCGGATTGTTGGGTGGTCTTTGGATGGAAAAACTCCAGGGTATGGCCTCAGGTGTCGAGGTCAAATACCCATCTGTCTGAGGGGATCAGACACCAATGGTGGAGATTATTGGTAATGTTCAATCCCACTGGATGGGAGGAAGTGAAGTAGCCAGTCCCTGATTTAGATCACTGTTTACAACTTTTCTCTACTCTGAATTTGTTCTTTGTTTTTTTTAAACATGGGGCAGTGGGTGGTTGGCAGTATTGTTGCTGTTGATGAGGAGCTCTGTATTGAGAATGAAAGGGCTGATAATGTTGAGTGTTGGCGTCCTATGTAGGTTGAAAATCCTCCTCTATGTGCCCCTCGATAGGGCATCTGCTCTAGTTGCAGCTTACCAAGTGACCTGGCTGTGTATGTTTTGATGCCTAATAGAACGTCATGTATGTACTTCCCAAATAGTGACTCTCCATTGTAGGCCACGTAGTTTATTTTTGACTGGATGTCTGCTCTGAACGTGGTCGGCTTTAGCCAGTCCTGTTGCCTTAAGACTGCTGCACTGGTGAGTTGGTGAAAACGAGTGGGTGCTGTGTTCATTTTTTAAAATTTTTTTTTTTGGAAGACCTTTATTGTTGAAAGGATAAGAAAATACAGTTGTACATGTCACATCGCCTGCAATCCGCTGGAATAGCATTTGAAAATAAAGAATATTCAAGAAAGCCATTGATTAGTGAACACAGCCTTTCTGTTGGCAACCCTGAGGTCCGGCGGCGCAGTCCAAGAGAAGAATGAAAAACAGAGATGTAACATTAAACATGCTGTACAATGGCTATCTGGCCTGTGGTTTTTGTGTTTATTTTGGTTCAGTTTAAACATATCATCGCATTGTTAGCATCTGTATTACATGAGCCGCAAGTTAAGTCCACATTATAATACAATCAATAGGTGGCAACAGCTCCCAGGTAGGTTGTGGGCTCTGAGTAGAGACCCTAAATCGTTTGTGTGTGCGATGCCATCTTGTCGTGGGCAGGTGTTCAATAGTATAGCTCACTAGTACAAGGTAGTAGGCACTTGTGGTCGACATCAGGTTGCGACCGTTACAGCGGGGTTCAGCGTTGGCCCAGTGCGGGTTGAGTCCTCTAGTGTTCACTGTCCATATATGGATGTCGGGGGGGGGGGGAGAGGGGGCTGGCCTTTCTAGATTGGTGAGTAAGCGTTTAGCTGTGATGAGGCCCATGTCCATGAATCTTGTTTGCACTTTGTTGAGCTTCGTGCGCTTGTAAAGCCCCAAAATACAGGCTTCCCATGTTTTCGGTATTTGCTCATCAGTGCACTGAGTGAGTAGTGTTGTGACTTCATCCCAGTATGTCTGTATGATAGGGCAGTGCCAAAGCATATGCAGGAGATCCGCTCCTATCAAAGAACATCTTTGGCAGGCAGTGTCAGTGACTGAGAAGTATCTGTTTATCTCTTCAGGGGTGAGGTAGGCCCGGTGTAAGATATAGAATTGGAGAAGTTTGAATCAGGGGTTACGTGGGAAGTGTAATACTCGGCCCTGCGCAAGCCAATGTATAATGTGCGAGCCATTGCCCATAACATGTAAGTACTGTACAAAATGATGCATCGGCAATTCCTCCGACACATCGCCCCAGGAGGCAGTCAGTGCGTGTGTAAGCGATGCATGTAGTAAAAACTGCCCGGCAGGGAGATCCATGCTAGCGGCGAGATCCACAAAAGAGAGCTGTGCGCCATCTGCATAGAGATCACCCAGCGTTTCCACTCCTGCGCTTGTCCAGCTAGTCAATTGGGCCTCCATCAGTGTCCCTGCCGTTCCAGGAGTGCCTAAGAGCGGGAGTATCGGTGCACAGGGCTTCGTGGCGCGAGTGAGCCGCAAGCAGCGCAGAAAACATTGTCGCGCCACCGCCAGATGTAATAGCGAGGGACAGGGGGTGCGAGTCATGGGGTATGTGCATTTGCGTCTGAGTGCAGATAGTTGTCCCAGGCAGTGCCCCCCAGAATCTTGCCACAGAGCCATCCTGATACCCATTGCATTTGCGCTGCTAAATAGTATAGTTCCATGTTGGGGACCGCCAGGCCTCCCGATTCAGTAGTAATGTGTAGTTTGGTCAGCGGCACTCTGGGTCGGCCTGCATTCCAGATTAGGCCACGGATCAGGGTCTCCAGTTCCCAAAATATTTTGGTAGGCACATATGTCGGGATGTTGGCAAAGTAATATAGGAGTCTTGGCAGGACAATCATCTTGGTCAGCGCCACCCGGCTAGGCACATTCAGCGGCATGGTCTTCCAGAAACCAACTTGGGCGCAGATGGAGGCAATCGCCCGTAGGAAGTTTCCCTCTAGGATGTCTGCTGGGGCCCGGTAAATATGTATTCCCAGATACCGAAACGTGGTGGGATACCACTGTAGCCTCTCCCCGCCGATGTGAATGTCGCTTTCAGGCGTGTCTGGACTAAAAGAATAGGCCCCCGATTTAGACCAATTTACCCGCAGCCCCGACCTGCTTTCGAAGGTTTGGAAAATGTCCGTAAGGGACTCCGGTACTGCAGTCAGGTCTTTGACATATAACAGCAGGTCTTCTGCGTACAGCGAGATTACATGTAGTCCATCGGCCATCGGGATTCCCCATTCCTGTCCCCGGTCCCTAAGGATCGTGTCCAGTGGTTCCATGGTTAACTAAAACAGCAGGAGTGACAGGGGGCAACCTTGTCTGGTACCCCTTCGCACACGGATGGCATCAGATAGTAATTGACCGGTGCGGACTCGGACCGTGGGTCCACAGTATAGCAAGTTGACCATGTGCTCATAGCCATCACCCAGGCGGTACTTCTCCATCACAGCCGTCAGATATGGCCACTCAACCGAGTCGAATGCCTTCTCAAGGCCCAGAACCAGGCACCCCGCTCGCGGCCAATGCTGGACCGCATATTCCTGCATCCGGAACAGTCGGCGGATGTTGGGTGAGGTGTGGCGCGCTGGCACAAAGCCATTCTGGTCATGGTGAACCAGTTGGGAAACCAGAGGGGCCAGCCTTCGTGCTAGGGTGGAGGCCAGTATCTTATAATCTGTATTTAGAAGGGCTAGGGGGCGATAAGAGCCCACTTGTGTGGCATCTCTGCCAGGTTTAGGGATGGAGATCAGATTGGCTTCGTTTAGAGTAGGAGGGAGGGAGGAGTCTTCCGTAGCTGCGGAGTAAATTTTCAGAAGTTCTGGAATGAGAATGTCTGAGCCAGCCTTATAAAATTTGGCCGGTAGGCCATCCGGGCCAGGGGATTTGCCGTTGGATAGGTTGAAAATGGCCTCTTGTAGCTCCTCCGGTGTTGACAAAGCACCCAGATCGTCCTGTTGTGCAACAGTGAGTGACATCCAGTGCGTCAGGGCGGGGGTCGCGTAGCCGGGAGCGATAAAGGGCATCATAGTGAGATGTGAACGCTTCATGGATTTGGCGTTGAGTATACCAGTCCCTTCCCGTCAACATGCAACGCCGCTACTGGAGCCGCTCGGTCGTCTTGCGAAATCAACCAAGCCAGCAGTTTGCCGGGCCTGTCGCTTAGGTGATGCGTTTGTGCCGAGTGTGCAGCTTAGTTGATACTGGGCAGGCTCTCTAGGAGGCGCATATGTTCGCACGTGCCTCCGTTAGCGGGTCGTCAGTTCCATTTACCGCTTCCCGTTCTTGATAAGCAGGTCAGCTTCCAGTCGCGTTAAGTCGCCCTCCAGTTGACGCCTCATGTGTCCCTGTGTTCCCAAGCAATAGCCCCGTATCACAACCTTAAAGGCATCCCATTCCACCGGGGGAGAGGATGCCGTGCCAGTGTTTTCTTCAAAGTATTGGGCAGTTTGTGTGAGGAGGGAGTCTCAAAGCTGCGTCTAGTAGTAGCGCCGGTTGACCATGCCACTTGGGGATGGGTGGGTGTGGGCGCTCCCAGGCTATGGTTAAGAAGTGTGGGTTGTGGTTTGAGTGCGTGGGTCCCATGTACCTTGTGTCTGACAATTGGGAGAAATTCTGCAGATACCATAAATCTGTCCAGGCGCACGTGTAGGTTACGTGCACCCCAGTAATAAGAATACACTCGTGTTGCAGGGTTGTGCGATCGCCACGCGTCATGGAGGTCCCATTGTGCATCCAATCCATTCAGTGCCTTCATGGCTCCGTGCGTTTGCGCACCTGGTGGTGGTGGGAAAGAGCGGTCTAGTGACGTGTCCAATACACGGTTCGTCTCCCCCAGTATCCAAGGGACTGCATGCCAGGTCGCCATTGTCAACGAGAGGCACGCCAAGAAAACTCCCTGGTCGGTGTTTGGTGAGTAAAGGGAGGTCCATACTACTTGCTGCCCATCCAATCTGCCCTGCGCTGCTACGAATCTACCCTCGGGGTCTATGTGTATCCGTGACTTTCCAAGGGGTCCCAGGACGAACCCACACCAGTGCGCCGCGCGCGTATGAAGAATAATCTGTGGCATAAAGCTGCCCGCGCCATATGCGATGTAATTCCCGTGCCTCTGTTCTGGTGTGTCTCTTGAAGCAGCGCTACATGTATTTTATGGCGCTTTAAATATGAGTATATCTGGTATCGCCTAGTCGGTGTGTGCATGCCCCTTACATTCCATGTGCATATCCGAATGTCAGCCATAACCTCTGTCCATGAGCATCCTGCCCATGTTGGCTAGGGCCCGTCCCCAATTCCCCGCCAGTTTTTCAATTGCATCCCCGCCTTCAGATTATCCGTAGCTGCTAGTACATTATGTATTAAGTTCGAGGCATGTGGGCTGCTAAATTCATATCTAGTGCATAGATCGCCGCCTAGTGTTGGGTCCGGATGATTGCACCTTGTTGTCCTGGAAGAGTCTTCGAAGTATCACGAGATAGGTGGCTCCTCCCCTGGACTACAGTGCGCATGGGCATCGACTCCATCCCCAGATTGTTTTTTTCCGCCATTGGGTCCGGATGTGATTTCGACGTCTCCTGTTCGAAATCGATAAAACAACTTCTTAAAGGCCAAAAGGCTCTCCTTACTTTGTCGGTATTGTTCACGTTCGGTCTCTAGTATACTCCGGCTCGTCGAGTCGGATTTCGGAGGAGTCGGGTGACTCTTCGGTCATCGAGGCCCTGTCGACGCAGCAAGACCCTGACAATTCTACGATGGAACGGAGTCCGTTCAAGTACTGCCCCGTGTGTGGTTCGAAGTACCCACACATCGACGTGCACCGTGTGTGTAACAAGTGCCTATCACCGGACCACGACGAGGCCAGCTGTATGGTCTGTTGTAGATTTCGATCGAAGGAGACGATCAAGCTTCGGCGCAGGGCGCGCCTCGAGGCCCACCGATCGGCCCCGGCACCAGTGGACATCTTTGACAGCCCCGACGCAGGCGAGCAAGAACTTCACCTGCATATTTCACCTCCATCGGCAGAGGTCGAGGCAGACTACGGAGAGGACCAAGACCTCGAGGAAGACGTCAGAGGTAGGGGACGACTAAGAACCTTTTGGGGCCGTGGAAGATAGCTCTAAGGATGAGCTATGCCCCGTACAAACTATTACAAAGGCTCAGGTCACGGGATCGCCACAAGGCCTTACCCATGACCCTACACCTCGCTCCTCGGCCCCGCCTCCTGGCCCGGCTACGGACACCTCTACGGAGCTGCCATTGCCTAAATCGAAACCGAAAGTGAAACCTTCGGGATCGACCAAATCAAAGATGGCCGACGCAGCGCCGAAACCGAAGACGCCATTGACGGCGTCGTCGTCGGAGCCCTCGAAGCCGAAGAAGGCTGTCGAACAAACTAAAGTGCCTAAGGTGGTCAAAGAGCCAAGCTCAAAAGCAGTCGCCCAGCACTCAAGTAAGGTGGTCGAGTCGAAGTCGGCCGTCGAGCCGTCTACTGTCAAGCCTACTGCATCTACAGGCAAACAGGCCGTCGATGCAAAATCGGCAAAGGGCACCGAGCCAAAGTCTGAAGCCACAACGCCAAAGGGAAAGTCTGCCGATCCGAAGCAAAAAACCTGGATTCATCAACGCTCCAGTCTTCCCCTGGGGTGGATCGAGGTCCTCGGTCGGGTCGACGAGACCGTCCGCTTTTTTTACCAAGCAAGTGGCAGACTCCCTCAAACTGATTCGGGAGAAAGAGTTGACGTCGGTGCCGAAGACACCCTCGGTACCTACTCCGGTAGCGCCCCCGAAGAAGACCTCCATGCCGCTCCTTTACTCTACCACCCAAGGTGGTGCCAAAGGCCTTTGCACCACGGTCGGTGCCTAAGGACTCAGAAGGTTTGAGACCAACTCAACTGAATGGAAGTTTAAGTCAACAACCCTTATTAGAAGAGCAGTCGGAACAGTGTATCGACGCCGACACGGGAAAATTAACGCTCTACAAGACAAGAGGAAGATTACTTCACAGCCTTTGGAGTCGTTTGTAATCCCTCTAAAAAAGAAACGGCCAGCGCCAGAGACGCCAGAACTTGTTGAGCACATTCCTCCGCATCCTGGGAGAAGCCCATCGCCTTCACCCACTTGCTCAGATGGAGATCAGGGTGAACAGGACAAGGAGTATACTTTTCCCGAAAACAGAGCCTGATGAGCAACAGGACTCGTGGTTAGCCTGAGGTGATCAAGGGAACCAACAAGCTGTCCATGACCCACAAGCTTTTGGCGCAAAGCCTTCTCCTACAGAAGATTCTGCGGCGTTCAATGCCTTAATTGAAAGGGCGGCTGCAAACCATAAGGTGGAAATGCATGCTGACCCTGTGGACGTTGACTTTTTGTTTGACACTTTCTCTGCTGCCGAGAAGACTGTAAAAACACTTCCAATGCTTAAGGGTGTTCTTAAGCATGCCACAGACATTTTCAAGGAAACTTCAAGGGCACGGGTTGTCAACCCTAGAATAGAGAAAAAATACAGACCGGCACCTGGGGACCCAACTTACATAAGGGGCCAGTTGCCTCTGGACTCTTTGGTGGTCTCTAATGCTCGCAAGAGGGCGAACTCACAGACAACGGGTGAAGCTCCTCCCCCAGACAAAGAGTCTAAAGTGCTGGAGGCATCGGGGAAAAGGGTGGCAGCGCAGGCAGCCAACATCTGGCGCATATCCAACACACAAGCTCTGTTGGCCAGATACGACAGGGCACACTATGACACCTTAGAGCAGCTTTTACAACACCTTCCAGTCGAGTTTAAGGAGGGAGCTGAGATGCTTATCCAGGAAGGCAAGCTCATCTCCAACGCTGCGATTAGATGTGCGCTCGACGTTGCGGATACGGCAGCAAGAGCGATAAATACTAGTGTGATAATACGGCGTCAAGCATGGCTACGCATCTCAGGGTTCAAGCCAGAGATACAGACTACTATCCTCAACCAGCCCGTTAATCCAGACAGACTGTTTGGTCCTGAGGTGGACACCACCCTCGAAAAAATTAAAGATACGGAGACGGCTAAATCCATGGGTGCACTTCAGTCTCAGCAATACAGAGGGAGCACTTTTCGTCGTTCAGGCACTCGAGGTGTTACCAGAGGACACTTGGCACAACAGGCGCAATTCAGTAAAAGTGGGGCACAGTCCTCGTACCCCAAACAAGGTAGAGGAGGTTACAGAGGAAACAACGCCAAGGGCAGGGGCAGAGACAACAACAGTTCCCGTTCCTCTGCTGCCAACAAACAGTGACTTCCTGTCCCTGCCCTCCGACCATCCAACACCTGTCGGGGGGAGACTCCAACAGTTCCTGCCAGTCTGGAAGTCCATCACCACAGACAGGTGGGTAAGGAAACTTATCCAGTTTGGCTATTGTTTGGAGTCAACGTCCACTCCACCCAACATACCCCCAAGACAACGTCCTATGTCGGCAGAGCACTTGCACTTATTGCAGCAAAAGGTTCTTGTGATGCTGCAAAAAGGGGCGCAATAGAGCTTGTGCCACTGGAGGAACAAGGCACAGGGGTTTACTCCCTGTACTTAATCCCAAAGAAGGACGGCTCACTCAGACCCATTCTGGACCTACGCCCCCTCAACCTGTATATTCTTTCAGAACACTTCCACATGTTAACTCTGCAGCAGGTTCTTCCACTGTTAAACCAGGGAGACTTCCTCGCAACCTTGGACCTCAAGGATGCTTATTTTCACGTACCACTCCATCCATCCCACAAAAAATACCTCCGGTTCACCATTCTAAATAGGCATTACCAGTTCAAGGTCCTACCCTTCGGAGTGACCACTGCTCCCAGAGTGTTCACAAAGTGTCTGGCGACGGTAGCGGCGCACCTCAGGAGACAGAACAAACATGTCTACCCTTACCTGGACGACTGGCTCGTTCAAGCCAAGTCGGCACAGCAGTGCGCCGCAGACATGTCCCGCACTATTCACCTTCTTCACAGTCTGGGGTTTTCACTAAACTATCCAAAGTCGCACCTTCAGCCAGCCCATGTGCGGCAGTATTTGGGCGCGACGATAAATACTCTGGCTGCTACAGCTCAGCCGAACCCAGCGGGGATCAACAACATCCAGTTGCTAATACAGAGGTTCAGACCGCAGCACTCACTCCCTGCGAGAGTGTTTATGCAGTTGATAGGCATGATGGCCTCCTGCATCTTCATAGTCCAACACGCGAGGTTGCATATGCGTCCGCTCCAAGAATGCTTGGCACGCCCGTGGACTCAGGCTTAAGGGCAGTTGAAAGACCTAGTGTTGGTGACTGGTCGGGCATACAACTCTCTGCATTGGTGGACTCCACAAAACCTTTGCAAGGGCCGACTGTTCCAGGAGCCTGTGCCACAAATTATCCTGACGGACGCATCTCTCCAGGGTTGGGGAGCGCATGTCCTCCACTACACAGTGCAGGGGCTATGGTCGACACAGCAGAAGAAGATGCACATCAACTACTTAGAACTGATGGCAATCTTCATGGCACTGAAGTCCTTCAAAGTACATCTGTGCAACAAGGTCGTGTTGATCCGGACGGACAACATGACGGCAATGTACTATATCCAAAAGCAGGGGGGCACACACTCTCCACAGTTGTCTCATCTGGCTCAGGGCATGTGGAAGTGGGCCATTCAGAGGAACATCTTCCTCATGGAAGAACACCTCCCGGGCGTGAACAATCAGATGGCGGATCTGCTCAGCAGGTACAGCCACCAAATGCACGAGTGGGAGTTACATCCGTCAGTACTCCACCCGTACTTCCAGCAGTGGGGTCATCCAGAGATAGACCTATTTGCCACAAGGGAGAACGCAAAATGCCCAAGCTTCGCCGCCAGGTTCCCACACCCACAGTCGCAGGGCAATGCGATATGGATGAACTGGTCAGGCAAATTTGCGTACGCTTTTCCCCCAGCACCTCTCATACTGCTGGTGGCACGAAAGCTGCTGCAACACTCGATGACACTCATCCTGGTTGCTCCAACGTGGGCACGCCAGCCATGGTACACCACGTTTCTGGAACTCTCCGTGGTAGCGCATCAAAGGCTGCGCCTCACACCCAGGCTCTTGATGCAGAACCATGGCGACATTCAGCACCCAGATCCGCAACAACTGAACCTGGCGATCTGGCTCCTGAGGTCTTAGAGTTTGGCTACCTTGATTTGCCTCCGGAATGCATGGACATCATCCGGGAGGCAAGAAGGCCCACTACCAGAGCTTGCTATGCAGCAAAATGGAAGCGGTTTGTCATTTACTGTACAGAACATCATATCAACCCGCTAGATGCATCCATTCCTAATATCATCTGCTATTTGTTACATCTTTACAAATGTAATCTGGCATATGCTTCCATTCGGATACACTTATCCGCCATAGCGGCTTATCTCCAAAACAGGCAGCACCTCTCGGTTTTCAGGGTGCCTGCCATCAAAGCATTCCTGGAAGGGCTGAAACGAGTCATCCCCCCCAGGACCCCACCGGCTCCTGTGTGGAACCTCAATGTGGTCCTCAGCAGATTGATGAGACCACCGTTTGAGCCTCTACACTCCTGTGAGATTCAGTTCTTGACATGGAAAGTGGCTTTTCTCATTGCCATCACGTCTCTACGACGTGTTGGTGAGCTACAAGCACTCACAATACAAGAGCCATTTATTCAAATTCATCCTAACAGGGTAGTGCTGCGCACTAACCCTAAGTTTCTTCCTAAGGTGGTGTCGCAGTTTCATGTCAATCAAACCATTGAACTACCCACATTCTTTCAGAACCCTGAAACAATAGCAGAAAGAATGCTCCACACGTTTGATGTCAAACGAGCATTACTGTACTACATTGACAGGACCAAAAGCTTTAGGAAGACACAACAGCTATTTGTTGCCTTCTCAGCCCAGCACAAAGGCAACCCCATTTCCAAGGCAGGAATAGCCAGGTGGATCGTTAAGTGTATTTAGATTTGCTACCACAAGGCTAAGCGCACTTTAACGGTCCCCCCCCCCCCCCAGGGCCCACTCCAAGTTAGGGGCCTCCATGGCTTTCCTAGGTAATATTCCTTTGGAGGATATTTGTAGAGCAGCCACGTGGATTACACCACATACCTTTACTAAACATTATTGTGTAGATGTGCATTCCAAACAGGCAGGCTGTTCTTAAAACTCTTTTTCAGACTTCTGCAGCTGGCACGGGCGGCTGCCGTTAATGGAGGGACTGCTATGTATTCTATGCACTAGATATGAATTTAGCAGCCCACATGCCTCGAACTGAATATGCTACTTACCAGTATGCATCTGTTCTTGGCATGCAGGGCTGCTAACATTCATATCGCCCGCCCTCCTCCCCAGCGCCTGTAGCGGCTGCAGGTAATTTCTTGCATTCAATCATTAGCATGGACATCATTTACACTATTTCACTCCATCTCTACACAATGGCTAAAAATAATCTGGGGATGGAGTCGATGCCTATGCGCACTGTAGTCCAGGGGAGGAGCCACCTATCTCGTTATACTTCGAAGACTCTTCGAGGACAACAAGGTGCAATCATCCGGACCCAACACTAGGCGGCGATCTATGCACTAGATATGAATGTTAGCAGCCCTACATGCCAAGAACAGATGCATACTGGTAAGTAGCATATTCATTCCCCTTGGAGTAAAATGGTAGGAAAAGAGGAATTGAATAAACCAAACAAAAGTAACACAGTAAATAATGCCAAAAGGTCAGCTGCACAACATGTCGCCGTCCAAACACTCAAGTGAGCTATAGTAAATTATACAGTTCTATGGGGAGATGAGTGGCTTATGCAACAAAAGTCTTTGTGTCCGTCTTATGGACGGAAAGAGGTAACACCTCTACAGTTCTATGGGGAGATGAGTGGCTTATGCAACAAAAGTCTTTGTGTCAGTCTTATGGACGAAAAGAGGTAACACCTCTACAGTTCTATGGGGAGATGAGTGGCTTATGCAACAAAAGTCTTTGTGTCAGTCTTATGGACGAAAAGAGGTAACACCTCTCCCGGGCCTGTAAGAAGCGGCCACGTGTGACCGGTCGGCCCGCCGGTCCGCCCACCCTGTGCAGTCTAGGTGTTATGATTGTGATGAAGAGTTCTTACAGGGTCCTCGCCGTTGGCAAGTCCAGTACAGGGGCCGCCAGTGGGTCTATGGTGGCAGACTGGAGGTCGAATCCCTCAGTTTAGCAGATAGGCTCTTGTGTATATAAGAAAATGTTACTCACTGCGTCCTGATGGGTCTCGGCTCCTCAGGGCAGGGGGACTCCTGCATTAGATAGTCTATAAGTCGTTCACCTGAGGGAAGCCTGGGGATAGTTGCATAGGCATATCTGCCTCGTAGCACGAGGGAGCAAGCTTTTCCTGGGTCCTGTCAGCCAAGAAGGTCCACCGTTTGTGGTGTAACATCAGGGACGTCTGTAGAGCGCTGGGAGTCCGGCAGGCCATAGATAGCTTCATTGTCGCTTGGAAGAGCAGTTGGGCTGGTATTCGGAGCGGAGGACGGGGCCGGAGAGCTGCTGATCTTGGTAACCCTGCGGAGTGCATCTTGTTGTTCCTGCAGAATCAGATCCGCGGGCGGGGAGTGGTGCGGCGTGTCCTGGGCACGTGTGTGTTTTCTGCGGCGTCGTCTGTCCACGCATGCGCGAGGACGTCGTGGTTCCATGTGCTTTTCTAGGTGTCTCAGACACTCCTCCATCCAGCCAGGCCTCCACCTCTTCAGGGCTGGTGAAAAAATGCGTTTTGTCCTGTGCCACCACCCTCAGTCTTGCAGGGAAGAGTAGTGAGTATTTAAGACTTGCCTGCCGCAGCCTCTTCACTTCCAGGAAGGAATGACGCTGTCTCTGCACTTGTTTAGTGTAATCCGGGAAAAACAACACTGTGGCATTGTCTATTTGAAGGTCACAGAGCTTCCTGGCTTCTCGTAGGACCGTGTCTCGGTCTCTGTAGTTCAGAACACAGAAGCTAAGAGGTCTGGGGTTAGAGCCACTTAGTCTCGGCCCCTCAGCTGTGCAAGGTTCACTGTGGGTTTAGAGGGGCCGTGAGGCCTGGCTTGGTGCCTCTGCCAGCAAGACTCGGGTGTCGATGTGCGCGGGGGTGGGGCCCTCCGGCACTCACCAGCGCCTAGGCGGTGTGCTCGGTGTCGCCGGCGTGATAGCCCCGCTCTGCATTTCTCCGGCCTTCAGATCGCCCAGTCCCCCAGGTTGCGGCGCTGTCCGGCGCCTCAGTCTCCTGCTGTCCTCTGCCGTGCTCGCCTGTAGGGGTGTCTGGTGAGGAGGGGCCTTGTGAGCACCCGGTGAGCACGTTCTACCACAAAGTGAGGTGACAGTGTGTCTTCAGGCAGTAGTTCGCGCAACCACTCTTCCACTCGCCGAGTAGGGTCCGTCCCTTCCCATTTCTCCGGGATGCCTACAAGTCAAATGTTGTTTCTCAGTGCCCTCCCTTCCGCATCCTCCGCACGTTCTTCTAAAAATTCCATTCGATTAAGCAGGTCTCGGATGTGCTTGTCTGCTTGGGTCACTGCGGGTTCCAGCGTTGCCACCGCCCCCTCCAGGGTCGTAGTGCGATCTTGAAGTTTCTTGTGATCGGCTTTGAGGTGTGTCAGGTCGATCGCTACGCTGTCTATCTTTGTCTCAAGGGAGGTGCGTGTCTGCTGCATTGATTCCTCCAATCGCTCGATAACAGCTAGCACATGATCGAGCTTAGAGGTCACCAGCTCCGCATCCATCTTGGAAGCCGTTTTGGAGAGCTTCCCCTTCGGTATCGTGCCTCCGGTTCCGGTACGTGTCCTCACTCCTCCAGACATGATCCAGGTGTGGCAAATGTGTTCGGCCGGCACGCCAGTGGGATTGTCCCGGGTCACTCTTCGTTGGGTAATTGTGCAGTGTCTGAATGCCAGCGGTCCTCAACAGTCCCGGCCGGGAGGGGGGACAGCTGCAGTCACCACCAAGCTTGTGTGGCGGCGCAGTAACGCAGCCCTCCCAGGTCTCAGCAGGCATCCGCAGATGTGCTGGCGAGTGTGGGTGTCTCGGTATAGAGAAACTGTGCAGGGCCGGCGTATAAGCGGGATTGTGCAAGTCGCAGGCTCAGGTGGATAGTATGTAGGGTCTTGGGAGTTCTGTAGTTACGAACGCGGACACTGTGGGGGCACCGCTACCTTGGTCACTGCAACCTGTGCTTGCGGCTACTGAACAGTTATAGGTGCTCACTTGCGGATGTTCAGATGCTCGAGGCAGGCAGCAGCTGAATGGGGGTGTCAAGTGTTCGAGCAGGTCCACTCAACTCCTTCATAGCAAGCGCTCTGATGGCACAGGGCAGAGGCATCGGCGCGTGACAGTCTCTCCGTTATTGCTGCTCCTAGAGTTGTTGTAAAGGGGGCTGCATTGGGGTGTCTGTCGTGTGGTAACGGCTCCCAGCCCACCTCGAAGGGTTCTCTCTTGGTAGAGCCAAGTCTCCACTCCTCCGAGCAGTTCTCGGCACAAAGTCTCTGCAAGAGTCAGGGCTGTGATGGCGGCGGCTCCCTGCGTCCGCATCCGATGGCGGCAGATGATGGGTAGGGTCCCCCTTGCCGGTCGCAGCTCTGTGTCCCTGACCGCAGCTTCACATGCCACCTGTTGTGCTGCGTTCCGGCGTTGATGGCTGTGGGGGGGAGAGAAGGTCATCAGACCCCCCGATGTAATATACAGCGGGTGGCGCTCAGTCAAGTGGGGGGGGGGGGTGGTCTCGTCGGTCGTCCCCTGGAGCGCCGGGGTCGTGAACCAGATGCAGTGCCCGCACTGCGCTCCAGAGGGCCTGCGCCGTCGCCCATAGGGTCAGCAGAGTAAATGGGGGGGGGCGTAACTTAGTCTCGGCCCCTCAGCCGTGCAAGGTTCACTGCGGGTTTGGAGGGGCCGTGAGGCTTGGCTTAGTGTCTCTGCCAGCAAGACTCTGGTGTTGATGGGAGAGGGGGGGGCCCTCCGGCACTCACCAGCGTCTAGGCGGTGTGCTCTAGGTGTCACCGGCGTGATATCCCCGCTCTGCGTTTCTCGGGCCTTCAGATTGCCCAATCCCCCAGGTTGCGGCGCTGTCCGGCACCTCCGTCTCCTGCTGTCCTCTGCCTTGCTCGCCTGTAGGGGTGTCGGGTGAGGAGGGTCAAGCGGTCCAGCGACCCGTCAGGAGCTGGCCAGCAGTGCAGGTGGTTGTGTAGCGTTCACTTCCAGGTGTCACGAGGCTCCGGTGACGTCGCGTGCAGGCCGCAGAGTGTGGCCTAGGCGCAGCTCCAGAGCCCCGGCCTCGCTTAGACAAAGGCCCCAGGGAGGCCGCGACCGCGCCGGCCACTGCCTCTCAGTATGGGCCGGTGCGGATCCGTGCGTCCGATCCACTCCTCGACGGGTCAGTAGTTGGGCGGGAGGTAGGTGAGGGTCCGCCAGCAGTTTCCGGCTGTGTCAGGAGAACTATAAGGGAGAAATTGCCCGGGAGAGGGGAGCGCAAGCAGGAGCTCAACCCGAGCACGTCTTCCATCGCACTCCAAGCCACGCCCCCCGTGGGTGCTGTGTTTATTGTGCTGTCGGTGATGTCTGCTGACGTGCGCTCACCCTCTTGTAGTATTTTCCATGCCTCAAATTTTCTATTTTCAGGCTCTACGTTATTGATGCCCCCAATGTCTGACCACATCTGCCTATCGTAGCGGCCCAGGATTGCTAGCGTATTGGCTGCAAAAACTGATGTGCGACATGGCGGAGAACCTTTTACCTATGTTGTCTAACCGCCTGCCCTCTTTATCTGGTGGCATAGATCTAGGAGTTGAAGGATTCTTAAAGCGGTATTGTGCCACCTGTCATATGAGGGATTTTGGTTTGGGATGTCCTGTGAGGCAGGAGGCAGAATCTTATGGAGCCTTGTATTATTTTGTCAGTACAAGGCAGCACTGCCGCCACTGTTGCTGGGTTATTCATTATTTTGATGCCTTCCTCTTATGTATAATCTGTGATGGGTGATGACTCAGATTTTTTTTTACTGCTTTTTGAAATCCTGTAACAAGCAGTCGGGGTGGCGACATTGCTGGGTGAGAGAACCTCAGGTCACAAGGATGTTTACAAGATCCTTGTAATTTTTATAGTTTGTCAGTCGTGGGAATGGTCATGGGTAATGCTGGTGATTTAGCTTGTGGCTTTTGGTGTCGTTGATGCACCTCCCGTCGACTGGGTCGTTCGCGGTTGTGTCTGCTGTTGTATCAACGGTGTCGTTGACTGAGTCTTTGGCTGTTCAGTTCTTGTTGACTGGATCAGGGTGTCGTTGGATAAAGTAGTCCTTTTCACCGTTGTAGCAACAGTTGTCTACAGATTTGAGGTAAGTTTTATACAGTGATGGTTCAGCTGAGGATGTATGTAGGAAATCCCCAGCCCTTGCAAATAGAGTACTGGGCTCAAATGATACAGCCTCTGAGGAGATTCGTTTGTATTTCTACTTTTTCAGAGAATTTCTGTGGTGGGACGTCTTAAGGGCCTTTCTGCTTCAGAGATCACTTGGTCCTGGGATCTTGATCTTTTGTGAGACCATGCTGATGTATCACTGTCCTCAGAAGATGATCTGAGTTTTTGGCTTCTGAAACCACAGAAGAAGCCTCACCCGTCTGTCCTTCAAGGTTTTGGAGGAAAAAGTGTGACACATTTTACAATCTTTTACCTTATATTGGAGGTAGAGGCAGTAGAGACTCCTTAAGAGGGTCATCTACGTATACCCTTTTCTTTTTGCAGGTCTTACAGGGTCTGCAAAGGGCTTTCTTCGCTGTTCCAGACAGTGTAGAAGATCTGGAAGAAAACTGAGCAGAGCTCAGGGACATTCCCTTCACATATGACATGCAGTGAACAAATGAGGGAATTGGCACCCTCTAGAAATCTCCCAAGAGAGGCTACTGCCTGAATGGTTAAGGTTTAAAGTTTGGTCCTTTTTAAGAGGTTGTTCATTACCGTTGTAGCCTATTATAATGATAAACACGCTTTATTATGGTACCATGGGATTCTCACTTAGTCTGGGGATGATTCTGTCGTTCCTAAAAATACATAGAATCTGCGCGTTTTGACATAAACTAAGGGATTGGTGTCCAGACGGATTCCAGACACCCCCCAAAGGATATGTTAGCCCTTAGTCCAGCTAGCTTGCAGTGCCACCATAAGCCACCTAACTTTACCAAGGAACGAATCGTTTATGGCTACTATCGAACATGACAATCCTTTATCCTTCAGGGATCGTGGAAACAGTGTAGTACTTTCCACTCAATCAAACGTGCTCGGGGGGCGCTGGGCAAGATGGCCGCACTCATGTGAGGCTCCGCCAGACCGAGCTAAAATCCTTCCAATATCCTACACATCCTACCTCTGCCACTTACCAGCTTGATGGCTATGCGTGATTGAAGTGACACAGCACTGATTGGAACTGTTTCCGGACATCGATCTCTTCTCCCGGGCCGAATACTGGCGGGTGATCGTCTTGCCGGGGCCCGGCCTCGTAGTGCTCGGGCCTGATCGCTGCGACTAAGACCTGGCTGCCGTGGTGGGGTCCTGCGGCACCTGGCATCGAGATCGAGAGCAGTGAGGGCAGCTGGAGAAGTTAGGCGAGGCAAGCCGGGGAGTTCCAGGCTGGAACAGCGGTGAATGGCCGTCCCCGGGGCTGGCGGTGAGTGGGGCAGAGGCCTAGGAAAGTCCGGGGCTGCGGAGGTAGCACTAAGCCGTACTGGGCTGCTCTGCGCGAACTGCGGGGCAGCGGGGCAGCCCCGGGCGTCTGTAGAAGGACACCGGCGAGGCGGCGGCAGCGTGGTGCCTGGAGCATTACCGCTGACTGTTCTGAAGCTGATACCGGGCCCCATGGCAGACTGAGGAGGGGAGATCGGCTTCCTGAGGTGGCGCGACCCGGGCCTAGCTTCGGCACTGCTAGTTGGCCGGCGATAGAGCCCGAGTGGCGCCTGGAGCTGCTTCTCCTCGGGTGCTGGTTCTGCTTACACCCTTTGGTTTTGGATACTGGTCAGGCCTGTAGGCATTGCCAAATCGCTATCAGATTACACCCTACTACTGGTGATATTGGATATAGCGGACTGGTTGCAGCATGGGCAGGCCTGAGAGAAATCAGCCCAAAATAAACTTTGAAACTAGAAAAACTGCGATGTCCTCACAGGCACCCCCGGAAACTGAATCCACTGGGGCTACCGGCGTGACGCCGAATTTAGAGGCAGATTGTCTGCTGCTTTGTGCACGTTAATACACAAGTTTATTCTGTAAATGTCTCTTGCTGTATTCACACTAAAACCTATTGCTGTGTTCACAATCTGCAGGTTCCTGGGATTTAGTCTGAAAATTGTGAGTAAGGTCGATGAACAGTGCACCTTGTTCTGGTCACGGCCTAGCACCTAGACAAAACATACTGATGCAGCTGGTGTTTGGGAATACGTACTTTAGGCTTATTGGAATATGCTAATAGGTAACACATTTGGAGAGGGACCTTTCCAGGGAGAAGAGCAAGACCGCACCTATGATGCAGATATACCATCTATAGACTGAGGTCCGGGGTCTGCAGATAACCCCAGAGATCTTCTAACATATAATCATCCTGCTTCTATACAAGGGGAGGAAGGTTAGGCTATACTGTCTTTTAATAATGACCGCTCCTGTCATGATTTATGGACTAATTGCTATGATTACTATAGTTGTGTTATGTATTTTCTTGCTTATTGTGGCACCTACACTGCATATTAGAGCACGTTGGTTAAAATAAATATTTTGAACCTATTCTGGTCTGTCGGATCTTATTGTGGACAAGTACAAGAGAACGAGCGAAAGGGTGCTTCTGGCAACCGCGATTCCTGAGAGTCTGGCATGTTTTCTTCTGCGGTATCTAACCTTTTGTTTGTCTGTGACTGAGTAGGAGAGCAAGTGAGACACTATAGCTAGTCTGTCCTGCGCTCATGGTTACTAAGGTGGTAGGATGACACAGTCCCTATGCACCAAGGTCCCATAATCCTACGCATAGTTCTGTGTTTGTTCAGAATCCCTGCAAGCCTTGCAAGTTTAGGATGTTTTGGAGTGCGGGGTGCTATGGCCGCACATGCAATGCCAGAATTACCAATCTGATAATCTTACATATGAGTCTGCTTGCAACTCCAAACTTTTTTAGTGCGCCCTCAGTGGCACACAGCCATCAAGTAAGAAGACCGGGCCAACCACTTGCTGTTGGAGTGGGAGAGCATGGAATCCAGCACATAAGTCCTCCAAATTGTCCATGGCTATGCCCTGCCATTCCTTTTCAACCTGCTGTACCTGCCACACCTGTCACCTACATCTGAGTGGCTTGCGGAAGACCATCTGTTCATTTTGCTTCAGGAGGTACACACTGTTATAACCAAAGGAGCCATTGAGAGGGTTCCCCTATCTTAGCCTGCTCAGTGCCTTCCTGGGACAATTTCAGGATGCTCATGCTGGCCCAGATTCTCTGCTCTGGATCCTAGGAACTGAATGGTGGGGCTGGAGCTGCAAGACTCCTATTTTCCAGTTCTGCCGGCCCACCGGCACTTTCTGCAATTCAAGGTAGGCCAGGAGCATTTTGAGTTTGCTGTGCTCCCTTTTGGCCTTGCCAGTGCCCCTAGGGGGTTCACAAAGGTGATGGTTTCTGACCATTTTTGGAAGGTTTGTGGAGGGGGGTACTTCCCCCTACCTCAACAACTGTCTGTCGAAGGCGTTCTCTCCATAGTTGGTCACAGACCACTTCTGGACGTCTGCAGACTTCTTGATATCTTTGGGGTTTTCAATCAATCTGCGAAGTAACACCTGACTCCTTGGCAAAGGCTCTTAAACAAATTGATTCTGGAAACCGTGCACTTTCAGGCATTTCCTCCTACTATTAATGGACATCTCGGTGTGATCCTGATGTTTCAGCCTCTATCCTGGATCTCTGAGGGGAATAGCTTTAAGGCATCTTGGCCTGCATGCCTGCTGCATCCTGGCCATGGCCAATGGGATTTGGGATCTCATTGGGCCAGCACAATGTCAGATTCCATAAAGATGCCAGAGGAGACTGCTGTTAATCTCCTCGACAGCAATTAGGCCAGCAGCCAGCCCCTCTTCCTACTCCACCCAGACGTAACTGTGGCAACACACGACTAAAGATTTGGATAGACCTTCTAGGAGAGTTAGACATAAAAGGACTCTGCTCTCTGTCTGAGTCCTGCATCCACATAAATCTAAAGGCGCAGTAGGCGATTCTCTTCATGTTAAGGCATAACTTCTGATCATCTAGAGCAGTCTGGTTCAGGGTCTTACTAATAACACCACACCCATTTGGCGCTACAACAAACAGTCAAGGTTGGGTCTCTGGTCCTGTTCCAGGAGGCTATGCGCCTCTGGAGCTTACTGAACAGACTGGACATCACACCTGGTGGTTAGCCACCAGACGGATCTTTCAACACCACAGAAGACTAGCTCATTCACGAATAGCTATTACACTTAGAGGTGTTGCAGGGTGTCTTTTTATTAATAGGGAGAACCCTGGCATGCTCTTACCCACTGCCCAGACCTTCCAGTGTCAACACGTTTGTACGTTGGAGTTCAAAAGAAGGTGCTCTTGGAAACTCATTCCACATGTAATGAAGCATGAGACTCCTGCATGCATTCCTGCCTCTGCTGCTCCTGCCCAGAGTCCTGAAGATCAGGAATGACTGAGCCCATCATAGTTGCTCAGTGTTAAGCCAGGAGAATGTAGTAACCTGAACCTCTGGGCCTGAGCACCTGTCTTCCAATCCCGCTGCCGCTTCAGGAGAATCGTCTGTTGTAGCAGGGCAGTGTCTTGAGCTTGCTCCTGCACTATCTGCACCTTCATGCGTGGAGATTGAGTGGCGGCAGTTAAATTTCTTTGGCCTTCCTCCTGAAATGCTTGATGTGATCCTGGCAACCAGGCATCTGTCAATGAAAGAAGTTTATGCTGGACACTGAGATAAGTTTGTGGTTTGCAAACCCTTGGGTGTATTGCTGTTTGTTTGTTTAGTCTTTGGCTTGGCTACGACTTTATGTGGGCACTATTAAAGGTTATTTGTCTGCCTTTATGCCCTTTTTTAGGGCTCGCCTGCTGTGCGCATGCGCACAGCTGGAAGCTCTATAGGGGCTTATCCAGTGTTTAACCACCACTGGCGATTCCTTTGAGTGCATGTGCTTTTTAGGTCATTGCGCAAGCCCTAAAAAGCGCGTGCACAATGCCACCAGCCATCTGCCTGCCTCGCATTACCACATCAAAGGCAGCCGTCCCAGGTCATTTGTCACCTCCTAATTATTCACTGCCTGCCGGCTGTATTTTCAGTTTCGTCTCCTAATCTTCCCGCCCCTTGCTGCAACAACTGTTTATGCTCTGCTTGAAAAGAAACATGGAATGCATGCTGTATCCTTTTCTGTAAAGATAAATGCCGCTCTGTCAGTATAACCATTTTTTGAGTGAATCAGTGTGCCGTCTTTTGGGAACACATCTCCCCCAAAAATGTGCCTCAATAACGGAGGACCACGAATTCCATGCTTCTTAAGAGGGCTTTTCGGAGTTTTGGTTTAAGTACTGAGTGCACTGTGTAGTAGCTAGCTAAGGCGCAGTTATGTTGCCATGTGCTGTTGCCGTGCGCTGTTGCCGTGCCCAGACAACATTCATATATATATTTTCTTTCCTTTCTGCACACATTGTTGCGATTTATTTTGCCATGCTACTTATCATTTTCTAAGCAGACCTTTAAAATTCGTCATTCCTTAAAATATAGTGTAGCTTTGGTATTAAACACCGACAGGTTTAACAAAACCTTCTCCCAATGCAGATGTTAACAAACCTCTCATTTACGGTTCGTACTCTTTTCTTTTCTGTGATTTAGTTTTCCTTCCAGAATAACGTCCTACATATTTTTCTGCATGTATCTGTTGGAACAGTAGCAAGCACTTGTCATAATTTATCCAGCATCGTTAAAGGATAGATTTTTTTTGTTTTGAGATTTGTAATTTCCGTTAAGGCTCCCACCACACAGCTTCACCTACACAGCTCCACCAAGGCACCCACCACACAGCTCCACTGATGCACCCACCACACAGCTCCACCGATGCACCCACCACACAGCTCCGCCGTGGCACCCACCACACAGCTCTGCCGTGGCACCCACCACACAGCTCTGCCGTGGCACCCACCACACAGCTCTGCCGTGGCAGCCACCACACAGCTCTGCCGTGGCAGCCACCACACAGCTCTGCCGTGGCAGCCACCACACAGCTCTGCCGTGGCAGCCACCACACAGCTCTGCCGTGGCAGCCACCACACAGCTCTGCCGTGGCAGCCACCACACAGCTCTGCCGTGGCAGCCACCACACAGCTCGCTCTGCCGTGGCAGCCACCACACAGCTCGCTCTGCCGTGGCAGCCACCACACAGCTCGCTCTGCCGTGGCAGCCACCACACAGCTCGCTCTGCCGTGGCAGCCACCACACAGCTCGCTCTGCCGTGGCAGCCACCACACAGCTCCCTCTGCCGTGGCAGCCACCACACAGCTCCCTCTGCCGTGGCAGCCACCACACAGCTCCCTCTGCCGTGGCAGCCACCACACAGCTCCCTCTGCCGTGGCAGCCACCACACAGCTCCCTCTGCCGTGGCAGCCACCACACAGCTCCCTCTGCCGTGGCAGCCACCACACAGCGCAACCACAGCATCACTGGTTCAAATATGTTCTTTCAATTTTTCAAGCTTTCACGCTTTATTACAAATCACAAAAAGATGTTAATATTTCACTTCTGTTCTTGGATTTTCGTCACAATAAAAAACACTGAACATAATCTTCACAAATGTTATTAAAAGCCATTGTTATTTGTAATAGCAATACATCTAAGTCACGTAAATACAAAACATGTTGCATTGCAAATGCTATAGGTGTCACATTCGCCAAAGTTATAACTATTGGCATTGTAAATGATAAAGCTATTAATTTAGCTATTTTGAAAAAAACACAAATAAAAATAATTCATTTATAACACCTATAGCTCAAACTTTCCTAATGCGAGCCCTATTGCATTTCCAATGCTTGTTGGTCTACTGAGCGATCATCCTTTTTCAAATCACCTGTTGTGATGTACAAGATTTGCAATATGTTTCCATGAAAGCAATTTGTGATGCATCTGTCTGACTTTGCTTTGGTCCTCGTTTTCCCCTTGTGTAGCACTGTCGAGCCCATAAACGGTTGCACCTACTCAACTTTAACCCCTTCGCTGCGGCCGCGATTTTACCGCTGTGCGGTAAACAAAAGAACAGGGCGGGGCCGTGACAAACCCCAGCCGCCATCAGCACACGCCCACCGTGGGGCGTGACGGCTGGGGTTCGTCACCAGCATGGGAGGGGTTAAAAAAAATATTCTGGTTGCAATACCATCCGTACGCCGTGTGAGTGAGCTTCTGTCCCTCTAGATCTAACCCCTTTATGCCACATTTTTTCTCGACAAACTAGTGCTAACAGTAGCAGCATTCCTATAGAAGGTAGTGATATAATTTTACGTCGACAAGCCATTATTCTTTATTGTGCTTCTTCATCCCTCAAAGGACCCCAAGAGAGCACTGAACTTTTACTTCTGTAGTACCAAGGACCATTGGGTAGCTGATCCGCTCTTTGTTGAGATCTCTGGGTGCAAAAAAGGGGAAGGCGATGCAGAAAGGGACCATTTCCTGATGGATAGTTCTCTGTGTCAAGATCTGCTACACGTTGACTGAAGCAGTATTCAGAAGGCCGGACAGCTCATTTTGGGCTTCACTGCGCACGTTCACATAACATTGTTGCCTTGACACCTGGGTGAGATGGGAAGGTCGGTTTGTCAGTTTGGTCCTGCAGGACTTTTCGATCCGAGTCCTTTCATATTGGGAGGTGTTGTGGTGAGCCTCAGCTTGACCTACCAGTGCTAGGGGTTCGCCCTTCTCTGCACAAAGTCCTGAGACCAATAGAATAGAAGTTGGCACGGATACTGAAATATAAAACCAATTACTTTTATTAACCTCGAGGTGGAACTACATTCACACAACACCCTTCGGTAGTGTGTGAAGTAGCACACTGAACAGAAGGAACATGGTCCTTTTATACCCACACAGAAGCTCCGAAGAAGGCGGTACAAGTACAGAAGAGAAGGCTTGCATACATAAAAGGCCACACAGAAATGCAGTCAACAGTAGGGCGGAGCTTAACAGTTTGCTAATTACAGCAAAAATACCCTGACAGTTATAGACCAACACATATGTGAACAGTTACAGCAGAACCTAAATATAATCTGTCCATAAGCAGAGTACAAGAGTAAACGACAGCCAGGAAGGACCGAGCACATGGCAGACAAGATGGCTGTTGAATACAAGATCGCTTCAGCTAAATTCTAACACTGATCGCTGCTAAATTACAACAGAGTTACTGATTTGATATCTACGCCCAAGGTGAATACTCTGTGGTTAGAAATCTCCTCCATCAGAACAACCGGCTACTTATTTTTGGTAACACCCCCTCTTTTAGATACTATATCTAACCATAGATAACTCATCGTCGTGCCACTTCCCCGGTGTGTGGCATTGTGCCCTTTTTTTCATCTAAATTGTCCCAGTTTAGGAATCTGCCCTCAGGTTCTTCCAATTTGTTGATAGGCTCCGCATCGGAGGGCACGGACAGGCTTTCAAAAGAAAGTTATGTTTGTATGGATTACGCTTATGCTGTGCGGTTCATTACTTCGGAATGGAATGAAGTCGGCCAAAGCCGCACAGAGCCATGTGCTGGCATGCAGGAGCACTGCTTTTTAAGTTTCCAGATCAAGCCTGGCTACTGGTGTTATGCACAAGGTGAGGAATCTGCGTTGGGATAGGTTATCCACCAGAATTTTTTTTCCCGAATGTAGGTAGCTTGCTCTTTTACTTGTCAGTTTTTTTTTTTGTCTGTGGTATGCACTCAGTCATCTAGTGGCTTTGGTTGATGTTGGCAGTGCTTATTTGGGTCACTGATGCTGTGGATAGCATGGATTCCGGTGGTACGCTGACTGGGCCGCATTTTTCTGTGAAATGGGTGTTACTAATTCTCCTCGGTATCCCTTGCGTTTTGAGAGAGTGACTGTGCTTACTTTACCTTTTACTGGCACTCTAAGACAGGTTTCTTTTTCCATACCCTGCATGAATATTTGCATATTGAAGTAGATCATGTTTTTTTGTTTTATTTCCCCCTACCTTGGAGGTTGAAATAGGGGCTGGTTGGCGGGGTATCGGTGTGCCTTCCCTGGCCTTTGGTAGAACACAAGCATGGTTAACTTACTTGTCTTGTTTTCCATATAAAATGCTCCCTCACATTGCCCGGCTTATGCTCCACAGTTGACTGACTCACTTGATTTGCTTTTTCAGACTTGTAATCTTTAATGTAACTAAACGTGTTATTTAATTAAAAAAAAGGTTCCTATGCATTTTTTTTTAACTGTAATAGTCTTTATGTAATCTTTTTGTGAATTGTTTCAGCACTAAATCCTTGGCATCCCAAACTAAGTACCTTATGCTGAATCTAAAAAAATACATACCCTCCAATGTTCAGCAATGGTCCCCATTCCCCCACCCCTCCCCTCCCCCAACCCCTCACCACCCCTCCCCCTCTTGACTTTCTTCCTATATGCTAGTTACCCTGTGGCCTTATGTCTTTTCTTGATTGCGTGCTTGGCTACATAAACAGATATGAATTGGAGATCAGCTGTTCTTACAAAATAATTTAAAGATTTGAGTCTACATTAGTAACTTTTGCTGTAGCCTAAGCACTGTAGTTTGGCAACCACGTTTTACATGAATGAGCCTCGCACCTGTTAAATGTAGTTTACATTACCTAAGGACACACCTGTCACATAATACCAGCCCAATTATTTTTCAAATTAAAAGTAACCTTTGAATTGAAAAAGAACAGTAGGCTTTGTGGTTAATCTTACAGATATTGTCTCCTCAGCAACAATCGGAAATGCATTATACTAAAAAGAGTAGCAAGTGCATGGCTCGTTCGTGGAGCGCACATAATATAGTCTTTATAGATAGCTTTTAAAAGGTCACAGAAAGCTACACATAAAAGTAGACCGAAGGTGTGGAAAACACAAAAATGAGCATAAGGCAGTTACAAAATATTACCTTTTTGAGGAAGCTAGTTTTAGGTGCTCAACTGCTAAAAGCTTGCCAGGGACTCGGGACTTAACTCATTGTATACACAAGCTGCCTCACCTTTGATATAGTCGGTAAAATCCGTTGCTGGAGTCGTGTAATAATTTCACATGTACGTAACTAGTATCATAAAATCGGCTAAGGACTATGCAGTTTGTAATTAATATATATATCTAAAATATTTGATATCTTGCTACTGTTCGCACAAACAATTTTTACAGCGTTTGTTTAAACTGAGATCATCACGTCTGGGTTGCATTACGCATGTATAATAGCATTGTGATACAATATGTTGAAGTATTTCTTCACTTTTCATTATGCAAATGAGCACTGTGCACTTTAAATAAGGGTCATCAGCCCCCATGTCTGTCTCATGTGATCAAGGCTTGGAGAAGCCGAAACGCGTCATGTCGGACTGGTGTTGGGTCGCACAATAAATTGAAAATCTGCACAATCTATGGGTCCTGCCTCGTCATTCAAGATTCAAATTTGTTTCTGACGTCTGTGCTTACCGTGTGTGTGTGTGTGTGTGTGTGTGTGTGTGTGTGTGTGTGTGTGTGTGTGTATATGTATATATGTGTGTGTATGTATGTGTATATATATATATATATATATATATATGCTTTTTTTTTTTTTTTTACAAGAATGTGTAATTTTGATTTTAAGATGGCTACGTAACAAATAAAACATTCATGATGAGGTAACAACATTCTCCGTATAAGAGGACGTGTCTTGCGTTCACTGCTGTAACTGCTGTACATTGCAGCATAAAACTGAATTTCTGTGTACTCTGGCTTAGTTTCAATTTTTGTATTTTAGTGCAGTAGTTTGCACCTAGTGGGCCCTACATGAAAAATATATATATATTTTTTTAAAATAGGTCCTTATTTTACAGCTTATCTTCAGCATCTGGCAAACATTGTCACAACATGGGCAGTATCCCTCTGTTTACGTAACCCAACATTTTAAACATTCTTTAATCTTTTGTTTACTGATGCCATATTTTTATGCTTCTTAAACCAAGCGTGTTTTTGAAAACTTTATGTATTACTTTGTAGGACAATCTTACTAAGTGTAATATCGTTGCTCAATGAGCCCAACACCTTCTCACCAGCCAATGTGGATGCTTCAGTCATGTTTAGAAAATGGAGGGACAGTAAAGGAAAAGACAAAGAATATGCAGAGATCATAAGGTAGGCAAGAGTGGTAAATTAAAACCCTAAATACATGTAATGGTTGTTACTATACCCGTACAATTACCCTGTTATGCAATAATTTTCGACACTTCTCAGACTGTTTACTTGGGGGGGGGGGGGTGTTTGTGTATATATCCTTGTGAAGAAACTTTTGTTCTTGCAATGTGATGACTGTTGTTGAACCCCATTCTTTTTAATTTTAAGTTTATGCAATCTATGGTTCCTGCACTCTGCGATTGGAGTGATTAGGCAAGAGAGGATGCTTGAAGACAGTCTTATCCTCTGTTTTCCTTTTCTTGCTTAGATGTACTCATGGACACTGCTGCTATGTACCTATTGGATGGATTTTTATGGATTGCTTCTATTTTCTCTGCTTAGTTTTGATCTAAAAAGGTAATTTAATTGTGGGCTAATCTAACTTTCCAGCTTACTGTTTTTCATTTAGATACAGGGTTTAGTAAGTGTTGTTTCTTTACTTTCAGCACTATTTCTTCATTGGTATATCTCCTATAATCTGGGCCAGAGCCACTGGTCATTTAGGAATTTTAGCTTAAACTTGAGTTTCTATGATTCAGACATGAAAGCACTTAAGCAGTATATTTGAGAAATAGCAGTGTAATATCCACCATCCAGACACATTTTTTAAAGTCAAGCCTGAGCAGCACATGTGCTGCAAGGCATTACTGTCCTTCGTAAACTGTGGCTTTTCATTTGTCAATAGGCTTAGTAGTCCATCCTAAGTACCGCCTTGTCTCATCTTGTAACCTCCCATGAGGACTTGCGTGCGTTGTTACTCGGTAGGCTTTAATTACAGCCTCCAAGCACTATTTTGTTTAGTGACTTTTTACTGCCTGCCGTTGCAGGCAGGACATGCTCTCAACTGTCTTTATGTTTCTTTAACCAGTGCTCTCTTTCTTTAAGCAGTGCCCGTCTTTCTTTAACCAGTGCCATAATGTTTTTTATTTATTTTATAGGACCGCAATGTTGCGCGCCATGGGGCACTTTTATAAAAACATTTGTTTGTCAGCTTGACATACTTTTTTTTCTTGTAAAAGCCCCCATACTGCGCTTTCACTTTAATGACGGCCCGCAGGCCATCTAAAGGAGGCTTGGCCAGCATTGTATTGAAAGCACAGCATAGGACGCTTTTACTATCCAGTGTTTGCAATGCAATAGGTCTCGCATTTGCGTTTAAGCTGTTGACCATGTAAATGACAGTGCCTTTTATTTGTTTAAAAACCAACCTATAAATAAAAGGCATTGTTATTCACCGTGCCAATAGCTGAAACTGTCATGAATGCGAGACCTATTGCAATGCAAATGCTGGTTTTGTTTAGATATGGGGGGGGGGGACTCTCCCACCAAAAACCCACTGGAAGTGTGGGACTTATTTGCTAAGATCTCCTATGTGGTTTAACACCCCTTTGATTTCAAGGGCTGTGTTTTGTTTCTCATCCAGTGTTCATCAGGACCCCATTTCTGCTGTGCAAGGACTTTTTGAAAATTATTTTCTAAGGAGCACTTGTTTTCACTGATAATACAGTTATGGTGCCAGGCTGTTAATGTCACTTAACATGAGTCCCTGTTTTATACAATGAATGACTTTAACGCGCTTTGCACACCTAACTGTAGAAAGTGCTTCTGTTGTCTTGATTATGTCACTTTGATTCTTTATATTTTCAACAAGGGGTGGTGCGGGACAGAGTCTCTGAATTAAGCAGAAATCTCTCACCCAGTCAAGAGATTTGGGCTAGATCCAACACCGTTTTTTAGCTCACTGCACCATCCCAGTTTCAGAACCTGGCTGTATGCAAATTAGTCTGTTCCTGTCCCAGTGCATGATGGGAACAGGGCAAGCCAAACTACAAAAGCCAATTCTTACACTGGGAAGGAAACAAGCTCCCGGGGACCGGTTTCTGGCATTACAGCCGTCTTCGGCCCGGTTTGCTTGAATCCTGATGGTGCAATGAGCAAGGGACTCATGTCTGAGTATACCCTTCCACGCTTAGGGTGGACAAAAATATTTACAACAAGGGGTGGTGAGGGACAGAGTCTCTGAATTAAGCAGAAATCTCTCACCCAGTCAAGAGATCTGGGCTAGATCCAACACCGTTTTTTAGCTCACTGCACCATCCCAGTTTCAGAACCTGGCTGTATGATGCACTAGGCCAGGGACAGACTGATTTGCATATAGCCAGGTTCTGAGCTGGGATGGTGCAGTGAGCTAAAAAACAGTGATGGATCAAGCCCTGATCTTTGGATTGGGTAAGAGTGTTCTGCTTAATTCAGACACTCTGTTCATCACCACCCCCTTTTCTGAATCATTTTTGTCCACCATAAGCGTGGAAGGGTATACTCAGATGTGAGTCCCTAGCTCATTGCACCATCAGGATTCAAGCAAGCCGGGCCGAAGACGGCTGAAATGCCAGAAACCGGTCCCCGGTAGCTTGTTTCCTTCCCAGTATAAGAATTGGCTTGGTAGTTTGGTCTGCCCTGTTCCCATGATGCACTGGGCCAGGGTCAGACTAATTTGCATATAGCCAGGTTCTGAGCTGGGATGGTGCAGTGAGCTAAAAAACAGTGATGGATCAAGCCCTGATCTTTGGACTGGGTAAGAGTGTTCTGCTTAATTCAGACACTCTGTTCATCACCACCCCCTTTTCTGAATCACTTTGATTCTTTAAGCACCTTCCTGTGTTCTTACAGGTTTTTGCCATTTACTGGATGAATAGTGGGCTGCATGCCAATCTCAACAGTACCTGTCCTGTATGTGGCTTATTCATTTTCAGTAGTACAGCTTTGTAGATTCAGATGGCTGTCCAAGAGATTTGTCGTTTACATTGTTCCTTTTGTATTTATATGAACCTCTATGACTTGGATCAAGCTAAAAACCAAAAGAACACTGTTCATGGTTTATTTATTTATTTATTTATTTATTTTATTTTTTTAGACTAATGGAATTGACTAGACTTGATTTTGACTGGTTGGTGAATGGGGAAGACCTTCCTAATTGTTGGTTTTATAGAGAATATTCCTCCTGCTTCATGGAAATTCTACTTTTTGTTGAGATGCAAACCTGAGGTGGTTGGTTTGCATGAAGCATTTATGGTAATTTTCGTGTATAGAAACAGACGTTTTCATCTTCGCAATTAACCTTGTTTTTTCATATTGAGACACAAGCTGTTCTAGTCATGAGGGTCAGTGGAACCCTTTCAGAAGAAAAGGTAATCTACTTTAACAATATATGCCACCTCTATTATCATAGTAGCACTCTGACCTAGTTCAGGTCCATGGTTAGAGCTGGAGAAGTGTGGCTCAATGGTTAGAGCGGCAGACCTTGATGCAGAGTGCTGGCCAGGGACCAGGGTTCGATTCCCGCCTCGGCGGGATCGGGCTTAAATTCCTCTGACTGGATATTCTCGCCTCAGTGCTGAATCTAAGCATGGGCCCCACGCTGCAACTCTGGGCAATAGCTTGCTTAGTCTCCACAACGGCCCCCGATACACAAGGGATGCCTGGTTTCACCATGGGATGCCCAGGAGTGGACACCTCACAAGGAAAAGCCAGGAGGGGTTCCCTTGGGGTAGGAGTACAAGCGCCGGGATACTTACGGGTGACTGTTCGCGCTATACAAATACAACACATTTACATTTACATTTACATTTCATGGCCCTTTAATTGTTGTCCTTTTCTTTGCCAAAGCTTAACAGTAAAAACCCCAGCTTTCCTTGTCTTACTACAAGCAGCTCTACAAGTCCGCCCTAACGGTGGAAACTCGCGATCCAGGTCCATACATCAACGAGATAGCCATGGTGTTCTTAGAAAAGTACATGCAAGACTTCCTGGCGCACCCTATTACTCCCGAACTGATCGTAGAGGCAATAGACTCGCTGAAGGGTTCCTCGGCGCCAGGCCTGGACGGTTTCACTGCAGATTTTTATCAAACATACAAAGAGGAGTTGGTCCCTATCCTGGTCGAGGTGTACGCGGAGGCCCTGGAGTCCGGTGTTCTCCCCCCTACGCTCCGTGAGGCGGTTATTGTCTTGCTACCCAAACCTGGCCGAGACCCAACGGTCTGCGGTTCCTATCGCCCGCTATCACTCCTAAACCTAGACTATAAAATCCTTGCCAAGGCGCTCGCTTTGCGGCTCGCGCTGCTAGTGAATTCTATCATTTCACCGGTTCAATCCGGCTTCGTGCCCCAAAGGTCGACTTCCCTGAATCTACGCACAGTCTTCTCGGTCCTACATAGAATTGACCCGACCGTCCCAGCGGCGGCGGTCTTTCTGGACACCGAAAAGGCGTTCGACACCTTGGAGTGGCCCTTTTTTCTAGATGTGATGCGTAGGATGGGCATGCCGGCTATGTTTGTGGCGACCGTTGAACTGCTGTACACGGCTCCCACGGCGCGTCTTCGCCTCAATGGAACTATTACCGACAGATTCACTCTGTCTAGAGGAACACGTCAGGGATGCCCCTTATCCCCCTTGCTTTTTATTTTGGCTATGGATCCTCTGGTCCGTCACTTTCAGGAGAAACACTTGCACAGGGGACTCCAGTTCCGCACGGGGCCTCTGCTTGTTTCGCTCTACGCGGATGACATGGTTCTGTACATCCGCACCCCAGAAACCAACCTACAGCCTCTGCTGTCGGAGATTGTACGTTTTGGTGATTACTCTGGCCTCAGGGTTAATTGGCACAAATCGCAACTGTTCCCCCTTACCCTTGCCACTTCGAGGTGGCCTTGCGTCTTCCCATTGGAATGGTGCGAGGACTCCGTTAAATACCTAGGAATTCACATCCACATGGACACTGTGGCTATCATTCGCATGAACTATGGACGCGCCCTCGATTTCTTGGAAGATAACACGGATAGGTGGCTCCGCCTTCCCTTGTCAATGGCTGGTCGCATTGCCATAGTGAAAATGGTGGTACTGCCCCGGTTCTTATATTTATTCAACAACATTCCCATCCCTCTCACTCGGGTTTTTTTCACGCAACTACGCAAGGCCCTGTTGAGATTGGTTTGGGGTGGGAAGCGCCCACGTCTGGCCTGGAGCGCCCTGACGCTGCCATATGAAAGGGGGGCTTTGGGGTCCCGGACTTCTACCTCTACTACCTGGTTGCCCAGTGCTCGTATGCCCATTCCTGGTTCCATCCGGACGCCAGGATTCAACACTTGAAACCTGAGGCGGACGCTGCACTCCCTATATCCCTGGACAACGTGCTCCCTAAGGGCCTTCCTCGCGATCCGCATGACATACTTCCTCTTACCACTACGGCTTGGGCCTGGGACAAACTTAGACGCTTACTGCGTGTTGACACTCTGTACTCACAGGCCCTCCCACTGCCCAACCCTCATTGGCTCCCCATAACTGGCGAAACATTGATCTGTCGTACACTAGCTAAATACCAATTGACTACGATCGGTGACTTGTTCCCCGACGGCCACGCGCTTTCCGTTTCCGAGGACCCTCGCTTCTCGGAGCGCACTTTCATGGACACCTTTGTGCTGGCTAGACTCAAGGCATTGTTGCGTGCCACGTTCCACACCTTCCCGTTGCCACCGGACGACACTCTCGCACTCACTTCCATTATCCAGAACACTTCAGGGGCCCACGTGGTATCCAAACTTTACAAATTATGTTTATCCTCACTCCCTTCGTCGGATGAGACGGTTCGTGCCGCTTGGGAAAAGGATCTGGGCACCCAGATCTCTGACGATCAATAGGACGCATGTTGCGCCACGACAAGAGGTGTCGATGAATAACAGACACAAACTCATTCATTTCAAATTCCTTCGCCGACTGTACCACACCCCGGCGATGGCCCACAGAATCGACCCTGCGCGCCCCCACACCTGTCCCAAGTGCAACGCCCCACAGGCGGACTTCGCCCATCTCTCCTGGACATGCCCCAAGCTCCACGCTTTTTGGGTTGCTATACATGATACACTGGGTACGATTATAGGCATTCCACTTGCCGTTTTACCTGAGATTGCCCTGATGGGATACATGTCCAACTTTCCCCGAAAGATACGCAAATTGGCATCGATCTGCTTCCTTCTGGCCAAGAGAGAGGTTGCACTGCACTGGTGCTCGAGACGGGCTCCCACAGTTGCCGCTTGGCTGCGAAGTGTGGCTTATTGCAATGTCAATAGTGTGGAATATTCTGGCCAACTCCCGGCAACCTCCCGCCCCACCGACATCTGGGACCCGTATCGCCAATACATTGCGGGGAGGGCGAGGGAAGCCACAGCTCAGTCCCTACACCCCAATTTACCTACTGGGGTGGGCTAGGACTCAGGTACCCCACGCGGCACTCCATTAGCTAGAGCTTCTGCCACGACACGCCGCTCTCCTGTTACATGGGGATGGACCGTCCCGTTTGCTCGCTGCTTTACCCTACTCTTGGTCCCTCAGGTATTGTTGGCGATCTATGGCCTTCTGTTTTTACTCCTGTTCCTCCCGGGTGGGGTGTTTAGGTGTTTGCTGTTATAGAAGTGTGGTTATAGTCTGCGATGCCTCCTATTGTGATACGGAACGGACTGATGTGCTGGTCTCGCAAGCTGTTACTTCTGAATGATGCAATTTTCTTTCCTTTTTTTGAGTTTTTTGGACTATTGTTTATGCTTGCTTTGAATTGCAGTTGCTTATCAGAAAATTCTACTATTGTGACATTGGTTATGCTCCATGATGCGACCTAACTGTTTATTTCCTAGCGTCACTTTGTTACCGGAACTGATTGAACTCTGCCTACTTGACGCTATGTTCAAAATCTGTAAGCTGTATTACTGTGGTTTGCGTCAATTTGCTTTAATAAAAGGTTTTAAAAAAAACCAAAAAAAAAAACCCCAGCTTTCCTAATCGCTTGCCGAGATACACATGAGATTCGGTGGTGTTTAATCACTGGGCTATTGCTATTTTTCTGGGAGTTTTTTTTTTACTTCGTACAAGTGTTAAATTTGTGGGTCAGATACTGGTACCAGGTATGTCCTGGTCAAACGTTTACCTTCAGATGTAGTCTTTCCTTGGAGAATTCTTCTCGTTCACAACGAGACCGCCCTGTGAGATTTAATGGAGGGCTCGAAGTTGGCAGCTTGCACCCTTGGCAGTGGTCCAGCGGAAATCCTCCAGGAAGGGACTTGGAAAATGTCTGGAAGTTTAGCAGCTTCCAGCAGGGCAAACCAGCAAGTTGGATCTGACAGCGATGGACCTTTGCCAGCTTGGCTTTCGTGTTCATTTTATTTATTTAGTTAAACTGTTTAATATAGCGCTGGCCAGACCCAAGGGTATCAGAGCCCTTTACAGGGGATGCGACTGAACTCACTATGCAGTGATGCATTACTACAAAAAAAGGAAAAGCAAAATATATGAGCAAAATGTACAGAACGATAAATAAAAAGACAAGGAAATCAAACTTAACATTTAGTCCATAAAGTGTGTTGGATATCTGAGCTAGTGTGGATTGTAGGGGGGAGTGGGGAGGGGTATGGGGAAGGGGTAGAGTCAGGGGGGTATGAGTGGGGAGGTATGGTGAAGGGGTGGAGTCAGGGGAGAGAAGGGGAGAAGGGGAGGAGGTGGCATGAAGGAGTATGAAGCGAAAATATGAGGGCTCGATAAATGAGGATGGAGGTAAGTGTGAAGAGGGGGTGGGGTGGCGTTCAGAAACATAACATAATAGGCAGGATGCGAGAACTGTACTGTGACAGTATTAGGGACTCCAGTATTTGAGGAGAAGGTGTCGCTTGAGATCTTTTTTGAAGCTGAAGTATGAGTGGTTGCAACAATCCTTGGGGAGAGTTCCAGATTGTAGGCACATTACCGTAGAAAGAGCGTGATTGGGTAGATTTTTTGTTAACCAAAAGAGAAACCAGTTAAGAGCGTTGGTGCTCCTCCTTTGTGAAGTCTTTGTGAGAGATACAGTGGGGATTGAAGATGTAAGGCTTTGTGTAATGCATGCCGTCTTGTAGCTGGATCTACCGTTGATCGGAAGCCATTGGAGATCTTTGAGGATGGGGGAAATGTGATCGGACCACTTGAAATCAGAAATAAACCTGGCCGGGAGGTAAAGGACAGATTTGATAGGGGCTAGGTGTACTTTGGGTGATCCGACGAGCAAGGCGTTGCCATAATCTAATTTGGAGAGAACTAATGATTGGACCACAGATTTAAAGTCATCCACAGGAATGAAGGGTTTGATTTTCTTTAGGTGATTTAGGGAAAAGAGGGCTCCTTGAGCTGTGTTTTTTTTTTTTTATGCGGGGAGAAAGGCTAATATTTTGGTCAATGCTAATTACAAGAGATTTAACTGAGCTAGAGGAGGCCAGGGAGCAGTTTAACTTTGAGGTCGGCGAGCCAGTGTAGAATGGGGAGCTGGTTGTTTTTGGGGACTAAGAGAATTACTTCAGTTTTTTTAGGATTCAGTTTCAGGTGATTGTGATGGAACCATTGTTGAATCTTAATCGGGGTATCATTTAGGTGCAGAATGTCTGCATGAGATTTGATTTTATAGTAAAGTAGGGTATCATCAGCATAGAGGTGGTAATTGGTACCTGCATTCTTTAGAGTGAGGGTGAGCGGCTCCATGAAGAGGTTAAATAGAGCAGGAGAGAGAATAGACCCTGAGGAACACCCAGGGAGACAGGCATAGGTTTAGAGAGGCAGTTGCTGATTTTAATTTGCTGGGTTCTGTGCTGAAAGAAGGAGAAAAACCATTCGAGAACAGGACCATTGAAGCCAAATCTATCTTTGAGGGTGTGGAGTAAGGTAGGGTGGCGGACTGTATCGAAAGCAGTGGAGTGGTCAGGAGATTGAGAAGGGAAGCCTCCCCCTTGTCGAGGGAGCGACGGATCTTGTCAACTATGTTGAGCATCGCGGTTTCTGTACTACAGCCCTTTCGGAAGCCTGATTGTAATGTATCAAAAAGATTGAATGAGTCGATATGTTTGTCCAGTTGGCGTAGGACGCATTTTTTGAGGGCCTTGGAAATAAGAGGCAGGTTGGAAATCGAGTGCAAATTGTTAAGGTCGTTAGGGTAGGCAGTAGCACTTTTTGGATGGTAGAGATTTTGCCCAGTTGGAGGGAAACTGGGACACAGCCAGAGGCCAAGGAGGTGTTGATGATGGAAGTCCAATAAGGTGAGATTATATACTTTAAATCTTGGACGAGGTTGACGGGGAGTGGGTCAAAGGTATGAGAAGAGGGTTTAAGTTTAGAGATGATGTTGAGGACTTCTCGTTCAGTAAATGGGCAGAATTGAAGCCAAGATACATTATTTTTGGGCTGAGGGCAGGTTAGGCGTTGTTCCAGGGGGGTGATGGAGAGCGGGAGAAGAACAGAGTCTGGAGGGGGCAAAGTTGAACAGGGTGACTTGGGAGGCGGGTATTTGGGGGTGAAGAGCCCTGTGGTGGTGGAGTAAGCGCAAAGAAAAGATCAATCTTAGAAATGTTATCAGAAAAGAAATTAGCAATTTCTTCACATCTTTTGGTAGTGGCAGTCAATTTGGGTGGGGCCGATGTTGTTTGACTTTTGATAATGTTGAAAAGTTCCCTAGGTCTATTCTTACTCGGTCGAGTTGGGCGCGGAAGGAGGCCTTTACGTTGTGGATATGTTTTTTGTAATTACCTTGAGCCAATCTGAGGAGGGCAAGGTCTGGGAGGGAGTGATGTTGTCTCCAAGTGTCTTCTGTTAACCTAAGCGCACGTCTCTTGATGTTGAGATCACCATTAAACCAGGATTTTGAGGGGATGTTTCTCAGATTTTGATTTGGCAGGGGCAATTTGGTCAAGGACCTCTGATGGATTTGTTGTAGTGTTCAGTAAGATCATAAGCGTTTTGCATGGGAGGAGGAAGTTTGAGTTTCCCTTTAAGTTTAATCTTGCGTTGACCTGGAGGAATAAGGTGAAGGTTTCTGGACATTTTCATAAGGTTCGTGTTCGCGGTTAAGAGTAGGGGTTATGTTGATTGTGAAGAGAATACGGTGATGGTCCGACCAATCAATGGGAACAATGTGCGAAAGGGAGGCCAAATCTTTGCTAGTGATGATAGCGTCAAGAGTGGCTCCTTTGTTATGTGTTGGAGAATGGCAGAGTTGATTCACTGGAGTGGTGGTGGTGGGGTGATAGAGTGCCAACACTCATTGGGTTGCAGGGGTAGTAAATTTTGAGATCTCCAAGGTCAGGGTAGGAGAGAAGGTTCGTTGCTTGGGATGGGATAAGGGTGCAGTTACCAGGGAGACCCCCAGATGGTCTGTCATAAGGAATTTTACTTCTTTGTGGATGAAAAGAAGAGTTGGTGTGAGCATCGCCGATAGGGGCGGGATGATTGGCAGGTTTCATTTCAGAGAGGGTGTTAAAGTCTTTCCTGAGTGATGAAAATTCTAAGGCCAAGATAGAGAGGTGGAGTTCAATGTTAAGGAGTGATTGGATTAAAAACTTATACGGAAAGGAGGAAAAGGGGTCCGTGGGGAGAGGGGCATGTTCAGCGTTAGCCGGGGAGAAAGGATTGGGGGTGGACGAGGAGGGAACCCAGGAGGCGGGGAGTGAGGGGTTTTAATGATCTCAAGTTGAGGAGGGATTCTGGTGGGAAGGCCATCATTCCCAGCAGACTGATGGATGTCATGCGGTAGAGGAGGGGGAGAAGGGCAAAGGAAGGGATCAATAAGAAATGACTGGATTGGAATCTCTCGAGGGGCGGTAGGGGTGATGACGTGAGGGGACTCGGTGAGTAGGGGGGGAGTGGAAGGGCGATCGGGCAGTGGGGGGTGAAGGGACTGAGAAGGAAGAAGGAAGTGGTTGGGGTAGTGAGGCAGTGTCAATAGGGTAGAGGGTTTGGGCGGGTGAGAGGGATGATGGTAAGTCTGGAGAAGGAAGGGAGGATGGAGAAGAAATGGTTGAAGATTAGGGTGGGCGAAAAAGATGGGGAAGAGTCAGAAAAGAGAAGATGCTGCTGTAATGGCGGGTTCAAAGGTCTGGGATAGGGAGGTTTCGCAGTGAGCTGGAGGAACAGGCGGAGATGGGTTGGGGTTAGGGGAGGAGAACTCTGGAGGCTACCTGTGGAAGTCTGGCCCTAGTGATTAGGTCAGGCGAGGTTAGCTCAATAGTAGAGGAGAAGGTTTGGGAGGCTGAGAGGGATGATGGAGAGTAGGGCGAGGGTAGGGGAGGGTAACCTGGAGAGGGAATGGGAGAGAAGATTTGGGTGGGTGAATAAGATAAGGAAGAGTCAGGCGAGAGAGAGGATGTTACAGAGGCGGCGGGTTCAATGGTCTGGGATTGGGAGGATTCAAAGTCAGCCGGAGAATCTGGTGGCGGAGGGGTTGTGTTAGAGGAAGTGAACTCAGGAGGGCTACCTGTGGTTGTCCGACAGACATGAGGACAGGGGAGGTTAGTAGATCATATAGAGTACTGAAGTGATATTCAAAGATGTTGAGGTGGTTAACTGAGGCTTGTATTAGGATATTTCCGGATTTGAATATGGAGATGTCGATATTGCCTAGGAAAGTGGGGGAAGGAGTGGTGGACAGCTTCAAACCATACAGGATTTTGCAGGATTTCTTTATGGGTTGGTGGTGGAGGAAGATACTTTTCCATTTTGAGCGGCGCCCAGAGAAGAAGATGTAGTTCGTTTTGATATGGATGTGAGGCTTAGGTAATTGTCCAAAAATAGTTTCTTGGTGGCGAATTAGCAGTTTGTTTTCAGATTCATCCTGGCATTTTTAGTTAGGTTGGTGGGGTGGGGGTGGGGGTGTAAAGGATGGACCATGAATTGGCTCCAAACCTAGTGATAAGTATGATCGGTGAGGGTGAGGGTGGGGTTGGGGAGAGGCTTGATACTACCACTAGGATGATGGGATGTGCAGGTCAGGGAATTTGCTGGAGGCAAAAAGTGGGGGAGAGAGGGGAAAGGAGCCGAAATGGTGGGGATGAGAGATAGAAAAGAATAGAGTCTCTCTGAGGAAGATCAGAATGGACGTAAGAGGGACATTAGAACCAAGGCTATTAGAACCAAGAGTCGGGACACAATTCAAATTAACACAATTCAAAATCACCAATTGAGATAAATGGTATCTAGGTGAAGTAGATGTATGGGGTTGCAAGTGGTGCAAAAGGATTACAAATACAGACGAAATAGCAGCAGGTAAGACCGCCTTGGAGATTTAAGAGGAGGAAGGGCTGTTAAATAACAAAGATCCATAAGTGTTTTACAAAGACAATGCAGGAGACATAATACAGATTGTCAAGCAACAGGCTGGGAGTAGTATAAAAAGTTGCAGCATCACATATGTAGTTGACAAAAATAAACAATTGTACGCTAGGTAGAAAACATCAAGGAGTTAACACAGCAAGAAGAGAAACATTTGAGATGAAATAATCACCCTAAGAGTAGGTTAAGAATCCAGCATTAGGTGAGAGGTGTCTGGTTGTAAATAGGCACAGTCAGGAGTGAAGCAGTTAACTTATTCTATGTCCTTTTTATTTAATTTAACAAGCATTGGCATAGCCAATAGGTCTCGCCTTTGGGAAGTTGTGTGTTTAGCCTGAATGTTGAGCTATGTTGTAGAGCATTGTGGCTGCTATGCAGCATGTTGAAAAGTTATAATAAAAAGTACAAGCGAAGATATTATATATAATTGAAAAACCTTATTAAAAAGATTTAAAATAATAAATGTCTTCTAGTTTTTTAGGTCTTGCGCCTAGCGTTTCACTGCGTAGCAGTGCTTTACGCAGCGCGAGGCATTTTGTAATCGAACAACGGGGTTTCAGCAGTCACTTTTGACTTTAAGACGCTCGTGCGTGTGCTTTTTTCTTTAGTGTTACTTCATTGGCCTTTGCGTTCTTTCGATAATAAAAGACAGCAGACTATTGGCTTTCGGTGCGAGCATTGCTCCTCCCATGGCCTATTGGTGTCTATTACGCGCATGAAGCTATTAACGGATATAATGGCCATGGGAGGAGCAACACAGTGACGGGCACGCTAATGGAAATGACACGCCTTGCTGTGGCGCGCGGGCGTGTGTTTAGCAATTACGGGCTTTTTTTCTGAATGGCGTGCTTTAAGCAACAGTAAAGGAATGCCTTCTCCCCCTCCAAATTCGGCTGTAGTTGCTTGTTTTCGTTGGATCCATTTCATAGGGAAGCAACCCGCAGGAGCCGGCTCACGAGGCAGCCTTCAGCAAAGCTCAGAAATAGATCGAGGCGAGTGTCTAGCTGAGCGGGCCTGCCCTGGTTCATTATGTTGGAATCCTAGTTCACTTTTGGAGCTTTCTATTTTCAACTGGAGTCCTCTAAAACAACCATCTCGTGCGATGAAGTTCAATAAAGAACACAGCACCCATCTCACCAGACAACCCAGAAGGCCCGTTCTGTGAATGCAGGAACACAAATATTGACAGCCTGTAAGCACAGATACCCAGACACATTCTGTGTAGAGTGACGCACAGGCTAGCACCCAGAGACACTCACAGATGCACTCTTTTTGTGCAAACTAGCACAGAAAAACCAAGAAAGGCGGGTAGGACTATAATAACAGTCGGAAGAGTACACTCATCCGGGGGCGCAGCTTCTCTGTGTGACGCAGAGACAAAATATGGAGACATCCACTATCCGGATGTAACCCTGAAAGTTGTAATTTGAGCGGATCAGGCCAGGTCCGTTCGGGTCACCACTTCATTGGACATACGCTGCTAACAGGGAAGACCTGCCCTGCGAGCTTAGTACAGCTGTGCTTGGTTCTAGCTTTAACAAAATGTCGTAGTAGTGTGTGTGTGAAGCGTCCAGTTGTCACCAGAGTCACCCTTGGAGCATTAAACTCCACAACAGAGCTGGGGAGCAATCGCCAGAAGCAAGCACGCCGGAGGCTTCTGGACAGTTTCGGCTGCCTGCTCCTTCCGGTGCTCTGCCCGGGCTGGGCTTCCTGCACAGCACCGGAGGAAGGAACAGTGTGTTCTCCAGGGGCCTGCAGTTTGAGAGCGAAAGAGACATATCCGTTAAATATTAAATGCACGCCTTCTCTAAATAGCCAGCTTAAACATTTTAAGATTCGGCTCTTTTGAAGAGTGGGCGTCAACAAATGCAATACCACTCAAATAAAAAGACTGCTTCAAACTGAAGTGTAAAGCAGGCCCCGGTCATGCAGAAGCCCCCCCCCCCCCCCACCTCTTCAGGTGACTCCAATCCGAATAAAGCCTACAAATACCTGAGTTAACCATCCTTAGGGGAACACTAGTAACCAGTGGCATAATGCAAAATGCTGGCCCCCTGCAGAATGTGTTGAGGGCCCCCTGATCTGTCCATGGCTCACAAATATTAATTGGCCTTGGGCTGAAAGACCCGCCCCTTAAGAGATGGGGGCAAGGGGGGGGGGGGCCAAATGCGCAGCAGGGGGCTGCATTATGCAGCCTATCCTTACGGCTTTCAAAACAGTCTTAGCAGACAGCCTAGTGCAGACACCCAGAGCTCCCCACAACAAGGCAGGTAAACACTGGTTGGGAGGGGACCTGACCACACCATGCACAAAGAGCAGCCACTTAACTAGCATAAAAATCTTGGAAATCCCCTTCATATGCTTCTTCATATGCTTCTTCATATGCTCTTCCACTTGTAAGGAAAGATTAACACTTAGAGGGCCCACCCTCTTGGACACAACACCGAAACTCTACTGCCTTCCAAGAAAATGTCAGATTGTCTTCTCCATAGAGAGTATGAAAACCCCCCATTTCTGAGTGAGCTGCAGCGATCTTTGGCAAGCTTGCAATTGGTTTGTGTCTTGCAAATGTTCAAAGTAATTAAAATTAAAAAAATTCCAACTGCTTCTAGGTTGGGTTATCAATTCTGGCTGAAGGCAGGCACCGAGCTTTTAAAATGATTGGAAACTTCTGAAGAGGTTCAGAGGAGTTTGGAGATGGGTGTGATCTCTAGCAAATATGTAAAAAACTTCAATACCTGTTGTGAGAAGTTGGCCTGATATATGATGCTCACTAGTTCTAGTGATCACCTTGTATCAGTCCAAACAACCCTTATGGTGATTGGTTGTAAGTCAACCTTACAGACCAGCTATCCTAATGGTAGCATGGACAAAGCAGTCTTACGCTAAACTCTTTTGGCATGTGAAGCCAGCTGTTTTACCACATATAACCCCTTGAATACCAAATGAAAGGACACCACACAGGTTGTTATGAAAATAAACAAGATATTTATTACTAACAAAACACCTCTGAACTCTTTGAGAACAGAGGGCTAAGCACATGACAAGACTCTTAAGAAAAATACGATAAGTTACATAAATTACAATGGTGCCCTAGGGGCACGACAAACCATATACTAAGTAAATGGTATAAGGAAATCGATCGAGGAAATGAAGATGTCCAGAGGCTGTAGGATCGCTAGGACTACACTACCCTAACCTTAGGTAAGTAGCAGGAGGCCCACGGGACGTGTGTGCAGAGTGTGAACTCACACACGAGATGCGGGACAAAGTCAATGGACACTACAAGTTACGAAAAAGGTGAGTACGGACAGTTCTGACTGGTTACGACTAAAACGACAGGATACCTGGACACTAGGAGAGTCAATCTACCTTTGAGCACCGAAATGCTCTCGTTACCTCACCCACGGGCTGCGGGTGCATAGGTGTGAAATTGTCTGGTTTCCGCGTCCAAGTCTATGGAGCCTTGAAGAAAGATGCTGCAGACGACCAGGAAGATGTCTGGAGCGATCCAAGGGTGGATCGAGGAAGATGGAGACCTGAAAGCAGAGGGGACAATGGTCAGTCACTAGCCAGTGACACGAGTGGAACCAGGAAGTAACCAGATGCTGTCGTCTCGATCAGGTGAAGAGTGGACGCTTGACTGCAGCCACGTGGACCAGGAGGTGTCTTCGACGACCATGATGGAGGCACGAGCTGTCCCACGCAGGCTCTCGCTGTCGGCGGTGTCGGATCCGTATTCGGAGTCAGCAGGCCTTGGCAAAGGCAACCCACGCGGTGAGTGGAGATGGCGTCTGGTGCGGACCAGGAGGGTCCGGGGTGCTTCTCGTTTGCAGGGAAGCAAGGGCCAGTCTGGAGCAACCAGACCAGCGATGTAGATTTCATGGATCGTCGTCTAGGAGCCCACTAGCCAGCCGGCAAGCGACCAGACAAAGCATCAAGCAGCAAGCAGCAATCAGGCAAAAAGGCCCCACGCAGATCTCGTGGATGCTGGAGGGCTGATCTTCTGTGCAGGAGCTGCTCGGGGCTGGGGCTTCTCAATCCCCAGATCAGAGGCATCCTCGAGAGTGAAGTCTTGCTGGAAGTGCAGTTTCTGTAGTAGGGGTATCTCTGTTATAGTCATAATCTAGTGAATAGTCCCGCCCATGTGCGCGGACCCCGGAGCAATCAAAAATAATCTCTTAAGCTGTCAAAACATGCAGACCTGCATAGACACTTAAGAGAGAATTTAAAGACAGATAATGCAGCCTATACCCACAGGCTACACTGTCCAATACTTCAACTGGAAATTCCACCAAAAACCACAACAGCACAGCCTGTCCAGGGTTTTCCACAGAGAAAAACCTTGCTTTGAACAGCAAAACCCTCTGGAATGATAGAGAGGAAGGAGTGGACAGACAAGCCCCATAGGCTGCCATTATGTGGATCAAAACAGGATACTGTGCCTTTAAGAGAACTTCCCAGAAGCCTCACAGTATCCCAGAATGCAGTGCAGGTCCCTTTCACCTTCAGTTCTTTTTTCCGGCTCCTGCTAGCAGGACCCTGGAGCATTAGCTCTTCTTTTCTGAGCTTTTTCTATACTATTTTTGTGATATTTTTGTAGCTTCACTCGACGTCTTTGGCCTTTATCTGCATTCTGCTGTGGTTTTTTGGCAGAATTTCTGCAGTCTTTTTGTCTTTAGACTATTTCTAGTCTGACATGTGCTTTGTCTGCAGCTGAACTGAAGGCCAAAGCTGAAGCTCACAGGGTTTGTGCTCTGTGCTTGCCTGTGTCTTTGGACACCTGTCTTCTCTGTACCTTCTTTTCTAGGGGGCTTCGGCTTCCAAGTTTCAAACAGAGGAGTTTGAAGGCATCTTCAGCCTCTGGGTGAGGTGAGGGTAGGTCCTCTACCGAGTCCCATGCTGTACTCTCTGGGGTTGTCCCCAGTAAGGGCACGTCTGAGCTATGACGCGGTTCCAGTCGGCACGTGGAGTGCCTCGACGTCGACGTCATGGAGTGCCTCGACGTCGACGTCATGGAGTGCCTCGACGTCGACGCCATGGAGTGCCTCGACGTCGACGCCATGGAGTGCCTCGACGTCGACGCCATGGAGTGCCTCGACGTCGACGCCATGGAGTGCCTCGACGTCGACGCCATGGAGTGCCTCGACGTCGACGCCATGGAGTGCCTCGACGTCGACGCCATGGAGTGCCTCGACGTCGACGCCATGGAGTGCCTCGACGTCGACGCCATGGAGTGCCTCGACGTCGACGCCATGGAGTGCCTCGACGTCGACGCCATGGAGTGCCTCGACGTCGACGCCATGGAGTGCCTCGACGTCGACGCCATGGAGTGCCTCGACGTCAGGGAGCGGTGATGCTCGACGTCATGGAGCGGTGATGCTCGACGTCATGGAGCGGTGATGCTCGACGTCATGGAGCGGTGATGCTCGACGTCAGGGAGCGGTGATGCTCGACGTCATGGAGCGGTGATGCTCGACGTCATGGAGCGGTGATGCTCGACGTCATGGAGCGGTGATGCTCGACGTCATGGAGCGGTGATGCTCGACGTCATGGAGCGGTGATGCTCGACGTCAGGGAGCGGTGATGCTCGACGTCAGGGAGCGGTGATGCTCGACGTCAGGGAGCGGTGATGCTCGACGTCAGGGAGCGGTGATGCTCGACGTCAGGGAGCGGTGATGCTCGACGTCAGGGAGCGGTGATGCTCGACGTCAGGGAGCGGTGATGCTCGACGTCAGGGAGCGGTGATGCTCGACGTCATGGAGCGGTGTTGCTCGACGTCAGGGAGCGGTGTTGCTCGACGTCAGGGAGCGGTGATGCTCGACGTCATGGAGCGGTGTTGCTCGACGTCAGGGAGCGGTGATGCTCGACGTCAGGGAGCGGTGATGCTCGACGTCATGGAGCGGTGATGCTCGACGTCAGGGAGCGGTGATGCTCGACGTCAGGGAGCGGTGATGCTCGACGTCATGGAGCGGTGATGCTCGACGTCATGGAGCGGTGATGCTCGACGTCATGGGGCGGTGATGCTCGACGTCATGGGGCAGGGATGCTCGACGTCATGGGACAGTGAGGCTCCTTTTGGGGCATTGGTCACTTGGGCTCTGCCCTCTTCCGTTGGGTCAGGACGTCACCGTTAGGGATGGCTCGGCGTCTCCTTGGTTGACACCTAGTGACATTTTGACGTCTCAGTGTTGGTTGTCATAGAGGCAGTCACTGTCTTAGTGATGGTGACGTCGTAGTGAGGTTGGCGTCATCTGTTACAGCCGCAGGGTACTGCCGGCTTTTGACGCCTGGGTCTGGTTCCAGGCCTCGCTCCTTGGTGAGCCTCCCGTCGTAGAGGGGACTTTGTGTTCCCGGCACCTTCCACTCACGACGCAGAGCAGTTGATAAGCGTCGAGGAACCCTTCTGATGGGGAGTTTGTGGTTACTCACCACGTGTACACGAGGGACGTTTGTCCTTTTGCTTAGTTTTGAGTGCTTGCATGCCTCACGTCTGCTAGGTCGCCTCCTGCTCGACCACTACTGGTGAGACCACCGGGGATGTTTCAGAATCCCCTCGGTTCCCTCTTCCGTCCACCTCCCCAGGGGCCTTTTGCCCCTCAGTCTGCGAACCTCCGTGCCTTGATGCCAGGGATGCGTCTGCCATGAGTACGGGGAGTCCCTCTCCGACTCTTTACTGGTTGGCGGGACTTACCTTTCGTCCACTACCGCCTGGCAGAAGGTTCTGGCTCCGACCGTGCTCCTGACTTGGTCGCAGGGGTGGCGGCATGTAGGCCTCGCGCTGTGGCCCGCGGTTGTTGGACCGTTGTTGTGAGATCCCTTCATGGGGGGGTTTTTCTTCACCGGTTTGTGGTTCCTCTGCCGAGAGACAGGAGGGAAGCCTTACAAGAGGTGGTCTAATGGGCCTGATGGTTTCGGATCTAGGCATCGGTGTCGGAGCGAAGTTTTTCTCTCCTGCCGACCCCCAGGTATTGTGGGTTTGTCCTACATTGCCATACTTTTATTTGCCCGACGTCTCTGCAGCCTGCGGCTCAGCAGTGTGCTTCTACTCTCCCGTTCTTTGGGCAACCCTTGGGTTGCCATGAGAGTAGTGAGTGGCCCGCATGAAGTCTGAATCGGAGACTTTTGGACGGCTGTAGGTTTGGGACATGGAGTACAGCCTGAGGCCTTCTGCCCTTTCTAGCGGCGTTTTTCCTCCCAGGCTTTGCCGGTGGTCCCGGGCCGCCATTTAATGCTTTACAAGTATATTGTGCGCATACGCGGGAGAGCTTGTGGCTCCTCGGCGAACAAAGGCCGGCTGGGTCTAAGTCAGTCTTCGGTTCATCGGCCCTCCTCCAGCACTTCCTCCGGTCGGCTCGCGGTTTCAGCGGTGCGAGCTCTAAGCAGAGGCCGTTTTCCTGTATAGGACAAGGGCGATAGAGGACGTACCTCTGTCTCAAAAGAGGAGAGGTCTGTACTCCCGGTTCTTCTGGTTCATGAGAAGGACAGGAACGAGTTCAGGCCCATTCTGGATTTGCGACAAGCAAACAAGTGGATTCGCAGTAGAGGAGTTTCGCATGCTGTCGTTGCATCAGGTTTATGCTCTGCTGCAACAGGGAGATTAGCTTGGTGCCATAGATCTACGGGATGCATACTCCCATGTGCTCATTGCACACAGGAAGTTCCTGCGATTCCAGGTCTGCGCCCATCATTATCAGTACACAGTACTGCCAGTCGGGCTGAAGTCTGCGCCCAGACTATTCTCGAAGTGCATGGCAGTGGTAGCTGCACGCCTGTGGAAAAACGAGGTGGCTTCTCTAACCGTGCCTGGACGATTGGTTGATCAGGACCTCCTCCTTCTCGGAAGCTCAGGCGCACTTCAGGAGGACGTGCGTTCTCTGGAACGAGCTGGGGTTGCACATCAACATGTCCGAGTCTGTCCCCATTCCGGTCCAGTGCATACAGTACTTGGGAGCCTCCGTCAATACGCTGTCAGCAAGCGTGTCTCCTTCGGTGGAGAGTCGATTATCTCCCCTTGGGAAGGCTCAGGCTCTTGTGACCGCCCCAGCTGCGGTAGTGGAGACGGTGTCTTCTCTACTGGGGTCGGTGGCCTCTTGTATGTTCTTCACGCCACACACACGGCTGCTCATGGGACCTTTGCAGGAGTGCTTGGAGGATCAGTGGGATTAGAGGAAAGGATCCTTGGGCGACAAGATACGACTGTCTCTGGGTGCTCTTCAGTCTCTGAAGTGGTAGTGTTCAGCGGAGAATCTCCTAAGAGGGGTTCCCTTTCACAAGGACATTTCCACACAGACTGTCGTGACGGATGCGTCTCCCCACGGCTGGGGGGGCGCTTTCCGGAGACTTGCAGATACAAGGAACGTGGTCCCCGATGGAGTCCACGTATCACATCATTTTCTGGGAACTCAGAGCTGTTCCCTTGGCATTGAAGGCGTTTCTTCCGTCCTTCCAGACCAACTCTCTGCTTGTACAGACGGACAATTTGACCACAATGTCTTACCTCAACAAGCAGGGGGGTTCGAGATCGCGCACTCTGTCGCAGGAGGCGCGGGCGATCTGGCGACTGACTCTAACGGCTACCCATCTGCCAGGTGTGCAGAATGCTCGGGCAGACTTGCTGAGCAGACTGATTCAGGAAAGACATGAGTGGGTCATAAACGACGAAGTACTAGGAGAAGACTTCGGCGAATGCCGAGACTTCGCCTCCAGGTACTGCCTGTGGGGAAGCTGGGGAATGCGTTCTGGATTAACTGGTCGAACAGCTTTCTGTACGCTTTTCCACCTTTTCCCGTGATTCCGGCGGTGTTCATCAAGCTGTCCCAGTCCAGGGCGCGGATGATCCTGATTGCCCCGGAATGGCCCGGACAGTGGTGGTTCACGGACCTGCTTCACCGGTCTCTCCGTCCTCTCATATGGAGGCCTTGCAGGCCGGACCTTCTCGCACAGTTCAGGGGGCAGACGTTGCACCCCAACCTCTCGTCTTTGAGTTTGGCTGCATGGCTCCTGAGATAGTGTGATATGGCCATTTGAATCTACCAGAAGTTTGTATGGACATACTGAAGGAGGCTAAGCATCCTTCCACTAGGACTTCTTCTGCTTAATAGTGGAAGAAGTTTTTGCATCTGGTGCATGTCCAAGAACCATGCCCTGTCGACGTGTAAGGAAGATGTCTTCCTTCTGTATCTTCTACGCCTGGCGCAGTCGGGCCTTAATGTCTAATCCATTACGGGTCATATTGCTGCGCTGACTGCCTACAGGAAATGCCCTTCAGGCTTCCTTCTTCCAGATCCCTGTGATCAAAGATTTTTTGGAAGGCTGGAAGAAAGCATTCCCTCCTGTCTGGCTTCCTTCGTCTTCATGGGAATTGAATGTGGTGCTGTCCAGATTGATGTAGGAGCCTTTTGAACCTATTCATAGGGCTTCGTTGCAGCATCTGTCCTGGAAGGCGGCGTTCCTCGTGGCCATCACATCGGCCCGCAGGGGGAGTGGTATTCAGGCGTTGTGTTGCCAAGGACCTTATACTGTATTTCAAGCTGCTGAGGTTGTTACGCATACTCATCCTAAATGTCTTCCTAAGGTTCTTTCTGGTTTTCATGTCAACCAGACAATAACTTTGCCTACGTTTGTTCAGAATCCGGCATCTCCAGCTTGAAGGTCCCTATATTCCCTGGATGTTAGGAGGGTGTTGGAATTTTATCTGGCTAAAACCAGAGATATTCGTGGTTCAGATAAATTGTTTGACAATTATGAATCAGTCTGGACCGGTTTTGCTACCTCAAAACAGTCCATCTCTAGGTGGATTGTGTCCTGTACACTATTGTGTTACCAACAGACTAATACGACCTTAGGAGGTAAACCTAAGGCTCATTCCACCAGGGGCAAAGCTGCCGCGACTGCTTTGCTGCTTAATGTTCCGACTGCAGAAATCTGCATGGCCGCCACTTGGAAGACGGTCCATACCTTGGCTTAGCATTACTGTCTGGACACTGATACCAGGGCAGATGCTCAGGTTGGGCAGGCTTCGCTGCGAAATTTGTTCGCACAATAGTGGTGTTATTTCTCGTTTCTCCACCGCCGCTTTGGTGTGGGGATGGGCTTGCCATTCTATTCACTAGATTATGACTATACACCGAGATCCCCTACTACAGAAGGAGTAGTTTCTGTCCTGTAACTCCAGTTCTGTAGTAGGGGTATCTCTGTTATAGTCATAAGCGCCCGCCCTCCTCCCCGGTGGAGAGAGATATTCATGTTAGGAATGCTACAGGTCTGGCGTGTTACGCCTTCAAAAAGAACTGAAGGTGAAAGGGACCTGCACTGCATTCTGGGATACTGTGAGGCTTCTGGGAAGTTCTCTTAAAGGCACAGTATCCTGTTTTGATCCACATAATGGCAGCCTATGGGGCTTGTCTGTCCACTCCTTCCTCTCTATCATTCCAGAGGGTTTTGCTGTTCAAAGCAAGGTTTTTCTCTGTGGAAAACCCTGGACAGGCTGTGCTGTTATGGTTTTTGGTGGAATTTCCAGTTGAAGTATTGGACAGTGTAGCCTGTGGGTATAGGCTGCATTATCTGTCTTTAAATTCTCTCTTAAGTGTCTATGCAGGTCTGCATGTTTTGACAGCTTAAGAGATTATTTTTGATTGCTCCGGGGTCCGCGCACATGGGCGGGACTATTCACTAGATTATGACTATAACAGAGATACCCCTACTACAGAACTGGAGTTACAGGACAGAAACTACTCCTTCTCCAAGATGGCCGGTCCCACGTGTCTCGTCGCACCCACGTATCTCGTCGCACCCACGTATCTCATCTGTGCTGCAGATGTAGGTAGAGGTCAGAGAGGTCTGGAAGTCCGGATCTCGTCGGGCTCTGAAGTCTGGTTCCAGCAGGAAGGACGACCAAGTGAACCGCTAGAACGCTTGATGGTGCCTGCTTGTGCAGAGTGGTCACTCCTTGGCCACAAGGGAGATTTTCTTCAGTCTTCTGTGGAGCAGAACGTCGAAGTCCAGAGTTTCTTCTTTGTAGAGTTTTAAATCAGGATAATCTAATTTGGAATGGGACCAGCTCCTACCGTTATTCTCCTAAAGGGGGCTGTACTATGACTAGGTCCCTCCTATGGGTGGGACCAGGACAGGGGGTGGTTACACCCCCCTATCCTTTGTCCGGTTTCGTGCCAGAGCTGGGGCTGGAGTGCCCCAGCCACTGGTTTGAACCGGGGTATGCACAGGGTCACCTTGTGTTCCCCAGGCATGTCTCATTCCTTTCAGCCTGCCCTACCTCAATACACAAAATCCTGTCTGGGGTGGTGCTAGCACCTCCCAAGGCAGGAAACCCTTTGTCCAGGCCTCCCTCGCTGGAAGGACTCCCAGCAGCAGGAGGTCAGACTTGTGTCTGTGGTGGCAGCATCCATTTTGTGATGCTGAGGCTTCAGTTAACTTTAACCGGGGTTCACAGTTACATACATGTCGTCTCCCTCTAAAAGGGTGGAATGCTACCCCCGTCGCCAGAACTGGCGAGGGGGTAGTATTCCAATTCGTATGACACCTTACTCGACATGTTTTGATAATGCTATACCAAAGTTAGCAATAACCGTGAGGATTATAATGCACTGAAGAGTATATGGTATAGCGTTATCATGGAAACCGCTAAAGGACATGGTTCTGAAAGCTGCAGACCGGCTCAGCTCATGCTAGAGCACCATATCACATAATTCCAAGCACTCTACCTCCACGATTGATAAGGCCTGCCGTAGGAGTGACTTATAGGAGTATATGTGTCCATTTTAGGGTTAGATATAGGTATACTATATCTAAAGCAAAGGGTGATTACACCACCTTGCCCCAGCTGTGTTAGCAGCCAGTTGTATCAGTTTTGGATGGCCAGCCAGGGGTGGCATAATACATGCTGCAGCCCCTGGTAGGCCTTTGGTGCACTTATGCCCTGGGTACCTATGGTACACTGTTCAAGGACTTACAAGAGTGACCCAATACCAATTACATATGTACCTAAGGTACATGGAGTCCATTTTAACAGAGAGCAGGAAGCCTGGGGTCCTGGATAGCAGGATCCCTGGCCAACTATTTCGAAAACCAGCAAAACACTAGGCAAAAAGTTGGGGGCAACCATAGTCTGATATCCACCTTCCTACACCTATAACAGTTTTGTACTTTGTTAAACTTCAGACAAATTCTCGGTTGCCTGCACTCCAACTTTTTTGTGGGCATTGGAATTTAGAAAATAGAGGAAACAGACAGATCACAGCACACTTCATATATTTGTTGTATTCTATTTGATTGATGGAAGGCTTTATTTCGATACAAAATATCATAAAAGCATAATACAATAAATTTTAAAAATCAGCTTTTAGACAAATTCATACTATTTACACAGCTAAAACATTGTATGAGCATTTAAGACAAAGCATTAAATTGACAAAGAAAGCCTTTTTAAGCGAATTGCCCAAAACCATTTTAGGAATTTGGACACGGCGCTGGCAAACAAAGAGCATGTGTCAGACATTAAAATTCGTAATGCCACTTTGTGCTGCCGAGTGCCTAGTAGTCGGCATAATGGCTTGAGCCAGCACCGCCTTGGCGCTAGATAAGCCGGACATTCAAGAGAATATGGGCAACCGACTCGACTGGTGTTAGGCATGTCGCACAGAAAGGAGATCGCTGGTAGGGAGTTTTCCAACGGGCAGTCAATTAATTTACAGGCAAAGTCCCTATTCTGAATTTAAAATACAAAGCCCGGTCTGCAGGGTTAGATATAATATCGAGGTACAGTTCATAGGCCACCACGTCCTTGACCTTCAAAAAGTCAGTAGTGGATTTACAATGTTTTGACTCAGTGGAGATTTTGCAGGAAATCCAGTCCAGTACAGCTTCTTCAGGACGGCTTGGGGGGGGGGGGTTCCAGGATTCCCACGCATCTCCAAGACCAAGTTCCCTTAGCAATCGTTTCACATCCCTCAACCACTTGATCTTAGACCAGCCCTCCATTAGTATAACCTTTAACAGAGCCTCTGCATATGAGGCCAGCTCGGGCACACGCCACAATCGTGCCCAAAGTAGCAAGGGGCGTAATTGGGCTTGATCCTTGATCGATCTACATCCCAGATCCATTAATACAGGTAGTGTAGGGGTGCTCTGCGGAAGGGCCATTAACATCTTTTGGATGTGCGAATTCCAATGCATTGAATCTGTAAGACAGATGCCTATGTAGTCCAATTCGGCCACCCTCTCCAGAGGTACGGAATTCAGCACCGGGGGACGGCCCAATTTTTTGGGTGGGTTCAGGACCAAGTATTTAGTTTTGTTAGTGTTAATAATCAAGCCCCTATGTGGGCAAAACTCCTGGAAGCTATTTAGAAGGCTCTTTAAACCCATAGGGGTCTTTGAGATGAGGAGGGTGTCGTCAGCGAAGAGCAATGTGGGGATGAGCTTGCCCGCCAGGGATGGTGCGTCTGCAGGTTTTTTTTAGCAGGTGCTCAACCACTCAGTTCACATAAAGAGAGAACAGAGTGGGAGCGAGCACACAACCCTGGCGAACGCCCCTTTCTACTGGGATCCTATCAGTTTTATCGCCATGCATGCCCCACCGCACCTGCGCAAAGTTATCAGCGTGGAGCCTCACCAATAGAGACCAGATGTATGGGGGCAACCCCATCTCGGACAGAACCCTCCATAACCCCTCACTCGGTACTAGGTCAAAGGCAGTCTTCAGGTCTATAAAGGCCAGAGACTGCCTTTGCCCAGCACTACCACCTTCCAATAGAGGAGGACCAGTCTGAAGGCCTGTTCTATAGTCACTGTCCAGAACCAAAGCCGGCTTGGAAGTCCGATAGGATGTTATCGTCTATCCACTGAAGCACCCTCCCCAGGATCACTTTCCCAGACACCTTTTGCGTAGAGTCAATAAGGCTTATGGGCCTATAGTTGGCGGGGTCGTCCCGACACCCAGTTTTAGGTCTCGCGCCTGCGATGCATATGGCAAAGCCATATGCCATCGCGCAGGCGCGATACTATTGTTTCCGGGTCTGCTTCCCAGGAGACAGATGTCACGCGCACGCTCTGGAAAGCGATCGGCGCCGGCCGCGCGCGCACGTTTCCCCAATCTCCTGTCTCTCTGGGAAGCACACCAGCAAGCCCCGCCAAGGTAACTTTGAAATAATCTTTATTTCTTGTACAGACTGACCGTGAGGTGGACAGAAATGAAGGTTTACTGTTTGCTCGGAAACACTCGATGTGAAGTTCTCGGGACTCACTGGGCACCTTCCTCAGTAATATGAGGGCTGGCCATTTTAACCTCACTTATGGTGAGATTAATCTAGTGACTGGTGGGTGTAGATGAATCTATTGACTGCTTGGCTAATCGCATCGGAGCTCCCTCTGGCGGCTTGTGATTGTAGTGTAGCCGGAGACTGAGCTCCCTCTATCGGCCGGCGCCCTTCGCTGTTGCTCTGAAGGAGCCCCCGTCAGATGCTGCGGCAGCCTCGAGTCGCGCAGTGTTGTCCCTGGACACCTGCGAGAGGAAACTCCAGACGCTATAATGCAATGCTGGCGAACTTAAAGTTTTCACTATGACGCGCTATATAAAGGTCTCATGTGGAAATATTTTACACCAGGGTGACTTTGCAGAGAAAGGCCCACTATCCGTGGGCTCTATGCTTTCCATCCCCAACTTACAAACATATCACTGCACGAGCAGGAGCACAAATAAACAGAATAACCTAGCCCAAAGTAGCAGTTGCACACCATGGAATTATGGGTATGCAAATGAGCCCAGGAACGGCTTCTTTCTCCACATTGCAGTATGCGACCTGTAAAAATTGAAGGCAACATTTCAAGTCTTGTGGGAAAAAATGACAATTTTGCAGTGAATCTCGCGTTTATTCAAAGACAGTTAAATAAGTCGCGCACACTTTCTTTGAGATATTCAGGACCGGCGCAAAATACAATTCAGTGTCAAAATTACATTCTGTTCGGCTTTCATAAGTAGACGTGGTCCGCTGGAATTCATTCACCTTGACCCATCCTCGAGATGAGTTAACATTGAAGTGCTTAAAAATTATGACACAAAAAAGTAGTTTGTCAAAGGCCAGTGCTGCTGTACGGGGCGCACTTTATAGCCAGCCAGCAGACACCACTGATGTTTATTGTGGCCACGATCTGTATATTTCACAAAGTTTCCAGCAAGCAGAGCCTGTTACTCTGTACAGGGTCCTGAAAGTGCTTGCACCCCAACTGCTAGGGCTTTAATCACAGAAATGTAGGGCCTCAGTCGCGGCAAGAAGGTGGGTGTGATCTGTTCTGTGTTGCCGACCAGCAGACCCTCTGAAGCTCATTGCTGCCCCCATCTGTAAATTTCAAAGAGATGCCTGCCAACAGAGCACACAGTCTGCAGGGATAGCGCCACATCTCTTACGACTTTAATCACAGAATACAACATCTCCAGTTCCCGCAAGATGGTCTGAAAGGCACCCTGGGGGGCGCTGGGCATAATTTGGGTGTGGGGGTGATTGTCCCTCCTCAGTCTCCTGAAGGGGCAGGGCTCTCTTTTAGGGCAGCTGCGCGCCCTCCTGCCCTTTCTCTTCCCCATGGTTGGAAGTCTAGCTCCTTACAGATGACACTGCGCGGCTCTAGGCGCTGCTTGGGTGAGGGCAGTTCTCTGCAGACTGCTGTTCCGATGACAGTTTGAGGCCAGTGATTGACTGGGAGGCAGTTCTCTGTATTTTTCACAGGTACAACAGTAGTTGTGTGATTGTGTTAATAGATTTTCTTTTCCTTCAGCAGGTCGAAGTGAAGTTCTCGGGACTCACTGGGCACCTTCCTAAGTCATATGAGGGCCGGCCATTTTAACCTCACTTATGGTGAGATTAATCTAGTGACTGGTGGGTTTAGATGAATCTATTGACTGCTGGGCTAATCGCATCGGAGCTCCCTCTGGCGGCTTGTGTTTGTAGTCAGGAAAAGAAAATAGCCAGAGAACTGCCCTCACCCAAGCAGCGCCTAGAGCCACGCTGCGCAGTGTCATCTGAGGAGGGACAATCACCCCCACACCCAAATTATGCCCAGCGCCCCCCAGGGTGCCCTTGAGACCATCTTGCGGGAATGAAGGCCTGGACTCGGCAAACTTAATGTGGAGAAAATGGAGGGGCATGATTGAAATAGAGAAGCCCGGGAAACGAGGCAGATTGATTGGAATGAGAGGATTCAAAACGCAGTAAACTCCAAACCATTATGGATGTCCTGTAGCGCTTGAAACGGTGTCTTCTTCATAGAAGCCACCAGTGAGCTTTGTGCAAGTTCAAATGAAGAACAGGGGGCAGAAAAACAGAAATCTAGGACAAAAGTTTGGGAAAGGATATTAAGAATGAGCAGAGTGGGAGGAAAGTGAAGGCAGGTTGGGGTGCTTGCTAGAATTTGAGGAAGAAGTAGACGTGTGGGTTGTAAAGAATAAAGGAAGGCAGGTATGTTGTACAGAAAAAAATACTTGGTATTGGCACTTCACAGCTCGCGTAATTATTAATGGCATTTGTGTTATTGCTCATGCTGAGTTCCTGGAGTAGCAGATGTAGATGTTTGATCACTGCCTGCATAGTTATGATATGCAGACTCAGGACTCGAATCCAAGCCCAGATCACCAGGCTCCAACCTTCTCCGGAGTGGAAAACCCATGTATTTAAGCAACTTCCATAACTGTGTAGCCTCTTCAGTGCTATCTGCTCCTAAAAGGAGGAGGGGGTAGGGTAGACATGGTCCTTTCCAAGGGCAGTGGTGTTATGGGTTAGTCCACCGCTGTGCTCAAAGGCAGTGAGGTACATTTATTTTCCCCCACATTTTCAGTGGGTACTTGCTGTCCTGCAGCAACGTTTGCAATTGTGAACTGGGCACCGGGGCAGTTGGCCTCTATACCACATTGAAAACAAAATGAGGTGAAGGGTCCTTGTGATAGCTGCAGTAGCACCCTCTCTGCTTCTGAATAGGGTGCTGGAGCAAGTTTAGCTGTCCTGGTCCTTCTTGGCCTACAATGCTTTGAGGTACTGTCACAGTCTTCGAAATTTAGGGGCAATGGATTTCAGGACATTTGATAGTTATCAAACCAGTACCATAAGATCCAACATACATCCTTAGAAATCAATGACATTTCCTGAAAAAAACTAAAGTTTAAGACAAGACAAGGTTGAGCATGGTTTTAATAGTGGCTACAGTGCAAAACCAAATTGTCTGCCAGGGTTTCTGTTGCTTTGTCAAGCCTCGCCAAAGTTACCAGCAAATTAAACAAGCATTTGCAATGCTACAGGTGTCGCATTTACTAGAGTTTGAGTTATTGGCATTGTAGATTACAATGCCTTTATTAATGTGTTGGTTTTTTAAATAAAAGGCATTGCCATTTACAATGCCAATAGCATAAACTCTCGCAAATGTGAGACCTATTGCATTGTAAATGCTTGTTAAATATTGGGACGACCTCCGCCCCTTTCCAAGATTCAGGGACAGGTGCACCGTTGTTGATAGAATTAAGTAGAGATGAAACCAACATCCCCCCACTCTTTGTGGTTAGCACACAGCAGGTCACCCGGTAACCCGTCCGGCAGCTTTGAGGGGCACCAGGGATTTTATTACATTCTCAACTTCTCTTGGGGTGAAGGGATCGCCCAATGTATCCCCCAGAGCTTCAACACGGTAAGGGCTACCATTTGAAATTAACTGGGTATTTGTCTCCTTGGAGGTGTAAAGGGAGAGAAAATGGTTATATCCGGTTTGGGCTGGGATGTTACATGTAATTAAAGTGCTATCTGGTCTGTTCCTAGTTCTAATTAAATTCCAGAACCCTTTGGAATCTCTGCCCGCACTTGCTTACTTAAGGTCTGACCAATACCTGTCCTCCCACTCTTTCTTAGCTGCAGTAATGGTCTGAGTATACTCTTTCCTAGCATGCCTGATCACTGACGAGGATTTACTCTTAACGGCAGTAATCAAGGCAGATTTTTTCTCCCTGCATTCTTTTGTAAACCAGCCAGGTTGTTTCTTAGAGCTCTTATCTTTCCCACCTGGAGGATCCCTACTTTGGAGAAGGAAGAAATTACCCAGGGCCTTGATTGTCTTACAAAAGAGGGCTGTCACATCGCTAAGTGTCTGGGAGGGCGAGTCCAAATTAATCAGGACTGTAACTAAGAGCCCCCATGGCTAGCATTTTCCCTTCGTCCATAGCAACCCTGCACCACTTCAGACGCCTCCCACAGTTGGAAGGACGTATTTCTGAAGTAGAGGCTGGATTTGGGGACATACGCGCACCCAATTCCCCAAACCACAAGGGGAGCAAGGACAGGGAGAGGAGATTGTGGTCACTATCGATTGTGGATAGAACCTCCATATCCCGCATAGAGCTCCATAACTTAACGTCTATCCTCAACGTGTGGTTCACCCTGTTGTAAGTGTGAGCTCCCATGGGATCCGAGGACGTCCTCCAGTTCACTGCCCTCAGACCAAATTCCAGGGACAAGGAATTAAGTTGTACTGCCAGTTGGGTCCATCTCCTAATAGGAGGGATGGACAATATGGGAATTCCACTCCTGGCATTTTTGGCGGCAAAGCCCAGGATGTCCTCCGACGCAAGGGGCTCAAACGTACAGTTAAAGTCCCCTGCGACCAGGACGTGTGATCCAACCGGGCACTAGCCAAGAAGATCCTCCAAAGCAGAGCCTGTGGGTGACATCGAACCTCCTTTCGACCCCCTGGCATAGATTTTGGACAGTCCAGGGTGGGCCCTCTCTGGGACCCCTTGAGCGAAAATCTAAGAAGGTCAGGGGAATTGATCGCGTGCTGCACAACTTGGCACCCAAGCGAGACAGCAACCCATATGAGAAGGCCACCTGAGGGGCGACCCTTCCCTGAGGAAGAGAGAACTGCTGGTATAAAAAAGGATGAGTATCCCACCTTGTGGTAAGGTTCCCTGCACCACGTTTCTTGGAAGATGCAGATTGGAATACTTTTATAGAGGCTTACCCAATCAGGTAGGTCCAGCTTCCTAGAGATGCCCGCAACGTTCCAGCTGAGAATCCTAAAAACTGGATCCGCCACAGCCGGGACCCTACGGGACTAGAGCCTGGATGTACCCACCTGATCAAAGGAGGTTAATGGTGGGTTCTCCCTCACAGCCCTTCTGATGCTAAAGTCAAAAACCTGACCCGACTACCTGAGTCAGACTTCGGTGGAGGATTGACACTAATGGTCCCCGGGACACAGGACGAGGGAGCAACTATTGGGCTCAGACAGAGGAGTGAGTCCCGGTAGCAAGTAACAGGTCAGTAACCAAACACCCTCCTTTGATTCCCTGGCCAAGGAATTGGTGGATAGGAAAAAGAGTAGTCGTAGTTCTCAGGAAAAAAGGATTCTAGCCTCCCACCCCACCCTAGCTGGTTATCATTTGAAGTACCCCACGGCCTAGCATAAAAGTAGCTCAGGTCTCCTACTTAGATTACTACCCCCCCCCCATCCCCTCCCCCCCCCCCGCTCCATAGCCCGGCTGCTGGTTGCAAATGAATTGGGCAACCCTGACATCCTTAAAAAATTCACCACCACACAGTCCCCCTGGAATTGCTTGTGACCATTTCCTACCCACCATACCCTTCTGACGTTAAGTATCTGACCATCCAACTCGCTTGGGAGAGGTCTGTTCACTCTTAACCAGTGCATGGATTTGTTTTTAAGCGCCTGGTAAGTTTTGTGCTGGTCAGCCTGCAAGGGCGGAACATTGGTAAGGACAGCAACATAGGGCTGACATTCAGGTGGGATATTTATGGGAGGGGGTCTAGCAGCCTCTAAGGGAGGCTGGAAGGGCTGTTGAGAGGTAGGTACAGGTTCAGGGCTGTCTCTCCTAGGTTGCTCTGTAGAGCCTTTGGGGTCCTTCCTATAGCGCAGTACTTGTGGTTGCGTGTTTGGGCCCTTGGGGATTGTGGCTATAAGAGCAAGGCTGGCTGGCTGTTGCCCCGTAACCTGCGAAACACTGGTGCTGGGTAGCAGCGTGCCAAAAGAGGGTCCAACCGGTGCTGCAGCCTGTTGCACAAACCCAGAAGAGGGAGCCGATGTAGCGGTAGGCTAGGGCCGTACAGCATCCGGTGCTGGGGCATCTCCATGAGTGCTAATCAGCTCTCTCTCTCTCAAAATGTTCTTAGCTTGTAATTTCAACAGGGGTTTGAGAGAGAAAAAGTTGTACTAGGTCGACTGTTCAAATCTATCTAGTCGGTCTGCTGTATCCTTAACCCTTTGAAGTACAGGGAGGATCAGGGACCTTACCAACTTCTCGATCTGCTCTATGGGGGGAGAGGGCGAGGGAAAGCCAGTAGCAGGAGAACTTGCTACTGAACTCTCTGGATGGGAAGCTCGGTTGGGCAGGTGGGAGGTCGTGCTATTTCCTTCAGATGGAATCAAAGGGCATACCCTCCCCATCACTACATGTTCCTCGCCACCATCAGCACGTCTGACTACGTTTTTTAGAGCGTTTGGCCGGCCCACCACTTCCTCTGATAGTAAGTCTTTTTCTTTTAAGGGCAGGATATCTAGCTTTTCTAGAACCCCCACCCCCTCGGCTTTCCCTTTTTAGGTGGAATATACTAGCTGCATTTAAATCTTGAGGGTGTATATTATCAGCCGTGGGAAATGCGAGCGGCACTGGGGAAGAAAGAAGCTCTATCGACTCGGAGGGAGCAGGAGACGCGAACCTTGAGACAACTACCCCATTCAGTCTATCTAGGCTGGCCCTAATAGCGCCTATACTATCGCAGTCGGGGGCCAGGGGCACTTCTTCACCTTGCGTAGTGTTATTTGCTGGGGATGTTGCTAGTGCTAGGTCCCCTAGATAAGAACGCTTGTGGAAGAGAGGTTCAAGTGACAGTCTTCGTTCAGTGAGGGCAATTTCTTTCTCCAACACAGAAAATGCGCAAATTATGAAATTGTCCAGGGTCCCATTAACACACATACTGCCCCCCCCCCCCCCCCTCCCCTCCCCATTCTACCCTTTACAGATCTGGTTGTCATGGGCAGATGAGACAAACCAAATACAAAACCCGCCCCCAGCATTGTCACTGGCCTAATGAAAAATAAAATAGTACTTGCGGGCCAGAGAGGAGAATCAGAGTCCCGGGCTTAACCCGGCGCAACCCGCGGTCGTTCGCGCGACGCGGGGGGTGACCGTAGTTTTATGCGCCTCCTGGCGCGGGTGTAGGCGGCTTCCGGCCGCTAAGGCTGGTGGGTGATGTAGTCCCCTTCAGGTCTCCTCTCCACTGCGGTCGCGCTCGGGTGAAATGGAGCAGCGGCAGCAGGAGGAGACCTTATGCGGCAGTGCTGGAAATGCGGGCAAAACAGGCAAAGCGAAAATTCCTTCAGTGGCAGCAGGCAAGTTAGGACCTATTTAGCACTGCTGCGTCAATGGCTAGGATTCAGTACTGCACTACAGAAGGAGGACTATGGGCCAAAGGTTTCTGAGGACAGCGATGAACAAATAATGTTTTCTCACTAAGATAACATTACCCCATAAATATCAGTTACCCTGAATCTTACAGCCTTTATACGCATTTGGATAACATTGCCCCATACATGCCAGTCGCCCTAGATACTACAGCCTTAACACATAGCTCTTTCAGTGTGCATCTTGGCCCCAGAAGTTAGAATGTCCTTATTAGTTTTGTGTATCCTGTTTTCTATCAAAGATGTAGCTCTGACCTGGAACCAGCGGTGGTTTCTGAGGGAGTGCGTCGGGGCTCCGCTCTCTTTACTTTCGTCCCCAGGTTAGAACTGGAGAATAAAACAAAAGTGTCAATGCGAAAAATGCTAAAGAGCTTTTTAGAAATAAACAAATTTAAAAAAGGACCCACACGCTCGATCTAGTCTTGCAGTCTACTGGCTAGAGGGTTGCTGGTGCACACTGCCATTCACTGCAGTCATGCTTGCTATTAGGTGAATGACTTCCCCATTCTCAAAACCTACCCAGAGTCTAGAGTATTTGCCAGGCTGGCAATCTCACAGCCCGCGCTGTATTTAGTGTGAGACACTCCTGCGTTCCAGTTCCACTGCCTGAAGACTTGTGCAACAACGTTGCCCACTGCAGGTTGCATGTGTGTTGGTCTAAATGAACAAGCTAACTTCCCTCAATATCCTGCAGTGCCCTGCAGCCCCAGTCCTGGAGTGGGCCAGGTAAATTTTGAATAAATGTAGTCTCTGTTGTTCGAGTATTAACAGCATCATTACTGCTAACAGGTGACCTAGCTGAACAGTGCAATATGTGCCTTAAGCGTTTTTTCTTTTCCATTTTCTCTTCGTAATTAATTTTTGCATTCCACTGATACGGATAGGACACCGCTGTCATCCTGCATGGGAAAAACAAAGTAAAGCCTACGGAACAATATTATATCTATTAAGTTATAAGACTGGATACCATAGATTGTCCAATCTTGAGTGAATCCTTCTCAATACAAATTAATTGAAGTAATTTTTTACCGAAGAGTATCTCCAGAAAGATAACCAAACGCACAGAGCAATACAAATCAAATGTGTAGTTTAACTTTCTCTTTTAATTAAACTACATTAAACCTTAATTATTGGTCTCTTACATTGAACAAAACTGTACACAATTCATATATACACACAAAACACATATACTTTAGATTTACATATATACACTTCTTTTGGAACCAAACTCACGGTTCTAATGCCCCACCTATTTAAACAAGGATGTAAATGTATAATTCCTTAACATAACATTCCTTCACTTTAGATCACCAAAACTAAAACTAAAACGAAGGGAGTGTATGAGGTTTTAACCACTTTTAACCTCTCTCAAAGTAGCACTCTCCTAAATAATTTTTTCAACAATGTTCAACAGATCTCTTGTTTTTGGAGTCTTCCAATATGTGTGTCGACGCGTTTCAGCCTCTGTTTAATCCAGGCCTCATCACTACTATGAGGGCAAACATACTAGAACCCAGGTTCGAAATAACTGTAGCCAAAGGTACGGAATCCACCTTCTATTCACAAATACTTTCAATCGTAAGGGCCTACTGTATAGGTAGTGCCACTCTGTGGATTTGACCTATAGTCCTTGTCCACTCTAGAGGTCCAATGACCCATTAGGTGGGAGCAATTGGCCCCATGGGAGGCGAGGGTTCTGGGGATACCCCGTGGTTACAACCGTGCATATGGGGCAATTCCCCGTCGGATCACCTACGTGGTACCGCTCTCCGTTCCTCCCCGGCGACGTGCAAGCGCCTAATGCAACATTCTATATATGCGTGTATTGTATACCCTAAACCTAGGTGGTAAACCAGGGATTACTGAAGTGTACACCGTAGAGGAGCGGGATGACTCAGGATCGTGCACAAAGTGGAGGGAAGAGGAGGCGGTGTAGCTTTTATTCTTATTAAGACCCGGGAGGCGGTGGGGGAACTCGATACTCATCATCTGTTGATAACTTCCAATGCACAACATTTAAAAGGCACCACATTGCAGCCGCAGGTCATTCATAAAAAGAGCTGCTCATTTTGGCACTGGGGATCCAGGTTCGTATCCCGGCCATCTCCCAGCATCTTATGATTCTAGGCACATCATTAAACTTCCCTGCGCTGGTGATATGACCTTGTGTAATGTAATTGGTGCTCATGTAAAGCACTCCAATACTATTCAGGTCGAGTCCGTGCATATAAAACTGCCTGAAAAAACTGTGCAGAGAATCTGACCACATTTTATCCTGAACACGTTCCCTTACTGATTGCTGACAAAGGACTAAGTGGAGTCAGCTGCCGCTACTGCAGTTCAAGACACCTCTTATTTGCAGGCCCCTGCACACAGAATAAGTGCTTAAAAATGTCCACTTGCAAAGGATCAAGAAATTTGAATGTGCCTGCCATTTCCAATTTCCCTCGTCCCCATGGACCAGCCACCCGCAATGTCAGAGCTGGAAAAGCAGAAACTACTCTCAATAGGTGAGCAGAGCTTCATCAGATGAGTGCAATGATTGGGGAATGAGGGAGTTTACCTAAGGGCGGGCAATGACCTGTGGGGGGCACAGAGCAGGAGAAATGCTAGATTCGCCAGTCGAGTTGAAGAACAGTTAGAAGAGTGTTTCAGCGCAGCCGTTGTACATAAGGGAGCAGGAAGAGAACACAAGTAGCCTGCGAACGTGAGGGCGAAACGAGTTCTATTGGTAGGCTGGAGGTGCTGTATTTTCAGAGCCTTCAACCCTTTGTGTTCTTGCAGAAGTGGGCCCTTGTATGAATTCACTGCTTTCCTAGCATGGCTGAATGCCTCCTCCGAAGCTTGATTTCAAGCGACAGGAAGCCTTTCCAGGACACTTTATACTGCTGGGACACCCGTCCTCTCCCCCTCTCTGGATGCTCCTGCTGCAGTCCCTGTTCTATGACCTTCTGTATTGCAGAGCCCATGTACCTAGTAGTCACAGATGCTGCACCGCAATTTTGGAGTGAAAGGCAGATAGGTGCATTTATTTCACGCTGGTCTTCAGTTGGCCATGTCGATCTTCTTCAAGGGCGCTGCGCAAGCATCTGAGGGTGACTTTGGGCCACAGCTAGGCATCAGCATTCAAGCAGGCTATCAGTTTTGCCCAGGTGTAAATTTAATATGTAGTATAATGTAGAATCATGTTAGCTACTTCCAGGATGTTGATTCTGTACGTTTTCTTGTAGCACATTACTCTTGTACAGTGCATAGTTTAAACTGAGTTGCACTACTTTTATTTTGCTAATGCTTTGTTTATTTTATAGATGCAGCAGAAGTGTATATTTTGTATTTCCCCATAATGCACTAATTATGACCTTTTAATAGCAAAGTGATCTGCATGTCATTCGGTCCCATAAGTGTCAAGCATTTGTGCTGCATTATATGCAGAATCCGTATGGTGACTAACTTTTAGATAAACACTTGTGTTAAGCTTGGAAGTTTTTCTTTGTGTTGGCCTCAGTTAAGGTGAACTACAGCAAACCTTCGCCAGGACAAACCTCCTTCCTAAGGGTCACACAAGTCTCATGTCTATGGGTGAGAATGCTCACATCTCTGAAAGGCTGCTTCCAATTTGTCTCACATGGTCATGTGTTGGCCTGCAAGAGCTCCGTTAGCTGACTATTGCATATCAAACCTCTTTCGCAGCACCCTGTCTAGCTAGCTGCTTGTAACATAATGCTCTCCATTTTAGTGGGCATATAATATTCAGTTAGTTCTTCCATATGTGCTCTTACGATTGTCTCCTGCAGTGGTGTAATTGCATACATGTCAAATTATCACTCCACTGCAAACAATAAATATAATTAAACTGTCATTTACAATGCCAAAGTTCCAACTTTTAATAATGCGAGACCTATTGCATTGCAAATGCCTGTTTGTAGTTGCATGTGGAGTGTAATTATGTGACACTCAGTGGTATTATTTTGAGTGTATGTTGCATTGTGTAGTGGTATTGTGTGGAGTGTATGCTGTATTTGGTAGTGTTTAATTTTATGGTATTTAATTATGTGGCATGAGTGGTATTTGGAGTGTATGTTGCTTTGAGTGCAGTGTAATTATGTAGCATTTACTTATGTGGCATTGTGTGGTTTTATGTGGAGTGTATTGGGGCAATTTGGTGTTGCATTGAGTAAAGTTTAAGTATGTTGCATGTAATTATATGGCACTTTGGTATTATGTGGTTTGTATTTATGTTGCATTGAGTAGTGTAATTATGTGGTATTGAGTAGTATGTGGCGTGTATTTATGTTGCATTGGGTGTAGTGTAATTATGTGCCATTTATTTATGTGGAATAGTGTTATGTGGAGTGTTTTTATGTTGCCTTTAATATAGTGTTATGTAATAATGTGGTAGTGAGTGGGTATTATGTGTAGTGTATTTATGTTACATGGAGTAAGCGGTGACGTGGCTGAAATTACAGGCTAAGATCAGTGTTTTAGGAATGCATGTTTATATATATTGTGCGTTAATTTTTTTGTTTTATTGGAATGTAGCAATGTGCATTACTGCAGACACAGGCTCAAATTAAGCCCCCCTGAAACGGTGACTCTGATCTGCTTTCTGTTAACACGCCCATGTGCCTACTGAAAGACAGCTGTTTAAATTAACCCGCTCCAATGGCCTATATTACGTGCCTGGTTTTGATGGTGAAAAGAAGTTGAGTACAATATGAAGGGAAATAAAGTTTCCTGCACAGCAGTGACAACAATATTTTAATGAGTGCGTGGTAGCGCCCGAGGATGAGAAAGGGTTCAGAAAAGGGGGTGGTGATGAACAGTGTCTGAATTAAGCAGGCCACTCTTACCCAGTCCAAAGATCAGGGCTTGATCCATCACCGTTATTTATCTCACTGCACCATCCCAGCCCAGAACCTGGCTATATGCAAATCAGTCTGTCCCTGGCCCAGTGCATCATGGGAACAGGGCAGACTAAACTACCAAGCCAATTCTTCACCAGAAAGGAGACAAGCTACCGGGGACCGGTTTGTAGCCAGGTTCTGAGCTGGGATGGTGCAGTGAGATAAATAACTGTGATGGATCAAGCCCTGATCTTTGGACTGGGTAAGAGTGGTCTGCTTAATTCAGACACTCAGTTCATCACCACCCCCTTTTCCGAGGATGAGAAAGGGCCTGGCTGAGAGGAAAGAGGAACAAAGGGAGTTTTATGGCATGGATTTGTGGCAGATACCGAGTTAAATTAAGTTTCCTGCACAGCAGTCACAACAACATCCTATGTGTTGTATTGAAAGCAGTTGGAATGTAAGGGGGTGGTGGGAATGAGAACAGGAGTTTTGTTTTTTTTAGAGAAAGGGAGAGGTTACAGGAGAGAGAAGAGGCAGAGGGGAGGAAGGTGGTAGAGAAAGTGTTTTACGGTGTGTGGGGAGATACAATTAACAATTAATTACAGCAGCAGGAAATGCAAATGTGTATATATAAATGTAGGCACGTATTCATATTCAAATTGAAAAGGCCAGCGATGTAATCAGTTATGTTTTAGATGCAGTTTGGGAATTAAACTTTAAAAGTGGAGCCCCTTTGTGCCGTCAGCGCTAAACGAGCACCGATTTTTCTGCTGTTGAATAAACTTACAGCACGCAGGGGTAGTAGAGATAAAGAAAAGGGGGAAGGGTTGTGTAGAGGCCTCTGAGTACGAAGGTATGGGCTAAAAGAAAGGGAGGGTGAGCACCGGGAGAGGGGATAAAACATACAAGGGGAGCCTGAACTTTCCCGTGGTCTGTTAATTAAAGAGTTAAAAAAAAAACACAGAATGCAAAATCCATTACCAACATTCAGTATACTGCAAAAAGAATTCAACCCTGCTTACTGCGTTTGTTTTAACAGTGCACTATAGTGACAATATATTGTAACCAAGTATAAATAAAAATACGTATGTTGCAGAAGGGCGGAACTACCGAAGAGCTTGTACTTAGCTGCCCGCAGTTTTCCTAAAAGTATTTTCCTGCAGGCGAGACCTGTGCTGCAGGGCTTTCACACTGCCGATGGCTTCTTTCTAAACACGCAAGCCCCATGAGTGAACGGAAGGGAACGGGGAGGGGGATGGAGATAAGAGAGAAGGGGGGTGGGGGTTGGAGGAGCGGGTTGAAAATACAGGCCAGTGAAAGCATCTGATCAACAGAGCTCGTAAGAAGAGCTCCTACCTGCAGTTCTTTCCCTCCTTTACTTAAGCACTGGAAATAACAAGCAGCGATGGGCAGGACGTGGTGGTGAGGGGACGACCTCTGGAAATGAGTGTATAAATTGCGTTGCAAACAAAGACAATCGTGCGCCTCACGCGGCGGGATGGGGCCTGCGTGGGTGGTAACAATTGTAGCATCATCACCTAACTCTAGGAGCACTGTCTATGCAAACGGCGTGCTACTGTTATCACAGACTATAAAAAACAAACACGAGCGCCTCGTGCAGTGTTGGGGGAAAGTGGGGGCAGGCGCGATTCACTCGCTGGAGCGATAATTGCTGCCAGATGGTGGCGCGCGCTCCCGCGAGTAAATCACTTACGTGTATGCGTTGCCATTGAAGGCAATAGAAAGCGTTCACATGCTTGACTGAAAAGCCAAAGCGACTGGATAAGGTTTTTTTTCCTTTGCAACGCATGCGCGTAGCGAAGGCCGAGTCCTAAAAATGGGATGGAGAACCTTAAAGGAACACAAGGTGAGGGGGGGGGGGAATTACGATGAATAAAAAGAGCAGTAAAGATAGAATTTAGTTGCAGATCAGGCAGCGTGACCCATTATATGTAGGTAGTACTATCTGTTCCAAGATGTCTTTTTTTCAATTTGCCCAACAAAAATATTTTTAAGTTTCTAGAAGTCCCAGATTTTAGGATTAGGTACAAGGACCCCACTCTGGCTACTTTCGAAGGGGTCAAAACAACAAAAGAGTACCAGAGGGTCTGGAAGAGAGGTGGGTTTACAGTGTGCGGAAAACAGGCAAACAACAAAAGACCCCTAAGCTGACCTGTGAAACCTGGTATTCAATGACAACCTGATAGATGGTCAGAGATACCCATCAGTCACCACTCTGAACCGCCAATCATCATTTGGGATTTTTCAAAACCATCTGTACAGAAATGTTTTCTTCAGACAGAAAGAGACCAAGATGTAAATAGATCTCTTCCACTGAACAAACAATAGTATGGTATACCACTCCTCGAGACTGGTGAGTGGTCAAGTGTAGTGTGACTGGGGGAGTGCAGTGCAGAACAAGCTTTTGTGTGAAAAAATGAAAATAAAAAGGTGTTTAAAATTGGATGAGGGAGCATAGAACAATCTTTATTCGGAATATGCTCACTCTGCCAATATTAAAAATTTGTTAAGACCGTTTGAGAAATGCGCTGTCTAGAAGTGGAACCAGGTCGACATGTTTCAGCAATAAGTGGACATAGTTGGCCTTGCTTTCTTCAGGACCTTACAACAAATAAACGCTACTGCATATATAAAAGAAATAATAAGTGACAACTAAGAAACAAAGTTCACAGACAAGTACAGAGATCACCTGCAGTCCCCAGGTGGAAAGTCTTGTCTTTTGCTTACAGCTTATGTCGTTCACTGAAAAGGTCAGAACAGAAAGGGTCAAATGTCAGACAGACTAACTACACACACAAAAACTACACATAAAAGCTAGGCTTAATAAATGTAGACCTTAGACTGAGTCAAACTAATAGTGCTGACTGTGGACACTCATAGAAGTAGTGTGGCTGGTTTGCCATATCAGGATATATAAATTATATGCCAAATATATGAAAGTACATCTTACCATACCTTGTAAGAAGTGAAGACCTCACCCCACCTGGCAGTGGCTCAAGTACCTCACTCCAGTGCACCACATTTTAATGCAGAATGTAGGCAAGTAACTTCATTGAAAACAGCAGCAGCCTGAAGCAAGAGAAGCGACTCAAGACTAACAAAATAATGCATTTATCGAGTTTGCGTAGCATCTTGCGTAAGAGTAAATGGAAGGAAAGAGAAATAAACCAAATGCGAACATGCTGCTCAATAAATGGGTCTATCTCTTGAGGGAATACATTTCCCACAAAAGCTGCCTGTTGGTATTCAAATACTACGGGGCTTATTATGATAGTCGGTCGGACCGCTGACCACTATTGCGTCAGTCAGGAGACTGCCCGACAAACAGTGTGTCCGACCGCTGAATTTCGATGCGGCCGCCAGGTTGGCTGGCTATCTTAGTCAGCTACTCCACTAGGCTCAGCATTTCTTACACCGCTATACCGATCTGTACTGTTGAGCCATTTCACTGCTCCACCTCTGCACATCCAAAGCAAACAACCCTATTCTCTTCCCTCTTCAGGCCACTGTGGCGATTACACCCTTCTTCTTGTAACAACCTCCCTTTTTCTGATGTACAATGTAAAAGCTGCTCGTATGCATGAATGTGATATATGTAACGTACAACCCTAGTAAAAATAAGTTGATCTATTGGTTTTGTTAATGTTTTTAAGCCGTTGATGTACAGTAGCGTGGCAGCTATGCAACAGGAAAAAACACTACGAAGGCCAGCTTGTCAGTGCTTTTCTTTACTGCTTCTTTAACCAAATACTGACAAAGCCACCCATCCCACAATTATCCTGGGAAACTCTCGCTTCCGAGCTGACTGAGGCGCGGAAATTCTGCCTGAAGCACCAGAGTGGCAGAGGAACACAATTGTGGGCCAGCGGGTAGTCTGCAGCTGTGCTGAGACCCAGTATCGGAGCTTTGAAGAGTCGTGCATGGAGAAACAAGATGGCGACCGCCCCGAACTGCGGAGGCTGACCTACGAGGTACGGCGGACCGCGGCTGGGGCGTAGTGGAGGCTGCTGCCTGGAGGAATTCGCGGAGTGAGGTCCTTGCCGAGCGGGGACTGACGGCTGCGGGGGCGGTGCGGAGCGCTTTCCACTGCCTTGGAGACTTGCGGTCGAGGCGCCCATCCCCCCCACCACCGGACCTGGCGGCCATCTGCGAAGGGTGCTGTTCCTCGACTGCACCTAAGGACCCCGCTGCTGTTGGGAGCCTGGCGGCGCCGTAACACCTGCAAGCTGTGCGGAGGTGGATATTGAGGAAGAAGCGGAAGAGCAGATTGGCGGACCCGGTACCTGGATTAGGGATTAATCAGCCGCCCCAAGCTGGAGCCCTGGAGGAGAGTCGTTCCCTGAGTGGAGAGGTAGCGGCTGAGGGGGGCAGACCCGGGCGGGCCCCGTGAGCTAGCTGGGGCGGCAAGAGATTGGCAATTACCAGCAGCACGTTGCCGACATCTGGCCAGACAGGAGGCGGTGGCACGGGGACCGGGTGGCACAGGAGGACGCTGCACCGGATTACTAGGAAGCGGCGCCCCCGCGCAGATCGCGCATCCAGCTCTGGCCAGTCCCTCCCTGCTTGATCGGGGGCACACACTTGGCTCCCCCACGTTGTTGAACTGGGGCTTTCCTTGAACTGGGCACTACTTGAATCTGTCGTGGGGTATGGCGAGTCCACGCAGGGGACAGCAAATGACTGTGTAAGGAGGGGCCCCTGGGCCGTGAGGGGCTTGTTAGGGCACTACCAGAGGTGATGAACAGTGGTCGGCCATTTTGGGCACGAGAGCGAGACCCTTGAGTGGTGGACGACTTGATCCCTGGAAGTGGAGGTCACTGCTTGGGGGGGGGCGGGGGGACGCTGAGGCCACGGTGCAGTGAGAGGGAACGAGGGGCATTCCCACTCGGCTGATGGAAGTGGGGGCCGGACCATCCCCTAGAGGCAATCCTACCACGGCACACGCGGCGACCAAGACGGCCGCTACTGGCAGTGACTTGAGTGTGAAGCAGGGACAAGGCCAAACGAATATGCCGGACACGGATGGCGGACTCCACACGGCCCCAGATGCATCGGCGCAAGAACTGAGACTGAATGCACGGCTGGATGGCATACTGGAGGCGATCACTGCGACCAAGGAGTCCCTACTCCAAGATATAGTGCAGGTGGGCCTCTTTAGGGCAGATCATGCTAAACTCTCCGACAGAGTGAAGGAAAACGAATTGCTGCTCCAGGAGCTAAAACCGGCGGTGGTCACCGCAGAACACAAACTGTCCGATATCCTCGGTCGATTGGCGACGCTGGAGAAACGCACGGAGGATTCCAAAAGCCGCAATCAGAGGAACAGCGTAAGGGTGGTAGGCCTGCCGGAAAAAGTTGAGGGGGAGGACGCAGTGGCCTACATGGAAAACTGGTTTAAAACGGTCATGGCTCCAGAAGGTCTATCTCCATTCTTCTCCCTGGAGAGAGCGCACAGGGTCCCGGCCCGGCCGCCCATGCAGGACCGTCGTCCCAGGCCAATGGTGGTCAGAATCTTGCATTTCAAAGACCGAGACCTACTGATACAAAGGGCGCGCTCGGTGGGCCCCTTCCAGGTGGACAATAGTTCGGTCACTGTTTTCCCAGACTACACGCAGGAAGTCCAAAAGAGCAGGGCATCTTTTCTGACCGTGAAAAAGGAACTGAGAGACAAGGGTATACAATACTTCCTACTCTTTCCAGCCAAATTACGAGTGATCCTGGATGGAACGACCTAATTCTTTCAGACCCCTGACGTGGTCGTGGCTAGAGTTGTACCGTGCTGGTATGGATCGCCAGAGTAAAGGTGAAAAGGAGAGACAAAAGCCGGTCCAGGTCCGAAAGTCACAACGCATCCGCAAGCGAAACAAACTCAAGAGAGCGATACGGGTCGACCAGATGGCGGCGGACAGAAAGGGAGCATTGGCTGCAATGGCGATCATTACAGGATCACAGCAAGAAGTTATCGATAGACTCGGACGAGGAGGGAAGAAAGTCTGGAGGAGAACTTTCGGAAGCTGATAGCTCTGCAGGGCCGACGGTCACCCCACAGATGACAGATGGACTATTTAACGTATGATACTTGGAGTAAGGGACATGCTTGCGGCTCCTGTTGGAGCAGCCTACCCCTAGTGCTTGGCGGACTAGCAGGTACTCTGTTGTAACTACCATATGGGATCATGGGCTTGGGGTGATGGCTTTGCGTGCCCCAGGTCGGCTCGGACTTACCCCCTCGTTGCCCGTAAGGCTTTCTGTAGTGACGACTACAGAGTAGTGGAATGTGTGTTGTGTTACAGGTTTGGATGGGGGCTGATGATGTGTTATTAGGTCCTGTTCTGGGGAGAGGAGTTGGGGGAGTTTTTTGGGGTGTTTTGAATGGGGGGGATTTACTGCAATGATGTGTGTGTCCAACTGACACTGTTGAATTACATGTTAGGATAGATTCCATCCTGTGTAGTTGCCCCCTGGCAGCCATGATGACGCACACGGAGTACCTCGCCAGAACCATCTCGGACCACAATCCCTTACTGATGACAGTGCAATAGCAGCGGACGAGATCTGCGGTCCCAACATGGAGGCTGCGGCCTGATACATTAGAGGACCTGGTGTTCAGTGACACGGTCCAACAGGGCATTGAGCATTACTTTGGTGAGAACGAGGGTTCAGCTGCCACGAGGTCGATAGAATGGGATGTGATGAAGGTGGTGGTGAGAGGTATCTGTATGGGCAGTTTTTCGAATGCAAGGACGACTGTTTTGGCTGATCTGGGGAAGGCGGAATGTGTGTTGAGGGATCTAGAGCAGCGTAGGCCTGAGCGACTGGACCTGCAGGGTCGGCTACTAGAGGCGAAGAAATTGGTAGCGACCGAAACAGAGGCTGCGGTGTTATGATTACAAGCTATATCTCACCAAGGTGCATGCGGAAAGAGATAAGGTAGGCACATTACTTGCTAAACTCGCTAACCCGGAGCCTAGAGGTTGCCCGATCATGAGCATTAGAACGGAATCGGGGGAGGTGGTTTACTCGCAGACTGCCGTTTTGACGCGCTTCCAGTCGTATTATACGAGTCTATATGAGTCAGTTGGCGGTAGAAATCTCTGCAATAGGTGAATACCTGGAGACTGTTCGTCTCCCGGTGCTGGATGACAAGACTGCGAAGGACCTGTGCGGCCCCATAACACTATCGGAGATTCGGGTGGCCATTAAGCAGATGGCTAGAAACAAGACGCCGGGGGTGGATGGTCTGCCGATTGAATTTTATGTGAAATATATAGATGTTCTGGCACCAAGGCTCTTAGTGGTGTACTCCGAAGCCATGACCCTAGGGCACCTGCCCCAGTCGATGAGGGAAGCGCTAGTGGTGCAGCTGCTGAAACCTGGTAGGGAGGCCTCGGATGTGACATCGTATAGACCCCTGTCTATGCTGACTGTGGATTATAAGATTTTGAGTCTTATTCTGGCCACTAGATTACAGTCACATATGACCACGCTGATACACGGGGACCAGGCTGGGTTCATTCCTACTAGGAACACATCCATAAACATCCGCCGCCTGGTCCGTATACTGAACAGCGCCTTAGAATCGGATCACAAATCAGCAGTACTGTCGGTGGACATTGAGAAGGCCTTCGATAGCCTTGAGTGGTAGTACCTCGATGGGGTGCTAGAGAAGTTCGGCCTAGGAGGCGGCTTTGGGCGATGGACGAGGGTTCTCTACTCTTCTGCTACTGCTAGAGTGCGATTGGGGTCTGTTATATCATCCAATTATCCGGTGCGTAGAGGGACGAGGCAGGGTTGCTCGCTATCTCCTCTCCTGTTCGCTCTAACAATGGAACTACTGGAGGCACAGGCGAGAACAGGAGAATTGTATAATGGGGTTAGACGTGGTGAGGAAACTCATCATATTTCACTGTATGCAGATGACCTGTTGCTATATCTGGAAGATACGGAAGGGGCTCTTAGGGGGGCTGTAGAGATGCTATCAAGCTTTGGTAGGTTGTCAGGCCTCAAGGTAAACTGGAATAAAATTTGTGTTTTTCCGCTATGGGCAGACAAGCCATATCCTCCTCTTACAGTGGATGTGGTCTGGGAAGACACGTGCATCACCTATCTAGGAGTCAGCGTTAACCACGAAGCCGCGAATCTGCTGGAGGGTAATATAGGTCGCTGCATAAGGGCGCTGCAGGATGCATGTCTTTCTGGCCCTCCCTTCCTCCCTCTATCAGTGCTGGGCCGAGTGGCATTGCTGAAGATGGTGGCTCTGCCAAGGTTGCTCTATTATTTCCGTAACCTACCGGTATGGATCCCTCAACGGATCTTCAAAGACTTGAGGACGATGATTATTGATTTCCTTTGGGGACATGGAAGGCGCAGGGTAGCGTTGCACACTTTGATCAGACCCAAACTTGAAGGAGGGATCGCTGTTCTTGATTTCGAATTGTATTACCTAGCTGCTCAATTACAGGTTTTAACACAAAGCATTGCTAGAGAATTTAGAGACCCAGACCAGGAGCGAGGGAGTGGTATCCAGAGGCACGTCTTATCCTACATAGTTATGCAACAGAAATTGGAATCGAGAGACCTCACCATTGAAGAGAAAACCCTTCGGTTGTGCTGGTACAGGAGCCTGAAGAGGGCAAAGGCTGCACGACCGTATGCGCCGGAGATCCCTCTTGGGATGTTGACGGCGCTACCGCATGGAGGCGATTGGTCTCCGTTGTCGGAATGGGAGGAGTTGGGTTTGCAGATGGTGGGGGACTTATGTTGATGGGATGCTGGCCCCCTTTAGGGTACTGCAGGACCAGTTTGGTCTCCTGGATGGGAGCTACCTCTTGCATGCTGCAGTAATCGCGGCGATACAAAAACACTGGTAGGGAGGACTGGTGGAACCAGACATGACTATGGCCTGCCAGTATGTGGTGATGGCTGCGGGCACATTAAAGGCGGTTACTTGCCTTCACTCGAGAATGTTGAATGAGGGACTAGAGCCGCTCAATGCGCTGAAGGAGAAGTGGGAGGAAAGCATAGGTAAACCCATACCAGACACGGTTTGGGGCCATATTTTGAAACTGACGTGGAAGGGTAGCAGGAACGCCCGCTTCCAACAGGTACCTACTTTATGCTGCATAGAGCCTATCTGACCCCAGGGAAACTTCAGCGGTACTTTCGGGTACAGGATGCAGCGTGCCCGAGATGCTTGGCACTTGAGGTTGAGCTGGATCATTTGCTGTGGGGCTGCCCGAAGTTGGGGACATATTGGCCTGAGGTGGGTGAGCTTCTGAACGCAGTTACTGACAGGGAGATGGAGTTTGACATGGCGACGTGTCTACTGCTTTGGTTCCCTCACACGGCGAAGACAAAAGTTACGAGCAAATTTATAGACCTAGGACGCATGCTAGCCCAGAGAGAGATTACTTGGCGTTGGAAATCCAAGGAGGGCCCATCAGTTAGGAGATGGACGAATGAGTTGTTGAAATGGTCCAGATGTGAGTGTGATTAGAATGTGACAGGCTACCAGAACTGGTAATGAGAAGAGCTTGGAGATGGCAAGGGCTTGGGACATGATTGTGCAGGCTTTGAGCGACTACCTGACAGAGGACGAGGAGAAGGGACATTCGGAGAATGAGGTTCCATGAGACTTGGAAGAACTGCATGACCTCGATTAATAGCGAGCTCTTCTGTCAGAACCCACAATTACAACCCACATCAGCAGCAGTTGGGGGGAGGGAGGGTTGAGGGGGCGTTATTAGGGTACTGCGGTAGTAGCAAGAGGGGTGCCTGCGATAGGGATCTATGGCTGGTAATTACAGGAGAGGGGTACTGGGCAGCACACATGGGTTCACGTACTGGATGATGCTAGGCCCTAACAGACGGCCGACGTAAGAGTGCACTAGCATGGACCTGATAATGAGGGCACTGACGTCGCCCGCACGGGGTGGGTGATTGTTGACTTAGGGGGGGGTTCGGGGAGGGGGGGGGGGGGTTTGGTGGGTATAAAAAGCAGATACTAAATTATGTTGTTGACCAGATATCCCTCTGAGGTGCACATGGTGACCTTTTGTTGGAACCTGTTGGTAAGCCGCCCGACCTCCGGGATGTGGTCTGAATGGCTGTGTGCAACTTTACTAACGCAAATGTGCCTTGAAATATCATGGGTATAATGGTTGACCTACTTGGATGTTTTGTTTATAACTCTGCAATAAAAACATATTTCAACAAAAAAAAAAGTGAAACATTACGGGCGGTGGGACCGCTACCGACAAGACATCTGTGCTGATTCAACCACTGACAGCCCTTCAGTCTGCCTCCTGAGACAGAATAACTGATCCCAATGGTGCGCTAGTCAGATTTGCAATCTCGAATGGAGGCAGAGCCAAGGCATGCACTGCCGTCAGGGTTACGATGTCCCTTTCAGACAGCCTTTTCATAGTGGGAAGACCGCCATGATAAGGCTGATGGAAATAGACTTTGGGGGCCACAAACAGGGCCGCCGTCCCTCATGAGCCACTGTAAAGTGGCCCTCTGTCAACACGTGGTGCCCCAGGCATCTCCATGCACTGTCACCTTGCGGTACTTTGAGGACTGGATCGGACTCCAGCCCTGCACCGCGGAGGTGAGACATTTACCTGCCCAACTGAAAGCTACTTCTCCTACGTCCATAAGAAGGCACAAACCACCACCACCATTACTACAATGGGTATACTGTTCCCAAACAAGAGAAGCAGGTGTTAGAGTATACCAAAAACACCTCATGGTTCTGCAACACTGCAGACTATGTAAGAGGCTAGTCCAGTATTGCTAGGACTTAGCAAGCAATGTAATCAATGAAAACTGGTTTGCTTTGGTGGATTCACTATATTTATAGTGAGATATCAATCACTTTTTAACTGCGACTTAGTTACTATATCTGTATGAAAAAGCATGTGAACACAGAACATTTAAGAACACAAATCAAACGTTAGAGCAATAACCACTGTACGTTCCATACTGATCTTCATATAGGTCACATACAATTCGAGGTTAAATAATCGAATAGGCATATTAATTTATAAATAATGAAGCACTGCTTCAAATGTGGAAAGTGAGGCAGAACAGTGCTTAAGAGTGAGAAGTAGTGACAATGTAATGCATGAATGAAGGACTGGGGCTGTTTAAAGTATATCTAAAGAGGAGTTAGCGTAGCTAAAAATGCTTTACCAGTCCAAGGGAGTGAATATGTCAATAGTGAAATTTAGCAGGTCATCAGGACAGATGTCAAGGACCATGTAAGCAACTGTAGGGAAAGCAAAGGAAACTGGGAAAATCATGATTGTGAGAAATTGAGGTGGAACGGACCTGGGGGTCCCAATTGCTCTAGCTGGATAGCCCAGGAATACAGGATCCTCTTTTCAAACCACTTACTAAAGAGAAGATAGTATGCACTGCGGATAATCTAGCAAGCAGGAAAGCACCTCAGTTTAGATAACCTAAAAACTGAGTTGTACACAGGAGACCAATTATAGTACAGCATCTTCTCCTGTATATGAGGAGGCACTAGAGAAATTAACCCTACCCAAATCCATATGGGAAGCAAGTTGGGTAAGGATCTGACGAGTGTTTCCTATAGACCTTTGTCCGTTAACAATGATAGGTTCGAGGCATGTGTGCTGCTGAATTCATATCTGTGCATAGATCGCCACCTAGTGTTGGGTCCGGATGATTGCACATTGTTGTCCTGGAAGAGTCTTCGAAGTATCACGAGATAGGTGGCTCCTTCCCTGGACTACAGTGCGCATGGGCATCGCCTCCATCCCCAGATTGTTTTTTTCCGCCATTGGGTTCGGATGTGTTTCGGCTCCCTCTGTCGGAACCGATAGTTGTTCAACTTCTACTCGAGACCAAAAGGTCTTTAGGCTGGGCGTCGGTATAGTTGCGTTCGGGTTTCTTTCTGACTCTCAGCCCCGATCTCTTGCTGCCCTTCCACGTGCTTTCGGCGCGGACGGGCCTACCCTACACTCTTGCTATGGAGCGGACTCCGTTTAAGAAGTGCCCGGTGTGTAACTCTAAATACTCACACCTCGATGTGCACCCGGTGTGCAATACCTGCTTGTCACCGGACCACCGCGAAGACTCCTGCATGGCGTGCTCGAAGTTCCGGAGCAAGAAGACTTTAAAGATTCGTCGAGCCCATAGGCTCCAGGCTAAGTTATCAGCTGCGGCGCCCCCACCAGATGACATTTTTCAAGAATCTGTCGAGGACGAAGACGACGTGCAAGGTTCGGACTCTAATCCCGCATCCGAAGGGGAGACCTACGACGCGGGTGAGGAGAACTTTGCCGAAGTCACCGACGAGGTAGGGGACGACGATCAGACTTTTACCACGATGGGAGATAGCTCGGAGGAGGAGCATCCCCAAACAGACTCAGGGGTTAGTCCCCTTCATACGGCCCAGGTCGAGGGATCGCCTTCGGGCCTTACCCAAGATCTAACTATGAGTCCTACGTCCCCGCCTTTGGGCCCGGTCACGGACATTTGTGAGCCATCGCTTACTTCGAAGAAAACGAAAGTGAAGCCGACTGGTCCCGCACCCTCGGATGCGAAACCGAAAGCGAAAGTTGAGATGGTCAAGAAGGTTCTGGAGGCGTCAACTTCCAAGAAAGTCAAAATGGCCGACTCTAAGAGCCACGCCAAAATGGCCGACCCGAAGCCCTCGGGGTCGGTGCCGAAGGCGAAATCGTCCGACGCGTCTGCGTCGGCTTCGAAAGGGGTCGCGGACCCGAAAAAGGCTCCGAGGAAGCGGCAGGGCGACGACGCTCATGGCCATGGGGCGTCGGCTCCGAAGAAGGTGGCTGCCGGCGATCAGGCTCTCGACGACGGGGGGTCGGTCGGACCGGTCAAGCCCTCTCCGGCCTTAACGATGAAGGTAACGGAATCCCTGCAGCGGATCCGAAAGGACAGTGTGGTTCCCGCTCAGGACGCTGTGGCGCCTAAGCTCCCACCTAAGCCTGCGAAGGGGCAAACGCCTATTCGTTTCACCCTACCACCCAAGACGGCGCCGAAGGCCTTCGCGTCGACACAGGGCGGACACTCGAAGGAGGTATTGACGCCGAAAACTACCTTGGTGGCGTCTAAGCTTCGGCTCCAGCCGCTTGCTGAGGAAGAACGTCGTGAGGTAATCATCGACGCCAACACCGGAAAACTGTCTCTCCTCAAGAGGAAGATCACGACGGAGCCGGCGTTGGAGCATTTCAAGATCCCTCTCAAAAACAAAAGGGACTCTTCGACTCTGGTGGAACCTGTGTCCCCACAGGCCCTGGGACTCTCGCCAACGCATTCCCCCGCAGCCGATGTGGACGAAGACGATGCCGAGTACACCTATCTGGCGTACTCGGATCCGGAGGAGGAGCGTGCCCCTTGGTCCGCCGGAGGCGACACGGAGGACCCGCAATCGGGTCAGGACACGCAACTCTTTGCGGCCAAGACGTCCCCGACGGAGGACTCGGCAGCCTTTAATGCTCTGATCGAGCGAGCTGCGGCTAACCACGACGTCGAGCTGCACTCGGACCCCGTGGATGTGGACTTCTTATTCGACACCTTCTCTGTGGCTGAGAAGACAGTCAAAACGCTGCCGATGCTCAAAGGTGTGCTTAAACATGCAACGGAAGTCTTCAGGGAGCCCACACGGGCGCGTGTGGTCAACCCTCGAATCGACAGGAAATATAAGGCGGCGCCGACGGATCCTACCTATATCAAGGGACACTTGCCATTAGACTCCTTGGTTGTTTCCAACGCTCGGAAGAGGGCGAACTCTCAGACTACTGGTGACGCTCCTCCCCCAGACAAAGAGTCCAAGGTCTTCGAGGCCTCAGGCAAACGGATTGCTGCACAGGCAGCTAATATCTGGAGAATTTCTAACACCCAAGCCCTGCTTGCACGTTATGATAGGGCCCATTATGACACCTTAGAGGCCATACTGCAACACTTACCTGACCAATACAAGGAGGCAGGGGAGATGCTGATCCAGGAAGGCAAACTCATTACAAATGCATCCATCAAATGTGCATTAGACGTGGCAGAAACAGCCTCCAGGGCAATCAACACCAGTGTGTTGCTTAGACGCCATGCCTGGCTTTGAATTTCAGGGTTCAAACCCGACATCCAAACAACGATACTGAATCAAACAGTGAATCCTGACCACCTGTTTGGACCTGAGGTGGATGCCACCCTGGAAAAAATGAAAAAAGATACGGAAACTGCCAAATCAATGGGGGCTTTACAAAGTCAGCAGTTTCGGAGTGGTTCCTTTCGCCGCTCAAACTCCAGAGGCACCACAAGGGGGCAGGCATCCCAATCCACGCAGTATTACAAAAGTAACACCCAGACCCCGTACAACAACAAGGGTAGAGGTGGTTACAGAGGCAATAATGTCAAGGGCAGGGGACGTGGAAACAATAGCTCCAGGTCCACCACCACCAACAAGCAGTGACGTCTTGTCACTGCCCCCGACCATACAACACCGGTTGGGGGGAGACTCCAGCAGTTCCTGCCGGCGTGGAAGAAAATCACCACGGACAGGTGGGTGAGGTCCCTTATCCAGTACGGGTACTGTCTAGAGCTTACTTCCATTCCGCCGGACATACCCCCAAGAAGCCGTCCTATGTCAGGCGAGCATTTGACCTTGTTGCAGCAGGAAGTTCTAGTCATGCTGCAAAAAGGGGCAATAGAGCTCGTTCCTTTGCAAGAGCGGGGAACAGGGGTTTACTCCCTGTATTTCCTGATTCCCAAGAAGGACGGATCCCTCAGGCCCATCCTGGACCTCAGGCCCCTAAACTGGTACATACTCTCGGAGCACTTCCATATGCTCACGTTGCAGCAAGTGCTTCCCCTGCTTCAGCAAGGGGATTTTCTGGCTACGCTGGCTCTGAAAGATGCCTATTTTCATATCCCCCTGCATCCTTCCCACAGAAAGTATCTCAGATTCACGATCTTAGACCAGCATTACCAGTTCAAGGTCCTGCCTTCGGGGTCACCACGGCACCAAGGGTATTCACGAAGTGCCTAGCGACTGTGGCGGCGCATCTCCGTCGCCAGCACGTCCACGTCTTTCCTTACCTGGACGACTGGCTCATTCAGGCAAGGACGGAACGACAGTGCGTAGACCATGTGTCACGCACCATTCATCTCCTGCACGATCTGGGTTTCTCTCTGAACTACCCCAAGTCCCATCTCCAGCCCGCCCACGTGCGACAGTATCTGGGCGCGACAATCAACACTCTGGCGGCCACTGCGCAGCCAAATTCAGTGAGAATCGCCAGTATCCAGGCGCTGATCCAACGATTCAGACCCCAACACTCGCTTCCAGCGAGGGTGTTCATGCAGTTGATAGGCATGATGGCCTCCTGCATCTCCATTGTCCCGCACGTGAGACTACACATGCGTCCACTTCAGGAGTGCCTAGCACGTCAGTGGACTCAGGCTCGTGGGCAATTGACAGACCTAGTATTGGTGAGCGGTCGGGCATACAACTCTCTGCATTGGTGGAATCCACAAAACCTTTGCAAAGGCCGACCATTCCAAGAGCCTGTCCCACAGATTGTCCTGACAACGGACGCTTCTCCCCAGAGTTGGGGAGCGCATGTACTCCACTACACGGTGCAGGGACTATGGACACTACAGCAAAGGAAGATGCACATCAATGTGTTGGAACTGATGGCAATCTTCATGGCCTTAAAGGCGTTCAAAGTACATCTGTGCAACAAGGTCGTGTTGATCCGGACGGACAACATGACGGCCATGTACTACATCCAGAAGCAGGGAGGCACACACTCTCCACAGCTGTCTCATCTGGCTCAGAGCATGTGGAAGTGGGCCATTCAGAGGAACATCTTCCTCATGGCAGAGCATCTCCCGGGCAAGGACAATCAAATGGCGGATCTGCTCAGCAGGCACAGCCATCAGATGCACGAGTGGGAGATACATCCATCAGTACTCCAACCGTACTTCCAAAGGTGGGGTCATCCAGAGATAGACCTATTTGCCACAAAGGAGAACGCAAAATGCCGAAACTTCGCCGCCAGGTTCCCACACCCGCAATCACAGGGCAATGCGATGTGGATGAACTGGTCAGGCAGATTTGCGTACGCTTTTCCCCCAGCACCTCTGATACCGCTGGTGGCACGCAAGCTCCGGCAGCACTCAATGACGCTCATCCTGGTTGCTCCGACGTGGGCTCGCCAACCATGGTACACCACGTTTCTGGAACTCTCCGTGGTACTGCATCAGAGGCTTCATCTCACTCCCAGCCTTCTGACGCAGAGCCATGGCGACATTCAGCACCCAGATCCGCAACAGCTCAACCTGGCGATCTGGCTCATGAAGTCCTAGAGTTTGGCTACCTCAATCTTCCCCCGATTGTATGGACATCATTCGGGAGGCAAGGAAGCCCACTACTAGAGCTTGTTATGCGGCTAAATGGAAGAGGTTTGTCATCTACTGTGCTAACCACAATATTGACCCGCTAGATGCTTCCATTCAGAATATCATCTGTTACCTTTTCCACCTGTATCAATGCAATCTAGCGTACTCTTCCATCCGTATTCACCTGTCTGCTATGGCAGCATACCTCCAGAATAGGCAGCACCTGTCGCTCTTTAAGGTCCCTGCTATCAAGGCCTTTCTGGAAGGACTCAAAAGGGTCATTCCACCAAGGACCCCACCAGCTCCAGAATGGAACCTCAATGTGGTTCTTACAAGGCTGATGGGTCCTCCCTTTGAGCCACTGCACTCTTGTGAGCTTCAGTTTCTGACCTGGAAGGTTGCGTCTTAGTAGCGATTACATCGCTTAGGAGGGTTAGCGAGCTGCAGGCGCTCACCATCCAAGAACCTTTCTTCCAGGTACATGTTAACAGGGTGGTGCTCCGCACTAACCCTAAATTCCTGCCCAAGGTGGTATCACAATTCCACATTAACCAGACGATCGAATTGCCAGTGTTTTTCCAAAACCCAGAGACGCTGGCGGAGCGCATGCTCCACACCCTTGATGTTAAGAGGGCCTTGATGTATTACGTAGACAGGACAAAAGATTTCCGCAAAACCAAGCAACTTTTTGTTGCTTTTGCTACTCACCACAAGGGAAACGCAATCTCCAAAGCGGGGATTGCTAGGTGGATAGTAAAGTGCATCCAGATCTGTTACGATAAAGCTAAACGCACTCTCACTATCCCGCCGAGGGCCCACTCCACCAGGAAGTTGGGGGCCTCTATGGCTTTCCTGGGTAACATTCCCTTAGAAGATATCTGTAGAGCAGCCACATGGTCTACCACACATACTTTCACTAAACACTACTGTGTAGACGTACATTCCAAACAGCAGGCAGCTGTTGGTCAGGCTGTTCTAAAAACGCTTTTTCAGACTGCTGCAGCTGGCACGGGCGGCCGCCGTTAATGGAGGGACTGCTATGTATTCTATGCACAGATATGAATTTAGCAGCCCACATGCCTCGAACTGCAAATGCTACTTACCAGTATGCATCTGTTCTTGGCATGTAGGGCTGCTGACATTCATATCGCCCACCCTCCTCCCCGGCGCCTGTAGCAGCTGCAGATTTTTATCATATACATACATATGCTCATAGCATGGTCATCACTCACATTCTTCACTCCATCTCTGCCAATGGCTAAAAACAATCTGGGGATGGAGGCGATGCCCATGCGCACTGTAGTCCAGGGGAGGAGCCACCTATCTCGTGATACTTCGAAGACTCTTCCAGGACAACAATGTGCAATCATCCGGACCCAACACTAGGTGGCGATCTATGCACAGATATGAATGTCAGCAGCCCTACATGCCAAGAACAGATGCATACTGGTAAGTAGCATTTGCATTACCTGTCATAAATTATATCCACCAGACTCTTGCCCCTAATGAACCCCACCTTGCATAACACTTTGATAAATGGTTGTGTTAACACAATATGTTAAGTGTGGCGGAGGGGAAAATATAGTAAATAATTCCTCGACTTTGTCCCTAGGGGAAAATATAGTAAATTTTCAGCTACTCACCTCTATCCCTAAAGTATCTTATTCCATAATCTATATATAAAAAAAAATTCTCATGGGGGGCGTGGCTTGGGCGCCGATGGCGGTGTTCGCCTGAACGCTCGGCTCCGAGACAGAGCCCGCATTTATCCTGATTTTCGGGGGACACAGGAGCCCTGACTCCCCAAACAGAGGAGCGCCGTGGGGGCTAACTCGGGGGACGCCTTTGGGGACCTGAAGAACAACTGGCTGAGGGAGAATGCGGAACTACGAGGGGAGCGGAGCTCAAGATGGCGCCCGCTCCGTCTCCGTAGACCCAGGGAGCGCTGTGGACCTGGGGAGGCTGCCGTCTCCGGACCCATCTTCCAACCTATTTTCCCCACCGGAGGAGCAACGTTGCAGCCGACTGCCTGGGCGTCCGCGGACACCGGGGAACCTTCCGGACGGCACCCGCCGGGACCGCTGCTCGCTCCATCGGCACCGCGGAGGCCCTGAGTGACGAAGGGCGTGACTGGACGCACCGGGCTGCCTGGAGCGGAGCTGACCTACTCCGTCTTGATCCAGAGGTGGGCAGCGGGCGTGCTCAGTGCCATTGTGTTGGGGGGGAATTGCGACGAGTCTGGGCCTACTCAGAGCGGATCACGGTAAGCTCTCGGACAGAGTCAAAGAAGTGGAGAGCTCGGTGGGAATCTTGGAACCAATGCAAAAGACTCTGGCCGCTGTCATGAAGGATGCCTTATCCCGCATTGGGGACCTGGAGAGACGTGCGGAGGACACGGAAGGGCGTAATAGGAGGAATAACATCCGCGTAGTGGGCATACCAGAGAAGATTGAGAATGGCGACATGGTGGCCTACCTAGAGGACTGGCTCCGGACTGTGGTAGCGCCCGAGGGGCTCTCCTCCTTCTACACCTTGGAGCGAGCACACAGGGTGCCGGCCAGACCTCAACAGGGCCGATCCCCACGCCCGGTGGTGGCGCGGCTACTATATTTCCGTGACCGGGATCTCCTTCTCAGTGCTGCCAGGCAAAATGGACCGTACCAGGTAGCGAACAGTCGAGTGAACATTTTTCCGGACTACACCTACGAAACCCAGCGAAAGCGGGCCTCCTTTCTGGCGATCAAACGGGAATTGCGGAGCGAGAGCATTCAGTACTCCTTGCTGTTTCCGGCGAAACTCCGCATCATCCTGGACGGCACGACCAAATTTTTCGCAAACCTGCAGGACTAATGCAGTTGGCTTGAGCTATACAGAGCTAGCAAAGACGGCTTTGGATCCTCCTTCCAATCCACATCGGAAACTGGCCATCAGCGGAGATCTAAGAGAATCCGAAGCCGCCGTGGTAGATCGGGCAGACCCTCGACGGTGGAGACTGCGGCGGAGCGGTGAGCGGTGAGCGGTGCTGTAGATGGTCTCCAACATATCTGGCTCCCAAGGCGGACCCATCACGGAAGACTCGAAGCCTGGCAGAGGTGGGGGTTAATCGGACACGGAGGACTCTGAGACTGACAGTGTGAACTTACCTGTGATTACCCCTGATTCGGCGGAGGGCCTGCTGGATGGACAGGGATGAACTCGGGTGAGCTGGTCCCGGTTGGGGGGGGGGGGGATGGCAGGAGAGGGGGGGACCCTGGCGGGAGATGTTGGGTAATTGATCATTGGGTGGGTTGGGGGTCGCACCTTCTTCCCGACCTCCATGACCTGGGGCTCGGTCACGTCTCGGTAGCATTGAGGCGCGGAGACCCCCTATCGACTCTCGGCCCCCACTCTGCCCTTAAGGCACACCTGCGGTGGCTACCGTCAGGTTAGTTGGGGGGGGGGGGGGGTTCTAAGGGTAAGGTTTGGATGGGAACTAGATGGTACTATTTGGGACCTGTTCTGGGGAGGGTGGAGGGGAGTAAGGGGTTGGGGGGGGGAAGACTGCCATTGGTGTGGGACTAACAGTGAGTTTGATCGTACTTTAGCATTGTCGGGGGAAACTGGATGAGAAACTATGGGACCATGGCTGATTTATCCAATTTGAAATGTATCCCCTGGAATGTGCGAGGCCTTCACACCATGTCCAGGCGCCATAAGATCCATGCTTACCTAGTGCGCAGAGGGGTACAGATTGCACTGTTACAGGAGACACACCTTACTAAGTCAGAAGGATTGGCGCTGCAGCGTAGGTGGAGAGGGCAGGTATATTGCACCACATATTCAGCTTATGCGAGAGGCGCGTTGATCTAGGTGCGGGCCGGGGTACCCTTACAGGTTACTAAATCCGTGGTGGATCCGGAGGGATGATTCGTGGCAATTGCCGGCAAACTGGGGGGCAGAGCTCTGAACATTTGCTGCATTTATGCGCCTAACGTGGACCAACTCGCTTTCCTGACCGCGCTGTCGGGCTCCCTGGCCCACTACCTATCGGGACCCCTCAGTAGGGGCAGACTTTAATTCGGTGGTGGACGTTGATCTCGACCGATCAAATCCCCCCCCCCCCCCCTTCCGGACTCGCCATTCCGTCGAGTGGCCAAAGGTAGGAGGGAATGGCAGGCTCATTGGGGACTGACTGACATTTGGCGAGCACAACACCCGCGTACCCGGGACTACTCTCACTTCTCTGGCATGCATGAGCTGCATGTGCGGTTGGATGGGCTGCTGGGATCGGCGGAACTAGTATCTGCGACCGTGAGGTCTGAGTACCTGACAAGGACCATCTCTGATAACAATCCTCTATTAGCAGATTTTCGATGGTTTCTGGGTGCCCCCAGTGTGCCCACTTGGAAGCTGCGCCCCGAGATATTGGAAAATCTGGTGTTTAAGACGGACCTGGAAGATAAAATCGCTGAGTACTTTGCGGAGAACGAGGGCACGTCTGGGACGAGGGCCACGCAATGGGATGCATTTAAAGTGGTGGTTAGGGGATATTGCATAACAAAGAAAGTGGGAATGCGACGGGTCATTCTGGATGACCTGGCTAACGCTGATCGGAGACTCCGCGAGATGGAGCTTCTTCGCCCCGGCCACCCGGAACTTCAGGGGCAGGCCTCGGCAGCGAGGGAAGCGGTAGCTGTGGAGGTCGAACGACTGCGTAGCTTCGACTATAAGGCCTACTTGACCAAGTCACTAGCGGAGGGGGATAAATCAGGAGCGCTCCTGGCTTGGCTGGCCAACCCCATGAGACGTACTACCCCTGCGATGGCCATGCGTACCGCGGAGGGCAACGAGGTAGGCACCCAGCCCGAGATCCTTGTTTGTTATCTGCATTACTATGAAGGGTTATACCGCAGTAGACTGACGCAGGACACTGCACCGATCGAATACTTGCAGGGTCTGTCAATCCCCGCTCTAGAGCCTCAACAGGCGAATGACTTGGGGAGAGGCGTGGAGCTAGGGGAAATCCGCAGCGCCATAAAAGGGATGGCGAGAAATAAGACTCCAGGCCTGGACGGACTTCCGGTGGAGTTTTACTCCACCTACGCGGACCTCCTGGCCCCCCGGTTATTGGTGGTGTATAAGGAGGCAAAGCGCCTGGGGCGCCTCCCCGGTTCGATGTGCGAGGCCTTGGTAGTTCCAACTACTCAAACCTGACAGGGAGGGCAATGACCCGGCATCTTACCGACCGCTTTCGATGCTTACGGTTGACTACAAGATTTTGAGCAGCATACTAGCATCGAGATTGTTGGGCCACATGAGCTCCTTGGTGCATGACGATCAGACGGGATTCATCCCCAAACGTAACACGACAATGAATATCCGCCGCCTGCTCCGCCTACTGGAGGAAACCCACGCTGAGGCCCCCGATCCCTTAATCCTCTCGATTGACCTAGAAAAGGCTTTCGACAGTTTAGAGTGGGAATACCTCCGTAGAGTGCTTGTACACTTTGGTCTGGGGGAGGGGTTTCTGCGGTGGACCACGGTACTATATGCTTCGGCAATGGCCAGAGTGCGATCGGGCCCACTGATTTCCCAACAATACCCAGTGGAACGGGGTACGAGGCAGGGATGCTCGTTGTCCCCCCTACTCTTTGCGCTCGCGGTAGAACCCCTGGCGCTGTCGATTCGAACTGGGGCCTACTTCAAGGGGTTGTGAACCTCGACGGGGCAGCAGTACATCTCCCTCTATGCCGACGACCTGTTGCTCTTTCTTGAGGATGCAGGCGAAGCCTTGGCCGGGGCTGACGCAGCACTTACGACCTTCGGGGAGCTTTCGGGCCTTAGAGTGAACTGGGCCAAAACTTGCCTGTTCCCGGTTCGAAAGGGGGAGCCCCGACCTGACACAGCCAGGGTGATTAGATGGGAGCCCAGCTGCCTCAAATACTTAGGGGTGTACGTGTATCATGACCCCCGCTGATATCCTCTACGGCAATATCGCCCGTTGTGTTCGAGCACTGAGGGGCAGTATGAGCTTTTGGGCCACCCTGCCGCTATCGGTGGCAGGACGTATTGCACTGCTGAAAATGGTGGCGCTCCCTCGGCTACTATATTACTTTAGGACGCTCCCGGTCTGGGTCCCGCTGGCCACCTTCCGGGCCTTGAATTCCATGCTAGTGGCGTTCCTCTGGGGATCGGACCGCCGCAGAGTGGCGCTCAAGACCCTGATGAGACCGAAATCGGAAGGGGGGGGCTGGCGGTGCCCGACTTTGAAAAGTACTATTTGGCTGCCCAGTTGCAGACTTACACCGAGGAGGTAGCGCGGGAGTTTCGAGGCCCGGAGGAGGGCAGGGGGAGCGGTATGCCCAGACATGTTATATCCTACATTGCACTAAGACAAAGGTTAGCCTTGAGGGACTTCACGCACGAAGAACGCACCATACGGTCGTGCTGGAACAGAGTACATGGCCGGGCGGAGCTGAAACGCCCGTATGCTCCGGAGATCCCATTGGGGATGCTCACTGCCTTACCACACGGTGGCGATTGGTCACGATTAAGGCATTGGGAAGACGCGGGGTTACAACTGGTGGGCGACCTCTATGAGGATGGAGTAGTGTTGCACTTTCGGGGGATTCTGGACCGCTTTGACATTCCCCGAGGTGATTTCCTGCTTCACGTGGCGGTCACGAGGGCGATCCAGACGCACTGGCAGAAGGGTCTGGAGGAACCACCGACGTCAGCGGCGTGCCAATATGTCATGATTTCGTCGGGGACGGTCAAGGCAGTAACATGCTTGCATTCCAGAATGGTCAATGAGGGGCTACCCCCGCTGGATGCACTCAGGACTCTGTGGGAGGCTGACATTGGGAAAGACATACTGGAGACTACGTGGGCGCAGCTGATGCGCCGAGCCTGGAAGGGTACGCGTCACGCCCGATTTCAGTTGGTTCACTTTTATATACTTCATCGGGCCTACTTGACCCCGGAGAAAATACAGAAATACTTTGCCTCGGACACGGCGGCTTGCCCCAGATGCCAGACGCCCGCGGCTGACCTCATACACATGTTGTGGTCCTGCCCTGCGCTGTCCTTATGCTGGTCGCTGATAGGAGACAACCTTAACGGGGTTACTGGGAGGGCCCTGGTATTTGATGCCGTGGTTGGGGTCCTGCATTGGTTCCCTCACACTCCTAAAAACAAACTCTCCAGTAAATTTATCGACCTGGGGCTCATACTGGCAAAGCGGGAGATAACTAGGCATTGGAAAGCATGGGTTGGTCCAACAGGCACTAAATGGCGCAATGAAATTCTAAAATGGGCTGTGGGAGAGAGCACCCGGAGGTATCCACTGGCGAGGCAGCAGCAGAACGAGAAGGCGTTAGAGACAGCACAGGAATGGGAGACATTGGTGCAGGCCCTGCGCGATTACAGCACTTCCAGTGAATCCGATAGAGATGACGGTGAACAGCCTCCGTCCCTGTAGAAATACTTCGAAACGATCTTCCATAACGAAGGAAAAGGTTTCCTACCACAAGCTCTCGGCACACACACTAGCGCACCGATGGCGGGGCGGGGTGGGAGGGGGGGGGGGTGGGAGGGGGGGGGGTGGTGGATCGAGGCAGAGGGAAGCGGAGTAAGCTTCCACCGACATTGAAGATTTTTCATACCGTATGTTTGGCCCTTGGTCCTCTGGGGGTGTTGGGTCGGGTGGGAGGAGTGGGGTGTTTTCAAGTTGTTTAGAAAAGCAGAAGAAAACTTCATTTATTTTGGTCGACACCAGAAGACCGCAAGACCCTCAAACGTTGGTTCAACATAAACGCCGCCCAGCCTCCGGGATGTGGGCTGAATGGCTGTGTGGTAGGGGTAATTCACTACCGGGGTTTCTTTCTTTTAATTGGTACTGGTAATGTACCCTTGGGCTGGCATGTAACTTTGGCTAATTCCTGCAATAAAAATATATCAAAAAAAAAGGCTTTACTGAAGAGTAATCCAGCAGTGACCTAATCTCTGTAACACTTGTGTTTGTATAAATAGCAATATTTCTTGTTCCACTATATGGACCTGTAATAGTGTCTCACACCAGTCTTATGGTTCTGGAGGTACGTTCTCCTTCATTTTCCGATCCGAAGTTATGCAAACGTAAATATGTACAACTAAAGTTTACTACGCATAGGTAAATTAGGTCCACTAGCCAAACATCCACATACCTACAAAGAAGGAAATCTGGGAGTATATAAAAAACTGAAATAACCCTCTCCCCAATGTTTAATCCACATTTTTATTGGCACTAAGCGAGCAAACCTGACCTCCCCTGACGAGATTTCTCTTTACACTTCCATCCATCTGTTCTTTCATCTTCCTAGCCGCTCATCCATTTAGCTCCTCATTCCATCCTTCATTTATTTAACCATCCTTTTGCCTTTTAATCCATTCATTCCTTCACTCTACCAACTTCTTTCTTCTTGTGAATCTGATATTATGAAGTAAGAAAACCTAATGGGGCAAATCAGAGCCCACAACATTTCAGACCTGTAGGGATTATTGTAACAAAACTAGCAACATTTTACAAGAACGTCAGTGCCTCAAGTCCATAAATGCTCGTCTCAGATACCAATGTTTGATTGCTTAGAAATAACAAAAAATAAAATGCAGTCCTCAAAAATATACAAATGATGCTTTTAGAGCTTGCAGCTGTATTTGTTCCACAGTCTCACTTCAGGAAGCCCAGAGTTATTTGGAGAAGTTCCCAAAAAAAAGTGGGGATGGGCTTATTAGTGAGAAGAGGCTTAACTAAAAGGCCAGCATGTTAAAAGGTCCAAGGATGGGAAGCGGCTGTGGCTGCCGTGCCCCCTAAAAGGGGAACACTGTGCAGCGAAAATGGAGGAGTTCACTCCTTGTGTACCTCCTGTTTCTTTCAAAGTCCTTAAATCAGAAGTACTTCACATCAAATGTTTTGGTGACTGTTAGTTTCTTCAGTCTGGCCATTTTGGGAAATGTACCCTTCCTTTGAGTTGAAACCTCCAGGTTAACCATGTAAGTGACAATGGATTTGTCCAGTCTGTCTCTTGTTGCTGCATCAGATGAATTACCTCTGGTTCCCTCTGTGTAACATTCTTCTGAAACTTCTAACTGCCAGTGCTGGAACACCTTCATTGTACAGCTGTAAACTGGTTGCTGTCACAGGCTGAGGATTAGTTTGATGGGACACTATGATGCTGTGTAGCTGAGTTATCTCGTGATCTGTCCACTTCTCTCTTGGTTTCTTGTGCACTGCCTAGGACATCCTGTTTTTCAGTCACTCTTCCCAATTCCCTCAGAGTCCTATATTCCTCCAGTTTACCAAAATAGATAACCGATATTCAAATTAGGTAACTGTGTGGGACATACGAAGAGAAATGTTATTCAGCAGAGTTCTGCAAACCCTACATACAAACACGCTGTGCCTCACCGTCTGCTCTACATCTCTCCTCTTGAACCCTTTAGTGTTTTAGCTCTTCATCCGATTCACAGAGGGATCTGTTCCATGTGTTCTTCGGATCCTCCAGGCTCCAGCTTCTCTCCCCATGCAAAGTTCTCATTTCATATATCTGACCACCTATATATAACTCCTCCCCAGGACATTCAAAGCTAGCCTCAGTTTGACCTCTCGTCCCACGAGTCTTCAGAGGTCCAGTCCTTTTCCTTACCATTTGCTTTTTTGCAATTCACAGGTGCCCTTGGGGATGGGTTATAACTCCAGGGTGGCGCCCAGCTCAAGATACAGACCGGAACTCTGCCACCTAGACAGAAACAGTCTTGATCTTCATTGCAGGACACTTGGTAGTTGGGGGAGTGTCAGTTTCTGCCTCGCCTTTCCAGCTCATCATCGCATAAAACATCCTTCACAGACGCGGAGTGATGCTAAGGGCTTACAATGATATACACACACTATACCTAAATTATTTATTCTACAGAATGATTCAACAGGAAATAGAAAATATTACTTAATTGTTAATACAGAAATGAATGCTTTCATCATCTGTGTTAAGCCTATACTCCAGTGCCAATGAATGCATCCATAGAGCCTGCGTTTCCTTCGGTATAAGTTCTCCATTGCAGTCTCCTCCATTTCTTTCAATATGAAAAATCCAAGATTTTAAGAGTTCACTATATTGTAATTTATTTTTTATTTAAGTTGTCATCTACACAGTACTTCTGATCTTTATTCAGAAGGATCCTATGGTCTTCCTTTCTCATCAACTTTGTTGATCTCCCATATTGTGCTTTGATTTTGGTTCTTATGGGGCACTATATATACCTTGGTGTTTCTGGACTCTGAAGGTCAAAGCCAGTAATGATCTAGTTTAACTGTAATGAGTACAAACACTCATACATTCAACAAAATAATCTTTCATAGTCTTCCTCACGGCAATATTTGAAAAGATTGATTGTATTTTTTTGCTGTACTTTTTCAGCACCAAGGCTGGAGTGATCTTGGTGATCTGCTACCATAGCCTTTCCCTATTGTTCTGGCATTAGCAAGAAGACTAAGTTGGATCACAGAGCTCTGGAAGGGACCGTTAAAACAAAGGGTTTGAGTACTAAGGCCCTTGGTTTATAGTAGGCACTGTGACTGACAGACCTAATAACTGAACTCACTGCTGATCATCTGGCCAGTGCAATTCTCTCCCGGCATTGGACACATGGTCCCTCCTCTTTAGTTGGTAGATTAAGGGCACCAATGCATTCTGGGTAAGTTTCAATTTAGCTCTAAGTGTTAGACCTGCACACTTGCAATGTTTAGTTAATCTTACATTTTTTATAGTAATCCCTTAAAGGAGCTACCCTGCTGAGGGTTGTGCCCACAACCCAATGTAATAAACTGGCCTGTATAGACCTAGACGCGACTAAGTCTGCAGGGTGCTCCACCTATGAAGTCCCTAAGGTTTCTAATAAAGTATATCCTTTTTTTAACACATTGTCAATTCCTTGAGTAAACAAAATAGTAAAATGTCTCATTCATGAAAGTTTTAGTGCACCTTTGACATAAATCTGTTTATACAATCATCAAACAGTTTGCATGAAAATATCAAAACATATTAACATTCAAAAATATTGATTATCCATAAAGCCTTTTAGTTTTTTAAAAAGAACTTAACAAAAGAAAAAACCCAATGCATTTCAGGTTCACTGGAACCCTTAGTCAGGGGTACTAAATGATAATATAATTTAAAAATGTTCCTGGTTCTTATGGTAATTTTCTTGCCAGTTCCGTATTCGGGCACTACAATAGTAAATGTATTTGTTAGGCATAAACCATTTTGGATAAACATCAATCTCAAATAGGATTAGCACACGGGGAAAAAACTAATGGATAGAGGTAAAGAAACTCATGGAAAGGAAAATAATGTGGAATAGAATTAATCATACTGCACGACCCCGACCGAAAATCCAAGGTAAACACTTTAAAATGTAACCATTTAGTGATGTTTTCTCACCCCAAGCGTGTGCATACTGGTAGTGCAAACTCATGGTTCCATTCACGCCCCTTTTTGTACAAATACAAACACCCTTGCGTGGAAAGAGTCTCACCGTCTCCTCTTGCCCTCGGGGTATTATTCAGAAACACGTCTTTACTGTAACAAAAAACGGTACCATTTAGCTAAATTTCACCCATTATACTGGTCAGGAGATTTCAGTTACTCTTGCTCAAAAACACTGTCTGAAACGGACTTACCACCTCCTTCCTGTAATCACAAAGTCCACTCCTCTTCGTTGATCCCCCTCTCTGCCATTCACAGGTCTATGAGAAACAAACTCAACCCGCTCATACTTGCTCTCATTGAATAATTTCCATGTGAGTGTGAACAGTGCTGATTAACCTTCGCTTACCCTGTCTCTTTTCCGCTTTCTATTGTAACCAGACAGCTGTTGTCTGCGCCGGGTTAACTTGAATGCCAGACTCTATGAAAAGCAGAGGTAACTCTCTCAGACTAACTTTCATGACATTATGTCCGTATGTGCTTACCCAATCTCTGTCCCGCTCTCCTCCGTAATGAAAATAGCCGTGCCCTGCGCCGGTTACACTTTAATCCCAAAGTTGTCTCTACAATAAATGAACGATGTTACTCATTGCCATCAGGGTTTCGCGATTAACAAATTTTAACTCCTGTTACTTTAAAACGCCATCAAGCCTACCTCGCTCAGCCCGCGTTCGCTGCCCTCTGGCCTCCCAAGTCTTTCCGGTGTCAACATCCGGTCCTGCCATGCCGTGCTCATTTAAAGCTCCACTTCAACACCACCGCAACTTTATTTAAAAGTCGCGATGCAAACGCTTCTTTCTCCACATTAACGCCTATTACGTATGCATAGTGTAAGCCTTAATAAACGAGCATTGGAAATGCAATAGGTCTCGCATTAGAAAAGTTGGAGCTATTGGTCTTGTAAATGACAATATATTTTATTTATGTGTTGGTTTTTAAAATAGCTAAATTAATAGCTTTGTGATTTACAATGCCAATAGTTATAACTTTGGCGAATGTGACACCTATAGCATTTGTAATGCAACATGTATTGTATTTACGTGACTTAGATGGCAGCTCTGGTCGTTATGCCACATCTCTAGGGAGATGTACGAAGTACTGAGGAAGACAAGATAAACTGCACTTCAATAATGATGTCGAAATTAAGTTAGTACCTCTTTGATCGTTTTACTGCAAAATTGTGAAAATTATGAGACTCTAGTTCAGAACAGGTCGAATTTAGCTGTAGGACAAGGCAATCCAAGAAGTGCCAGTTGTTGTGGTGGCGAGTGATGCTGTGGCGTTCAGTGATGCTGTGGTAGCGCATAGTGATGTTTTTGGTGTGTGTGTGTGGGGGTATGGGAGTGGGGTGTGTGTGGGGGTGGAGTGGGTATGTGTGGGGTGCGTGGGGTTGTGTGTGTGGGGGGTAGTGTGTGGGGGGTAGTGTGTGTGTGTGTGTGTGTGTGTGGGATTATGTGTGTGGGCAAAATGTATTCCTGATGGTTTAATTATATGGGCAGCAACCGACTAGCATATGGGTAGAAGCATCGTGCAGGGAGAGAGAGGGGAGGTGGTGGCGGCTGGGGAGGGGGAGGAGAAATGCGAGTAAGGCTGTGTGCGGGGTGAGAGAGGGGAGGTGCCAGTATTACTCTCCCGCACAGCTTCCAGACCTTGTCCTCAACTGAGTGGCAGCTTCTATACACATTTATCGCCTCTGCATTATCGCTAATCAGTCGCTAGGTCTTCATGCCCCGATCTTATCACTTCACAGATAAGAGAAATAACGACCAAATAAAATAAATAATTTCTGAGCAAATAGTCTAATAGACGCCATGTTTCAAGTCTAGGCCTTAAAAGGTGCACTCGTGTACGGTAAAGCCATGAAACCGTGTAGGCTCAACAGATGCGAACCAAAGCGAATCATAAAACTCTGGGTAAACCGTGTCCAAAATGACAGTTTTGTCACGCAATCCATTTAAACCCAGCCGCCGACAGGGCAAGGGAGGTCTCGGGCAAATAGAGCGGTATGCACACACAAGTTCCGCCGCGCCACCAACAGGGGTCAGTAGCGCGCATGCCCAACAATGGTGCTCTCCAGTTACAGCGGCACGTGCACAGCTCCCTCCAAACTAGACAAAAACCCAGAACGTTATTTCTCTTATCTGTGAAGTGATCAGATCGGGGCATGAAGAGGTATGCACCTGTTACAACGCATTTTTTACAACGCACTACCACTACAACGCAGGCATTACAACGCATACCATTACAACGCATTGCGCTGGGGGGCGCTCTAGGATAAGAGGTAAGTTTAATTTACTATCCAACACCTTCCCTAGGGTCCACGGGGACTGGAGTTAGAATAGTAAATTATACTTACCACTATCCAGCACCCCAAAGCGCTATGCGTTGTAATGGTATGCGTTGTGAATACCGCGTTGTAATGGTATGCGGAGTAAAAGTATGCGTTGTAACGTCATACATCCCATGAAGACCTAGCGACTGATTAGCGATAATGCAGAGGCGGCCAATGTTTTTGAACCTTTTTTTAGGGATTACGAAACGCCACTGACACGCTTTGTTTCCTATTATTTTCTCTGTTGACTTGCATAGAAGTGGAGGCAGCCCCTGAGATGCTGTTTTCCCGAAAGCTGACACGGCGGGCAGGGGAGGGGGCGGAGCGGGGAGAGGTGCGACACGGCAGGCAGGGGAGGAGAGTAGGAGGAGGAGGGGGGAGGAGAGTAGGAGGAGGGGGAGGAGAGTAGGGGAGGCACGGCCTAGCGGCCGTGCAATCAAGAAGTGAGGGGGCAGAGCTGGGGGAGGCTGTGAGAGAGAGAGTAGGCAAGGCAGTCGGCTGGGGGCATGTGCACGCGCTTTTAAGCTCAATGCGCATTGAGCTTAAATTTCTCGTGCACTGCAAGGAATCGCCACGATTCCTTGCAAGTTGGGTAAAGAGTGGATAAGCCCCCATAGTCTCGCAAGCTCGATGCGCATGCGCATCGACAGGCGAGACCTAAAAAATAACCTAAAAGCCGCTTTGTGCAAACCAAAGGAAAAGGAAGATTGCAGAAAACGTGTGCTTATCCTTTACAATTGGATTGTCTATAAAGTCTTGTGGACTACAACAGTTTTGTTATGCCTCATGTTATTCATGTAGAATTTCTTTATATACATGAGATTATTTATATTCATCATATGAAAACAATTACGTTTCTCAACTCTTTGACAAGTCACTGAATACTATGGAATTTCAGTTACACAATGCATTGAACAACCTCACATTCTTGCCTTGTTTGGTCACTGTTTATAAAAAACATAATTCTAGGCTGATTTTATTTTTCTAGAAAGGGAGGATTTCCGATAGAAAATACCAGGAGAGGAACAGTGGTGCCCTGCGTCCTCCTCCATTCTTTGTTTCGCCACAGCACAATACTTTTGCTTCTAAGCAACATCTCCTTTTTCTGATTCTGACCTTCAGCCCTACCTGACCTTGTTCTGGCTAGTTGGCTTTCCTGCTGTGATAGGTGGTAGCCTTATTATATTCCGCTCAAGTTTTTAATGATGTTACACTTATTGCAAGGGGCTGGTACTTCCCCTTCTATCTGTTAGGTTTGGTGTTAGTATGAAATCACTAAAGGGTAACTGTTCCTATAGAAGAATACCGGCCTAATAGGCTGCGGAAGGCGTTGATAAAAGAAAAAATTATAAGTAACTTATCTCAAGTAGATAAGTATCCGGTTGTATAGAATGACTTGCGGGTAAATTCCTCAAATTTGAAGAGTTGTCCTCACACACCCGTTAAGGAGTCCTGCTTCATCATAGGGTGTTTTTGACCCTCGTGGGGTTGGCGCTGCAGTCTACCACGGGCACTGCGAGAGGGCTCTTTAGCGGAGATATTTTAAGAGGAATGCTGTATTGAGTGCGGGTTGTGTGGGGTTAATGTGAAAGTGGGTTAAAAATAACGGTACACCCAGTAGTATTTCTTCTTGGATCCATTCGGTATGGTTAAAAAATAAAAAAAAACATAGCCCTTCCACCAATGAGGCGGGTTAGTTCAATTCACGAAAAATTAGGAGTGTAAAAGGTCATGGGGTTGACATGTTTTACGCCCTAGTGGTCCATATTGGATCTTTGACATTTCATTTAGACAAGCAAACCTACAAAGATGCACTAGCTATCTACAAAAGATCCATTATCACACACGAGCGCCTTCTTCCTATCTCAAATTGAATCCGCACAGAACTCGGCCAAGAAGCTGTTTCAAGTAGTAAATATCTTCTCCAATCCCCCTACAGGTTCTTCCATTGAGGCCTCCCAAGATCTTTGTAATTCGGTAGCCACTTTTTTTTTCCACCTAGGTCACTAATATTTACTCTACCTTTTCCCCCCTTAACTGCCGGGAGGGTTCCGACCCCCACCACCTGTCTTCATCTCCTAGACTGCCTTTTTCCAATTTCCATTCGGTCTCGGCAGAACAGATTACTAATCTCATTACATCTATTAGGTCAGGCTCTCCCCTAGACCCATGTCCTCCTTCCATACTAAACTCAATTACTGAGGTTATTACGCCTCCTCTCATGGACATTTGTAACACCATCTTTCTGACGGGCCTCTACCCAGAAATATGGAAAAAAGCAATCGTCAAGCCACTGTTAAAAAAAAAAAAAAAACCCTCTCTTGACCCCTGCGACTCAGCCAACTACAGACTCATTGCTTGCCTCCCCTTCCCTGCAAACATTTTTGAAGCACTGATAAACCAGCAGCTTTCAGAGTTCATCGATAACCATCAACTCTTAGACAACACCCAATTTGGTTTTAGGAAGGGCCATGGCACTGAAACCGCCCTGATTAAGGCCTATGACGAAATAAGGGCCATCCTAGACCAGGGCGGGGCGGCGGTCCTTATACTTTTAGATCTATCCGCAGCCTTCGACACGGTTGATCATTCCATCCTGATAGACCGTGTCACAGCCTAAGGGGTTAACCACCTGGCTAAAGATCTCCTCGCCTCATTTCTGGCCAACCGCACGCAGGCAGTGAAGTTAGATGAATTCTACTCGCCTTTCTTCACCTTAACTTGCGGCGTGCCCCAGGGCTCCTCGCTAAGCCCGACACTATTTAATATATGTGGCGGACTTGGAGAGGGTCATCGAAGCACACGTGTTGTGTCTAACCACCTATGCAGACGACACCCAGCTTCAAGATTCCAGGAGGGTATGAAAGCCATCTGTTCATGGATGTCGAGTAATTGTCTGAAATTAAATTCGGACAAAACCGAGGTTATGACCTTTGGTAACCTTTCCCCGGAATGGTCCTCCATCTGGTGGCCAAGTACAATGGGTCCACCACCAGTCCCAGTGGCCAAGGGCAGAAGCCTCTGAGTTATGTTCGATGACAGGCTGTTATTCAAACACCATGTGAACACAGTGGTCTCATCCTCCTTCTACATGTTGAGGAAAATTAAGAAGCTACTTCCATATCTGCCAGCATCAGCAGGTAAAACTCAGATTACTGCTCTTGTCTTTTCCAAAATGGATTATGGCAACGCTCTTTTTCTCAATACGCAAGACCAGATCCTAAATAAGCTGAAATCCATCCAAAATGCGGCAGCCAGAGTCCTGCTTGGCATCCCAAAATACCACTCACCCACTATGACCATACGTCACTTGCATTGGTTAAGAGTCAGAAGCCGGATCAAGTTTAAGGCGCTTTGTATCGCCTATACGGCCATCAACGATACTGGACCACGGTTCTTAAAGAACGCGTTTCGGATCTATGCCCCCTAAAAGATACCTGCGCTCATCCTCCACCTGTCTCCTACCAGTCCCACGCACGAGAACCTCCACCTGGGGAGACAGACGTTTTCTAGTGGCGACTCCCAGGCTTTGGAACTCCCTCCCACTGGCCATCAAAACTAGCCCTACTCTCATTGTTTTCTGTAAACTACTGAAAACCTGACTATTTGATCAATGATTCTAACAGCTGGCCTCTTGTTCCAGGAAGTTTCTTATGCGCCGAAACACCCTTGGGTAGTTGTGCGCAATACAAATCACGAAAACATAAACATAAACATCTGGACCAACAGAAGATGTAAAATGTGAATAGAGAAACATGGGTCAAAGGAAAATATACACCCTGTTACAGGAATCCTGGTCAGGTTTGTGGTTGTGTTGTCTTTCAAACAGTCATTCAAAACCACATTTATCCAACCCCAATCGATGCATGAGGATGCCTCAACGGGGTGAGGCAGGCATCTCTATGGGTTACATTGACCCTTGGAGGTGTGTGGCATTCGCACCTACCCTAGTCTGCTGGTCGCCAGAAGGTTAGCATGTCAGACAGAGGCCGTGATCCTCAGATTTACAGAGTTGATGGAACGAATTTGGCTCTGCATTTTTTTCTCCACTTCTGATACATTGGTATGCATTGAGATGTTCAGATGCATGTTGGGATTGTTAGATCTAAAATTTCATTTTCCAGCAGGGCTGGTTGAGCTATCAATGTAAAAATGGTTAGAAATGTGTTTAAAGGGCCGGGCCTTTCATGAATGTTAGATAGTTGGTTCTTTTATTTTTTTAAATTTTTTAATTTTATTTAAATGATCTTCCCCTCCATCACCCAAGAAACCAAATGAAAGTAGATAGAGGTATTTAATTTTGTTCACAGAAGTACTAAAGTGTGTGGAACTGTACTCCAGTTACCTTTGGTACTAACCTAGTGAACCCAAATATCGTGAATTCGGCTGTTGCAAGAAGAGAATGTGGTGTGCTACAGTGGCTATTGCTTCAAAAACCTGTAGACACAAATTCTACTGAACATTTTACCTCCTTAAGCCACTTATTCACAATGGAGCTACCTTTCGCCCTTCAATATGACCCCCTATCCTTGTGCATTACAATAAATCTGAGACCAGCTCCCCAACTGTCTTTTTAGGGCAGAGAAATGAAGAGATGCCATAAGAGAAAAAATGGGAGCATTGTTATGCCACTCATTACTCAATTAATGTAACAGACTATGTGAAGGGTCAGGCAGATTGTAAGGGTTAATGTTGAAAATGGTAGTTTAGTTGGCGTCTTCATTTTCACAGTGACAGGTGTGGTAGTTGACATACTGCTCCTGCATTTCTTTAAGCTTATGGGATAGTGATTCAGCAACTTGGTGGTTGCCACAGAATGATCAAAGTTTACAGTAAACATGACCAAGTTGAATGAGGTGACTTTTTCAGGGGGCAGGGCTTGGGGGACTGAAGTGATTGTTTCATGCGAATCTAGGGTCCTGGTTCAATTAGTGTTACAAGAAAGGTAGAAAAGTACGGTCTTGTTGTAGAATAAATGGAAGCAAAGAAACTCAAGGCAGGAAAACACACATTTTTCCTGTTAGTGTGGTAGCGGATACCTTCCTTGTTCCGCTTCTGGAAAGCTTGCCTATGGTCAGTGTGCCCTCTTTCTGACAAATAGATTTATCATCTCCCTTCCTGGGTGTAGTGCGAGACTATACAAAGAGTTGTGGTAGTTCATCTCTGAACTGTTGGAATTCTTCTACTTCTGATGGTTTAACTTCAGACCATATAGTGTCCCTAAACCATTCTTGTGTTCAGTAGTCACTACCTCTTTCTGTTTATCACTTCCCAACTTGTAGTAATCTGACCTTGTCTGGCTTTGTTTGGACTTTAAGTACCTACATCGAACTTGAATGGCCACTTCCTCTTTTTACAAAAGGTACATTATTAAAAAACTCATCTTTTGTTCTTTTACTTTGCAGAAAACAAGTTTTGGCTACAAAAGCTGAAGCAGAGAAGGATGGAGTAAAGGTCCCCACCACGCTAGCAGAATATTGCATCAAAACTAAAGTGCCTTCCCATGACAACAGTTCAGACTTGCTTTACGATGATTTATATGATGATGATATTGATGACGAAGATGAAGAAGCAGAGGATGCCGACTGTTATGATGACGATGATTCTGGGAATGAGGAATCGTGACCTACTTGGATGGGCCATTTTTCATCCTCACTTCCCCCTTATTACCCTGATGACTCAGGCCAAAAGGAGTAGCGATAATCTAGCGGCAGCCAACAAAACAAATATATATATGGGGGGGAACAAAAAACTTGTCTCCTGTTGTGTGGATCTCGATTGCTCCTTTTTATGGACCTCTTATGGAAAGAGAAGGAACCTCCACAGATTGTCCCTGAAATGTTGCATTCTTTAACCCTTCATCACTGTATTAAGATTTTTTTTAAAGGAAAGTCAAACACCCCCTTCTTTTAGGAAAAAAAATATCTCAAAAATAGTTAACACAAAGTTTGTTTAGATTCTGTGAGGAAGTAAAACCTACGAATCTCTCACATCAAGGTGTTTAATGTATTTGTAAGCTGGGGCACCCCATGGGTGCCGGATCCTAAGTCGTAAGTAATTTGTAGCATTAAAAAATGGGAAAAAATGCCAAGGTTTAGCTAATCAAAAAAGTGATAGTGTGTGCACATGTTTCATTCTTTTTTTTTTTTATCTTGTGGTGCATTTTTTTTTTGTTTAGGGTGTGGGGTGAAAGTGATGAGCTACTGTGAGCTTGATGGAATGTTACTGAAAGGTACAGTATTCCAGTTTAATTTGTCATTTGCATATATGTATATCTATCTTTATAAATTACGAAGATATGTACATATATACCCCTTACATAAAACACATTTCTCTAGTTTGATGTCACAGGATAAAGTTGAGGCCCAGATGGTCTTGATTCGTTTTTTATGTTTTGAAATGATTGTGAATTTGAGCCCTGAAATAAACATTTAATATTTAACCTTTGATCTGTTGGACAGTATTTTTTGTAGCTTACTTTTGTATGTAAATGGACCTTAGGTTTACTGTTGCATAGCACTGAATGCTGGCAGTTTAGCGCTTGCACCCCATTTTTGACTCCTACGATGTCGAACCAAATCTTAGGGCTGTTTTACCACCTTTACATTAATCTAACTCATTGATGTAGCTCATCAGTACCATGTCTAGTTTTGAACACTATGTTGGTCAGTCAGTCTGGTTTGGTCTTGCTGGTTATACACCTTCAATTTACTAATGTCATACCAGTTGCTTTTTCTTATTAAGCCATGCAGCAAGTTTGGTCCAATTGTCCAATCGTGCCCTCCTCTCTCCCATCCTGTACACCACCTAGCCAAAACTCCAGATTTCCGAAATGTGTATCAAGCATTGGGTATTTCTGAAACACTTTCAAAAATGCTGTGTATCAAAATATTAAAAACCGCTACTTGTGCTGGAACTTCTACAAAATAGGTGATAGGTTACTCTGTGGTCTAGGATCCTTAGTATTTGGACCATGAAGTTCTGCACACAAAGTCCAGTTTATTGACCTTTACTTTTCTGATCTAACCCATTAACAGGAGTCATCAGGATGGATTTAAATTATTTTTCTTTGCCATTCTCCATCTCCAGCGTCGTGTGATGCTTTTCAGCAACAGGATTTTGTTGCCTCTCTAGAACATCTGGTCTGCCTTATAGGGCACCGTATGCACGAATGAGGCTTATTTTCTTCCATATCTCCAATAGACGCAGCATCCGTAGCCATTGTGTTTCTCAATATTTCATCTTGGTTATAATTTCCTCTATGTTGGTAACTGATTCTCATGCTTCTTGGATCTTGGCCACAATCATAATCCTAGCATAACTTATCCCAAAAGATACATCGCACCCAGGGGGCCTCAGCAGTGATTCTACTGAACGGTATGTTGACATCAAGTTTCAGTATCACAAGTGGAACGAGGCAGGGTTGTCCCATCTCGCCCTTACTTTTCGATCTATACATAGAACCTCTGGCCCAAGCTATTAAATTGGATTTTTTTGTAAACACATTTTATTGAGTTTCATTGCAACATTCAGTTACACATCAAGCAATCAGATTGGATGAATCAATTGTTCTGTTCAGTGTCCATCTGTATAGTAGCAAGATAGCTCTATACGCCGACGACTTGCTGTTGTACACCAATAATCCTGCTGAGGTCCTTCCTAGAGTAGAATTCCTCGAAGAATTTGCTTGTATTCAGGGTACCTTGCAAATTCTTCCAAGACCGATATAATGATTTGGAACATTGACAATTGGCCGGGTAAAAAAAGCAGGGAATTCAGTTATTTAGGAATTACAATAGTAAATAACTGGGATGACATCTCTAAGATTAATTTAAGGAGGGTGTCTAAGAAGATTGATCGCCTATTAAGATGGGCAAATTTGCCTCTTACAATATATGGTAGGGTAAATTTGGTAAAAATGGTCATCTTGCCAAAATTGAGCTACCTTTTTCGCACCATTCCTCTTGAGTTCCCACATGGGGATATAAGAAAAATACAAAGTAAAATAGGAAGCTTCATTTGGTCAATTAAACAGCCCAGCTCTCCTGGAAGAAATGAAGGCGTAAGCTACAGAAAGGGGGCCTCACACTTCCTGATATACTTTGCTATTCTTTTGCTTTTCAGTTTAAAAATGTTCGGGGCCTTACTTTGTACTGTGGGGGGGTTCCAATTGGGGGAAGATTTTAAATGAAATGGTTGTTTTCGAGGGAGGTGGAGAGGGCTTCCTGTAGAAGTTCGGCGCGCCCAGATTCTTTAAAAAGGTCCGCCTGAAAGTCTTAAAAGCATCCTTGAATCTGTGGTATGGGATCAGGAGAATATGGGGGATAGGCTATTACTCTGATTTTGCCCCCATTTGGGATTCACCGGGATTACCCGTTTGTGTGGAGGATAGCCTAGCACTACCCATTAAGAATGCTGGTATTCAGGTTTGGTCTGACCTTGTTTCCACAGATGGGATTCATCCCTAGTATGCATTAAGGTTGAAAAGTGGAATTTCTTTCTCTAGATTTAAATTTCTACAATTTGCCTCTTGGTGCACTGCAGAGAAAGCGTTCATAGGTGGTAACTGGGAAATCGAGCTCCAATGCCAGAATATATTCCCTATAAAAAGAAGTTGGGATCTGGTATAAGAAGCTGCAGGAAGCAGAAATACAGCCCTCCCCCCACAACATGCAGTTTGGAAAATGTCCGCTTTGGAGACCAGCGCTGTAGAACTGTTCGAACCCTCTCTCCAGATGCTAAATAAGGCAGTTAACCCCGCCTTGTTAAAGAACCATTTCTATGCAATCAATAGCTTATACTATACACCCAAGAAAATAGCAAAATGTTGCCCCCCTTCTCCAAAATGCCCTAGATGTGATTCTACCCTGGCCGATGATTTACACATATATTTTTTGAATGTGGTGTCTTGGCAGAATGTGGAATGTGCTCTTGGTGCTATTTTCAAGGTTGTTTTTAATCTGAATGTATCCCTGGTAATATTTGGTGTTGATAACTTGATGACCCTATTGTCAACATCACAAAAAAGTTTGCTTATGTATCCGATCTTCATTGCCTGGAGGGATATCTGCAGGTTATGGAAGGATTCATTGCCTCCGCTTTATGTGAATTGGCTGAGGGCCGCTCTGGGTATGGCCCGTATGGACCTAGGACATTGGAATGACGATGGGTGTAAGATCTGGTCACAGCTCCTTGTTTGGGGCAAAGAAATGAGATTGATCTAACCATCCTAAGTGATTACACTAAGCTTCATACGAAGAAGCTGGCCTGGCTAGACCAAAGCCAATGCAATAGCGGAAACCCAGGGCGCTTAAGATCGAAGGTTGGTTTCCTGCTTATATTTGCAGAAGCTATATGGTGAGATGAGGATACAAATTTTTTTTTAAAAGATGCGTCACAAATCATTTGGAGAGCCAAGTGTTTTTTTTGTTGTTTTTTCTAAGGCTTTTTTGAATGAGCAGTCATATGACTCTTTTTAGGACACAGAACTAATCTAGGACTAGAAATTTGTTGAAGGTTGAGGTGTTTAACTGGCCAAGAGGGGACAGAAAAAACATAAACATCACTTCTCTCATCACAGCAGGAAAAGAAAGATGGTCCGGCAGGAATGATCTACTTCCTCGTCCGAGCCAGCCAAACTGGCCCGAGCCACTTCTAAACCAGTTGAGACTTTTAAGATGGTGATGCTGCAGTTCTTCACTGCCTCCAACTCAATGTCATTATCAGTTACAACCTTTAGTACCGGGCAGTACATTTGCCATGCTTGTGACTTTGGCATCAGCACCATATTTGGCCTCTGCTGCTTAGCCTTCTATTTCTACCCCTCTACAGCCGTTTCGAAGCCTGCTCCAGTGAGTTAAGAAGTCAACTGAGCCTTTGTCTACTTTGCTCAGTTTATTTGGAGGCTCTTTTACAAGAATAGATTATTCAGTTTTCCAAGTGCAAATATGAAGAGTATTTTAAAGAAAACCCTAATATTTCAAGAGCATTGTTCCAAAACAGATTACATAACTTATTTGAAACACGCTAACACTTTGATTGTTCTAAATTCACCAATTCGGTACAGATTTTTTGGAGGTTTATTTTTTTTTTACCTTCTTTGAACTCAAAGCTCGCCTTTTGGCAGGTCTACATAATGCAAGTAGGTTGCCTATATCGCCATGAAAGGGAGTTGCTAACTGCAGGCCTGCTGAAAGCGCTCACTCAGCTGTTAGGAGGCAGTATAAACTTTGCATATTGTCATTTAAAAACGGCAGCTGAAATCTGATAAAATCCTATGTAATGTGTAATATGGATTAGACTAAGTAGCCATAGTATAAATCCACATCTGCATCACTGGTGTCACAGATGGCCTATTGGAAGAATTATTCTGATTTCCTCCTGCCGGTCTTCTCTTGATCTCATTATTCAGGCTTGGGCTGCCAGACTTAAACTACAATTCTATCTAATGTGAAAAATCCACAAAGCTTGATGCATTATGACAAAAGCTATTTGCACCTGGGAGTTTAGCCGCCAGGTCTTTCATGCCATCTTTCATTTACCCAAGTTTACCCTTTTTTTAAGGGATCACTCCGGAATAACTTTAAATCCCTGCCAAAATATCCTTGTGGTACGTTTAAGGAACTTCCCTACTAATGGACGAAAGCATCTGAAGCATTCAAACAGTTTTAGACATAGTGGATGCAGTTGCTTCTTTTGGAGACCTGCCTGGATGCTCACCACCGGCATTTCTTACTGATGTACTTTAACAGCCAGAGGAGATTTAGTAAAAAGGTGAATGATTCAAGCAGTCATGCCACTCCAAGCAAGCTTGCTACTCCAAGGGCCTCGAGGCTTTCTACTTGTATAAATATTTCATAGGCAGTTCAAGCTCATCCTTTTGTTTGGGAGACCACAACCTTCAAAGCAAATACAACTGCTGCTTTTTTCAATCAACAAAAGGTTGTAGGTTTTTGGGGGCAAGGATTTTCTTCCTCTATTGGCCATCAAGCCTCTTTGATTTGTATTGCTTTTAATAATCTGGCAACTGCAGGCGGTAGGCTGGTGCTGTTTTTTTAAGAAATAGCAGAGAATTACTACAGATCAGTTGGTCTTGCAGGGTCTCAAGCAGGGTTACAGTCTGCCATTACTCAAGAACCCCCTAGCCGTTCTTCTTATCCATCCCCTGGTCTCCATCTCTAAAACTCTTTGAGAGTTCAGCTCTGTTTGAGGTACCAGAGAAGTAGTTTGCCTTACTCAGAGAGGAAAAGGTCTTTATTGGAGTTATAATTCCAATGAAGAGGCGAGGATTATATCCCAGTACAGATTCTTTTTTTGGCTAACAAGTCAAAGGTATCCTGGTTTTGCTGGAAAAAGAATTCACGCTGTCCCGGGATCTACAGATGCATATTTACACATTCTGATAATCCAATCACACTCAACTTTTATGAGGTTCGCTGTTCGTATCTGTTTCCAATTCAAGGTTTTGCTATTCAGTTTGTCCTGTGCACCAAGAGTAATGGTGGTCCCAGTAGCCCATGTCAGCAAGGCTTTATTTATTAGACTGACTGACAAGAGCTGCCCAGCTCTGGTGTCTGGTGAAAGGATCTTCTAACAGGGAAAGGGAAGACTTCTAGGGTCTCAATTTTTACAAATTAAGCTTGAAATATTGATTTTCTTCTTGCATTTTGCAGGACATGTTGACATACCTGGTCATATGCTGATTACCAAAGCTATGTCTTCCAGGGGGATTCTTTTTTTTTTGAGGACCTGTTTGTCATTGAATGTTTTGTTGGGTATGATGGATAAGATTATTAATATAAATTACGTTTTAAACAAAGGGTCTCGTATATTGGTGGGATAAAGTGCATTTATCAACCCAGTGAAGACACTGTGATGCTACTGTAACGACCGGGTTCTCAGACCAGATGGGATCAGCTCCTGAGAGCCCCTCCAACCCAGCCGGAACGTAACCACCTCCCTCCTCAGGACCCATCTATCCAGGCACCTGGGTACCTACCCGAGAATGGGAAACTCACAATATACAAGCTCATCATCAGAAACACCACTAAATCTATAGGGTTACTAAGAATACTCACTGATTACTAAGGACGTCCATGCCCTACACCACACTCATACCTCATAGTCTCGCGACCACATGGGTCCAGACTAATCTACCCTGGGGCAGTTCTGATTATCTACCATTACACACTGATTACCCTCAGTGCTCACTCGACACGCAATCCGGCGTATCTACACACTAGGCTGCAGCCCTAGTGCTCTCTTTTTATCTGGTCCACAATCCGGCGGACCTACACACTGGTCTCTCCAGTGCTCGCTTACTTACAACATTATCCACAATCCGGCGGATCTACACACGGACTACCCTCAGTGCTCACTCAAGCCGCAATCTTGCGGGTATACACACTGACCACAATCAGTGCTCTCACTAACGCCACTTACCAATGACTACCACTTTCCTATGAATACCTTCAGCTCTCTCTCTATGTTGGGAAGTCTCTTTCGCTATTCACTAAGGGTTCGCTACTACAATAATATTATGGGATGGCCGAATCACTTAGTGTCAATAATTCCCTAGCTCAAGGGCTCCTCTCTCCCTAATTATTCAGTGGCTACTTGGATCAGGGGCAGCATCTGTTCTGGCTGTAACACCTGACTAGAAGAAAAGGCTACCTGTGCTTTAACACCATGCGCGCTAGCGGAATTCCGCTCGCACGCTGGGTTTTGCGGAAACGCACTTTACGTGACGAGCTGGGCTCGTCAGCGTGCGAGGAGGCTACGCCATGACGAGCCCAGCTCGTCATCAGCGTCGAAGGGGTTAAGAATGATAGACACACATTGTATGATTACCTGATTAGAACGCTCTCTATCATAAGAACAACACATGCACACTAGTTCACTAAGAACTGGGGTATCTTTATTACAATAACGATAAAATACACATACACAAATCTGCGGGGTCTCTATGACTAACAGGAACTTTAACACACCGCTGAAAGAAAAGGGATTAGACATACAATAGCCTAGGGAATAAAGACAAGATTAAGGTGTAAGTGTAAAGTAAGCTAATTTAGACTACCTCACCTATTAGAGGGAATATCTCTCTCTGGTAGGATCAGGGCTCTCTGTCTCTCTCTCCGTCACCATAGCTTCACGTCTCTGGCTCAACTGCTTCAGCTGACAGCCTCAACTCCTCCATCTGCTTTAATGCATTCTGATAGTCTCTCTCCAGCTTCAGCAATCATCTGCCTTCTTTCTCCATTCCAGAAAACCAATAGAACTGCACTGTATTCTGCAGCTCCAGCAGACATCCTACTCTCCACTCTTCAAGAACCAAACTGACCACTCCTCTTCTGCACTTCGCTGATATGGATTCCTCTCTCCTCATGGAAATTTCCAACAGAGGGCTGCCTCCCACCGAATTCCTGTGCTAGCTCTAGGGCCTCCACGCAACCGCAGTGCGCATCTGCATGTTACGTCTGGGCCCAAGAGACAAACACATTCCTCGGATAAGAACCAGTCCTGGCTGGTTTTCCCCTAGCAGTCAACAGCCTTAACTATAAACATTACCTTTACTCTGCAAGCATCACAGCTCTGCAGGGATAGAAAGCAAAATGGAGTCTCTCTAGTTCTGGGCCTTGTAGGCCTGAGAAGGATGAAATAACCCTTAGCTCTGTCACAGTACCTACACAAACCATACCAATGTGTAATATAAAGTCAGGACCACAGGATCCACCCTCTACTATAGGCAAAATAATGAAAACACAACTATGCTAAAGCCAATAGGCAATAGATGGTTTAGAGTCAATAATAAGGGATCTATCATCATATAAAGCAGATATCCCCTTCTAGGTCTGGCAAAAAGGCTTTAAAGGACCAACACAAAGTAAGAATACAGATTATAGATGTTAGCAAGCTTAAAGTCATCATCACTCAGAAATAGAGCCAGAAAACCATGTCAATACAGCTACATATTTATCTGAAACTAAATCAATCTGAAATTGAAACACTGCCATATAGATTATGGAGAAGCTACAACCCAGCCACAGTCAGGTTCAAGGATAATTGTTCTCTTCTTGCTGCATTGACAGAAGTGAAGAATTTAGGTGAGATAATGGACTCCAAACTCTCACAAATGTTGGAGCACTTTTGCAGAGAAAATGACTTGTATCGTAAGAACTCAGTAATGAATAGTTCGAGACATTTGTGCTGTAGATACACATGCTTTGTATACTCCTGCCATCCAGTGTTGTGTCCTGATGTTTGCAAGTTGTTTTTCTTCGAAGAAGGCTTTCCTAGTCACGAGGTAAGGTGACCACTCCTTTCGGTGATCCTGCGCATGGGCATCAACTCTATTGTTAGTGTTCTTTCAGCCATCGGGTTTGGACGTGGTTTGTGGTGCTCCAGTTCGAGACTGCTCTTTGGGATTCCCTCGGTGCGCAACCCACTGTAACCTTGTCGGTATGGTTTCATGGTTTTCATACACGTTCCTTTATTCCTGTGTGTCGAAAAAAGCGAGAACTCCATCTTCGATCCAGAAGACTTCGTGAGCGTTCTTTGGGCCTAGCCGTTTCTTTGACTTCCACTCCATCTTACTTGACGAGGCTACCTGACTGTTTCAGTTTTGTCCCCGGAGCCACGCGGAGTATCAGTGCACAGACCTGCATGAAGTCTGCAACATGTGCCCATCACCGGAGCACAAGGAGGAAGATTGGGACGCTTGTCTATCTTTTCGATTTGATAAATACTTTATGGGATCGCCTGGATCGACGAAGGGACATGCAGAGACAGAGCATCGAGTACACCCCAGGTATCTTCGGAGAACATGCCGAACAAAGAGATGGGAGCATCAGAAGAGTAAGAAGCCCTCTCCGTTCATGAATCTGACTCTGAGCTAGAGATCGACCTACAGTCCGAAGAACTTAAAGCAGGACAGGGGGCCGTGAGTGAAAAAGCCCCTTTGCCCATCAGACCTCTTCTTATTAAACCCAAGCCTACTGGGCTACCACTGCCTCCAGGCCATGACCATGACCGAGAGACAGTTTTGAATGTCCCGCCTTCGGGCCCGGCACCAAAATAACAAGTCCAGCCTTTTGGCTCAGGCTAGAGTCGAGACCAGTCCTCTTCGGAGCTGAAACCTTCGAATCTGAAAGACAAAAAGCATTGGTCCGGTTCAGCACCAAAACCTTCGGCGCCAAAAGATAAAGATCTCGTTTAAAACCTCCAGAACTTATTTTGGATATTATGAAGGAAAAAGTGGACCCCAAACAGAAACGTGTCTATTAATCCAGAGTCTGGTCACATTGAGAGTGATACACCATTACAGAAAAAGGACATGGCTACAAACCCTATCAATCTTCTTCCTCAATCCCCTCCACCACTTTAAAATCCCCTTCAGATTACACCACAATGTTCTCCTCCTACACAACCTGATAGTCCTCCTTTTGGCAGATCCATGGATTGATTATGGTCAACCAGTAGTTTATGATCCTGATCTCCATCCTACCAGGTCTTCACCTCCTCATTACATAGCTTACTAGGAGTTTATTTCAAGAGCAGCTTCTTACCATGGGGTGCTCTATATAAAGAATCTTCAGAGGAAGATTTCCTGTTTGAGATATTAGATTCCACACATAGAACCACACAAAGCTTGCCTATGTTGAAGAGTATGTTAAGACATACAGATGAAATTTTTAAGGACCCAGTACGCGCCTGTGTTTTAACACCTCTGGTCGATAAAAAGTACAAACATCCACCATCTGACCCAATTTATATCAAAGGTCATCTGCCTTTAGACTGTTGGTGTCATGAGCTCACAAAAGAGCTCATTCATAAACAGCCAGCAGATGCACCTCCTCCAGACAAGGAATCTAAATTAATTGACGCATCCGGCAAAAGTATAACAGCGCAATCTGCCAACCAGTGGTGCATTGTTAATGCACAGGCTCATTTAGCAAGATATGATAGAGGCCACTGGGATGAAATAGAGAAATACTACAGTACCTCCCAGAAGAGCATAGAAAAAAGGGATCGGAGCTAGTGCAAGAAGTTAAATTAATAGCTAATTCTTTGATTCGATGTGCACTGGATGCAGTTGACATTGCAGCATGAGGAATTAATACCAGCATTCTCCTCAGTAGGCATGTATGGCTTAGGATTTCTGGTTTTAAGCCAGAAGTTCAACTATCTATTTTAAATGTTCCTTTTGATAAAGAACACCTTATTGGGCCTCAGGTAGATGTGTCACTTGAGAAAATGAAGGACACTGAAGTGGCAAAATCCCTGGGAGTTCTGCAGTCACCATCCAGCAGAGGCTCCTTTCGGCGCTCATTTTATAGAGGTCCAAAAGCAATACCTCAGATCCCAATATTTCCTCCTATTAATCAAACATGCTACCCTCTTCATCCAGGGGTTTCTATAGGGTAGGCTACAGAGGTAATAACTTCAAAGGTAGAGGAAGAGGTACATCAACATGTTCCTCTCCATCTCCCACTAAGCAGTGACTTACCTACCGTTCCCCTGTTTAATTACACCTTACATTCCCCTGATTAATTACACCTGTCTGGGGAAGACCTCAGCACTTTCTTCCTATTTTTTTTTTTATATATCCTTTATTTGGTTCACAGGATAAAACAAGCATGTATCGTACAGTATTTCGTTACATTAGGGTTCAGTAAAAGAAGAAAGTGTACATGGATCAAGGAGCGAAACATAAGGTACATTGTTGTTTTGCACAATGAAATGCAATGGCTGAATCATCGCTCAATTATACCGCCCACGTTGTCTTGTCGTGTTGGACATGTAAGGATAATAGGAATAGGGTCACCAAACTTGGAGGTATATGGTGTGTGGGGAGATGGTCATTGGATCCTGCAGCGGGGGGGGGGGGGGGCCAGCGGTGGTGTCATGGTGGTTCGTGCCATTGGACAGAAAGGGCGGCGCGAGGCCAGCAGTGGGCACGGCGCGCGGGCGAAGCAGGGGGGGGGGGGGGCGCGGGGGCAGTGCCCGTCCCTACTATGCGTCGGTTGCGTCGGCAGTCTGTCCAGCATCTGCGGTGTCTGGTGTTGTGCATCTATCTCTGTGTACTCCGCCTGGGGAGGCATGTCCTTCGGGTGCATCTAGCGTCTGAGATCTGTTGTGGAAGGAGTGTAGCATTTCGTCCCAGAGCGCCGCAATGGGGAATTTGCGCAGCCCTGCTGTCTCATTGTGGAGGGATATGCTTTCTGCCTTTGCCCAGTTGTCCAGTGAGGTGCGCCAGTGCTCTCCCCTGGGTGGATCTGCACGCTTCCAGTGTTTAGTAATAAGCCTTTTTGCAGTGATGAGGCCAAGGTCCCAGAAACGGGAGGGCACCCTATTGTGTTTAGTTCTGTGGAAGAGTCCCAACAGGCACGCCTCCCACGTGTGTGGGTTCGGCATTGCTGTGCTACTCTCCAGTAGCGGCAACACCGTCCGCCAGTACGTATGGATCTGTGGACATTGCCACAGCACGTGCAGGAGGTCCCTCAGCACTTTCTTCCTATATGGCTAGCAAAAACCACTGACAAATGGGTATTCGACATTTTCCAACATGGTTATTGCCGAGAATTCACCAGCGATCCTCCCAATATTCCACCTCTCAATCCACAGCTGTCATTACAATACTCACAGCCACTCACACAAGAGGTACTAGCTCTATTAAGAAAATGAGCTATAGAACGTGATCCAATACAATATAAAGGGTTAGGAGTATAGTCCCTGTATTTCCTAAATCCCAAAAAGGACTGGTCCTATGACCAACATTGGATTTAAGGCCCCTAAATCTGTACATACAATCGGCGCACTTTCATATGGTCACTCTCCAACAAGTGCTTCCACTGATATAGTAAGGTGACTTTGTCTACCCTAGACCTAAAGGACGCCTACTCTCATATTCCTATTTCATCAAGAGCATTGCAAATACCTCATATAAACCTTCATCAATAAGGATACAATGCACAAAAAATCAATTTTCAACCCTCGCAACTGAAAACAAATATGAGAGCAACTCTAAACACTCCAGCCAGGATTCCAAATTTTCAGATCTTATTGCAGTTTCAGTTCAACCAGCACATGCCAGTGAAAACTTTCATGCAGTTGTTCGGAATGATGGCATCATGCATTCACATAGTTCCTCATGCGAGGGTACACATGCGCTCACTGCAAGATTGTCTAGCACGACAGTGGAGTCAAGCACAGGGTCAATTAATATATCTAGTGTTGGTAGACACCGCACTCCTCGCTCTCTGCAGTGGTGGAACACAAAAAACCTGTCAAAAGGACGGCTGTTCATTGACCCTATTCCACAAGTCGTACTAACAGCAGACACATCTTGCACAGGTTGGGGTGCCTATCTCCAGCATATGACAATTCAAGGTTTATGGGACACCAAATACAGACATCCACATCAATTACTTGGAACTTCTACCAGTTCAGTTAGCACTAAGTGTTTCAGCCTCACCTAGTAGGCAAAGTTGTCTTAGTTCGGACAGATAATATGACATCAATGTACTATGTACAAAAACGGGGGGACATACTCTACGATTGGCACGCCTCTCTCAGACAATTTGGCATTTGGCAATACATCAAAACATGTATCTTCTGGCAGAACACCTTCCAGCAATAAACAATCAGTTTGCCAACCTCAGCAGGATGCAGCAACTAATACACAAATGGGAAATTCATCCCCAGGTTCTCCTCCCATACTTCCAGAAATGGGGTTTCCCACAAATAGACCTTTGGTACAGCACAGAACTCAAAATGTCCAAACTTTGCCTCCAGATTCCCACACCATCTATCCAAAGGCAATGCCCTAAGGATGAACTGGTCAGGGATATTGGTTATGCTTTTCCGTCTCTCCCTCTCCTTTCATTTCTGGTTCAGAAACTCAGGCAGACATCACTCACACTGATTCTAGTGGCTCCCACGTAGTCTCGTCAACCATGGTTCACCACATTACTAGAACTCTCAGTAGTTCCACACGATAAACTACACCACACTTCCAGCCTTCACAAACAGAACCATGGAGAAATCCGACATCCAAACCCCAAGGAGCTCAACCTAGCTATCTGGATCCTATAGTCATAGTTTGGATCTCTAAATCTAACACCTGACTATGACAATCCTTAAAGAAGTAAGGAAACCTACCACTAGGGCATGTTATGCAGCAAAGTGGAAAAGGTTTGTTATTTATTGTAATAACCATAAAATACATCAGTTAGATGCATCTATTCTGAATATTTATCTTTTTGCATCTACGAGTAGGCTAAGCCTACACATCCATTCAACTACAACTTGCAGCAGTAGCTGCATATCTGCAAAACAGACATTATTTGTCCTTATTCAAAGTCCCAGTTATTAAAGCTTTAAGGGAATACCTTAAAAGAATAATACCACCCAGAGTGCCACCTGTATATGTTGGACATGTAAGGATAATAGGAATAGGGTCACCAAACTTGGAGGTATATGGTGTGTGGGGAGATGGTCATTGGATCCTGCAGCGGGGGGGGGGGGGCCAGCGGTGGTGTCATGGTGGTTCGTGCCATTGGACAGAAAGGGCGGCGCGAGGCCAGCAGTGGGCACGGCGCGCGGGCGAAGCAGGGGGGGGGGGGGGGGGCGCGGGGGCAGTGCCCGTCCCTACTATGCGTCGGTTGCGTCGGCAGTCTGTCCAGCATCTGCGGTGTCTGGTGTTGTGCATCTATCTCTGTGTACTCCGCCTGGGGAGGCATGTCCTTCGGGTGCATCTAGCGTCTGAGATCTGTTGTGGAAGGAGTGTAGCATTTCGTCCCAGAGCGCCGCAATGGGGAATTTGCGCAGCCCTGCTGTCTCATTGTGGAGGGATATGCTTTCTGCCTTTGCCCAGTTGTCCAGTGAGGTGCGCCAGTGCTCTCCCCTGGGTGGATCTGCACGCTTCCAGTGTTTAGTAATAAGCCTTTTTGCAGTGATGAGGCCAAGGTCCCAGAAACGGGAGGGCACCCTATTGTGTTTAGTTCTGTGGAAGAGTCCCAACAGGCACGCCTCCCACGTGTGTGGGTTCGGCATTGCTGTGCTACTCTCCAGTAGCGGCAACACCGTCCGCCAGTACGTATGGATCTGTGGACATTGCCACAGCACGTGCAGGAGGTCCCTCAGCACTTTCTTCCTATATGGCTAGCAAAAACCACTGACAAATGGGTATTCGACATTTTCCAACATGGTTATTGCCGAGAATTCACCAGCGATCCTCCCAATATTCCACCTCTCAATCCACAGCTGTCATTACAATACTCACAGCCACTCACACAAGAGGTACTAGCTCTATTAAGAAAATGAGCTATAGAACGTGATCCAATACAATATAAAGGGTTAGGAGTATAGTCCCTGTATTTCCTAAATCCCAAAAAGGACTGGTCCTATGACCAACATTGGATTTAAGGCCCCTAAATCTGTACATACAATCGGCGCACTTTCATATGGTCACTCTCCAACAAGTGCTTCCACTGATATAGTAAGGTGACTTTGTCTACCCTAGACCTAAAGGACGCCTACTCTCATATTCCTATTTCATCAAGAGCATTGCAAATACCTCATATAAACCTTCATCAATAAGGATACAATGCACAAAAAATCAATTTTCAACCCTCGCAACTGAAAACAAATATGAGAGCAACTCTAAACACTCCAGCCAGGATTCCAAATTTTCAGATCTTATTGCAGTTTCAGTTCAACCAGCACATGCCAGTGAAAACTTTCATGCAGTTGTTCGGAATGATGGCATCATGCATTCACATAGTTCCTCATGCGAGGTTACACATGCGCTCACTGCAAGATTGTCTAGCACGACAGTGGAGTCAAGCACAGGGTCAATTAATATATCTAGTGTTGGTAGACACCGCACTCCTCGCTCTCTGCAGTGGTGGAACACAAAAAACCTGTCAAAAGGACGGCTGTTCATTGACCCTATTCCACAAGTCGTACTAACAGCAGACACATCTTGCACAGGTTGGGGTGCCTATCTCCAGCATATGACAATTCAAGGTTTATGGGACACCAAATACAGACATCCACATCAATTACTTGGAACTTCTACCAGTTCAGTTAGCACTAAGTGTTTCAGCCTCACCTAGTAGGCAAAGTTGTCTTAGTTCGGACAGATAATATGACATCAATGTACTATGTACAAAAACGGGGGGACATACTCTACGATTGGCACGCCTCTCTCAGACAATTTGGCATTTGGCAATACATCAAAACATGTATCTTCTGGCAGAACACCTTCCAGCAATAAACAATCAGTTTGCCAACCTCAGCAGGATGCAGCAACTAATACACAAATGGGAAATTCATCCCCAGGTTCTCCTCCCATACTTCCAGAAATGGGGTTTCCCACAAATAGACCTTTGGTACAGCACAGAACTCAAAATGTCCAAACTTTGCCTCCAGATTCCCACACCATCTATCCAAAGGCAATGCCCTAAGGATGAACTGGTCAGGGATATTGGTTATGCTTTTCCGTCTCTCCCTCTCCTTTCATTTCTGGTTCAGAAACTCAGGCAGACATCACTCACACTGATTCTAGTGGCTCCCACGTAGTCTCGTCAACCATGGTTCACCACATTACTAGAACTCTCAGTAGTTCCACACGATAAACTACACCACACTTCCAGCCTTCACAAACAGAACCATGGAGAAATCCGACATCCAAACCCCAAGGAGCTCAACCTAGCTATCTGGATCCTATAGTCATAGTTTGGATCTCTAAATCTAACACCTGACTATGACAATCCTTAAAGAAGTAAGGAAACCTACCACTAGGGCATGTTATGCAGCAAAGTGGAAAAGGTTTGTTATTTATTGTAATAACCATAAAATACATCAGTTAGATGCATCTATTCTGAATATTTATCTTTTTGCATCTACGAGTAGGCTAAGCCTACACATCCATTCAACTACAACTTGCAGCAGTAGCTGCATATCTGCAAAACAGACATTATTTGTCCTTATTCAAAGTCCCAGTTATTAAAGCTTTAAGGGAATACCTTAAAAGAATAATACCACCCAGAGTGCCACCTGTATATGTCTGGAATCTTGACATTGTTCTTACAAGGCTTATGGGTACAGCCTTTGAACCATTACATAGTTGTCAGTTAAAATTTCTTTCATTAAAAGTGACCTTCTTGATCGTCATCACTTCATTCAGGAGCGTTGGTGAGTTACAGGCCTTCTTTCAGCTACACAAAGATAGTGGTTCTTTGTACAAATACTAAATTCCCACCAAAAGTAGTTTCTGCTTTTCATATTAATCAGTCAGTTGAGTTACCTGTGTTCTTTCCTCAGCCTGATTCAGTACTAGAAGGAGCTGTACACATGCTTAATGTTAAAAGAGCTGTGAAAAGCAGAGAGTCTCCTAAGACCCCCCCAAAGCTGCCCGGCGCAGGGTCACCTTTAATTCACTTTGGATTCTCTAACAAAATGAGGCAGGCGCTAGAAACTGGAAGGCAAGAAAAAGGTTTATTACTCTCAAGAGGAGACTACGTCCACTGCAGACACCGGATGTCTCTGGGAGGTGTTCTACCGGCAACACAATTGGCTATTCCTTTTATACAGGTTTGACACAATGCATTTGTTTTCAGCAACATGGTTACACAAGCTTGAGTCCCCGCCCCGGGCAGGTTGTCACACAAGCCCAACATTGTTTCATCAGACCACTAACAAACTCGTTTAATGTTTGCATGGAGATCAGTTTGCAGGCGGATGGGGGAACAGTGCAGCTCCAGTTCAAAAAACGTGGGGCACAGCTGTGCCTGGAAACCACAGATTTGTAACTGCCAGGGCTGGCAGACTTACCCATGGACTCCTCAACCACTGACTAGGACATGCCTTAAATGCTTAATCATCCCAGCCAGGCCAAACAGACAATTTTATCTTGCTGCTGGACCTTACTTCAGGATCTAAAACATGTGAGACCGGCCAGATCTAAGACTCTGTTCTGTTGATAAAAACAGGTCCCATTTTTGGCAAAAACAAGTCTTGCTGTTTGCAGTGCAATAAACCATGTTTGCAAGAGTGTTTGGCATTTGGAACCTGTTTGTGTAAGAATGTCCAAGGGTTTGCCTGTTAACAGAGATGAGGGGAAAAACGAGTTTGTGGCAACAAGTGGTGTTAATGTTCGTCGTGGCAATAGAGTGTATAGCCCCCAGCTCACATACCAGGTTGGTCAGAGGGATGCTAGTAAGGGCAGGGTGAAACAAAGGTGACCAACAGAATACAAAATGGCTGTGATGGATAAAATGGTTGCAGCGTACGTGCCCATAGAAATTCCCACTAAACAAGATGGCGCAGAAAATGTTCATAATCGTCATTTTACTTTTAACAATATGGCTGTGGTGAACATAAATGAACGCCGCTTATGTACACCTAAAGTTTATCGATTTTAACAGAGCACTACTATACTATATTAACAGGACACAGTTTTTGTAAAACAAGACCATTTTTTGTTGCGTTTACTCCGCCTCATAAATGAAATCCGATTTCAAAATCTGGGATTTTTAGGTGGATAGTCAAATGCATTCAAACTTAAGTTAAAGCTAAAAAAATGTTAACTATTCCTCCTAGAGTGCATTCTGCTCGCGAATTAGGAACATATGTAGCCTTTTTAGGTAACATAGCTGACATATGTAAAGCAGCTACATGGTCCACACCACACACATTTACAAAACATTGTAACATCAACAAGCTAATGTAGGGCGGGCAGTGCTAAACACTTTCAGACAACTGCAACATCGACTGGTTAGCCGCCGCTTTGAGTTGTACAACTATATAGTCTATGCAAAGCATGTGCATCTACACCACACATGCATTGAACAGATTGTTACTCTGTAAGCATCTGTTCTTGGCATGAGGAGCTGTAGATTCACATGCACCCTCCCTCCTCCCAGACACCTGCGGTTGTTGCAGTTTTTACAATTCAAACTACACATACTTAGATATATATATATAGTACACCTATTTACTCCATTCTCACCCTCGTGCGGTAAAATAATCTAACAATTGAGTCGATGCCCAGGCACAGTATCACCGAAAGGAAGAATCTTGACTAGGAAAGACTTCTACGAACGCACAAGTTACTACTTGTGTAACGATATATCTGTAAGAGACATTAGTTAGTGATAGATTCCTTACCTTAGAATATCCCCAGGCGTCAGACTGGATCCGGAAACTTTTGCGTAGCAATACCCCTGCGCGCCGGCAGGCGTCATCTGCGGCTCCGCGTCCGTCGTCGGCGTCGTGAGCGCCGGGATGACGTCGAGTACTTAGACGGCGCCCATGCGCGCTGACGTCAGTTCTGACACACAGCTTTTCCGCGCCAGATACGCAGAGCCATGATAGAACTAACACTGGTGCCATGAAACTAGGGCCCTGAAAGGGGATGACCTTAACCCTAGATATCGGTTCGCAGAACGGGGAGGATGGGTGGGTCGGTAAGGAATCTATCACTAACTAATGTCTCTTACAGATATATCGTTACACAAGTAGTAACTTGTGCATCTGAAAGAGACACGTTAGTGATAGATTCCTTACCTTAGAATAGATACCCCAGCAATACCAACCCCGGTGGTGGGTCTGCGAACCAATATCACACCAGAAAGTCCTGGAGGACGGAACGGCCAAAGAAGCCATCCCTCCGGACTTGACTGTCCAGGCAGTAGTGTCTTGCGAACGTGTGCAGCGAGGCCCACGTAGCTGCCTGGCAAATGTCCTGCAGGGGGACACCTCGGCCCAGGGCAGTTGTTGTCGCCGTGGCCCGAGTGGAGTGAGCCCGCAATCCAGCCGGGGGCTCCTTCCTCGCCATGGAGTAACATGCTTGGATACACAAGATGATCCACCTAGAGATGGTCCTCTTGTGCACAGCCTTACCCTTCTTCGCGCCCACGTAACCAACGAAGAGCTGGTCATCCACCCGGAATTGGCGTGTGCGATCTAGGTAGTAGGAGAGCGCACGTTTTGGATCCAGACGGTGGAGCCTCTCTTCCTCTTTCGAGGGATGCGGAGGCGGAAAGAAAGTGGGCAAGGTAATGGACTGCCCGATGTGGAAGGCCGTGACAACCTTGGGCAGAAAGGAAGGTCGTGTACGTAACACCACCTTGTCAGGATGAACAGACAGGAAAGGTGGAGAAGAAGAGAGCCTGGAGCTCACTCACTCTCCTGGCAGAGGTGATGGCAACCAGGAAGGCAGTCTTCAGAGTAAGGAGACGAAGAGGACAGTTATGCAGTGGCTCAAAGGGAGCACACATCAGATAAGTGAGAACAAGATTCAAGTCCCACTGGGGCATCACGAAGGGAACAGGAGGGAACATGTGCGTGATGCCCTTCAGAAATCTACTCACAATAGGGGACTTGAATAAAGAAGGCTGATCTGGTAGCCTCAAGAAGGCTGATAGAGCAGAAAGGTACCCTTTAAGAGTGCCCAGAGCAGAGCCCTGCTGGGCAAGGGAAAGAAGAAAGAGCAGCACTTCCGAAAGGGGTGCCGAGAGAGGATCCACAGCCTTTGCTGTGCACCATGCCACAAATCTGTTCCACCGGCAGGCGTATACCGACTTTGTGGAGGGACGCCTGGCTGCCAGAATGATATCACAGACTTCAGGAGGCAAGTCAAATGGCCTCAACTGCCGCCGCTCAATCTCCAAGCTTGTAGGTGGAGACTGGACAGGTTCGGGTGCAGGACCGTCCCCTGCTGCTGCGACAGAAGGTCCTCCCGAAGAGGCAGACGAATCGGGGGATCGACTGACATGCTGAGTAGCTCGGGATACCAGTATCTTCGTGCCCAGTCCGGAGCCACAAGGATAACTTGGGCCTGGTCGCGCCTGATCTTCTTCAGCACTCTGGGCAGAAGTGGTATAGGCGGAAAGGCGTACAACAGACCGCAGCTCCACTCGCGACGAAAAGCGTCTCCGAGCGAGTGCCGCCTTGGAAATTCCAACGCGCAGAACTGATGACATTGCGCGTTCTCTTCTGTGACGAATAGATCTAACCAAGGCTCTCCCCACTGCTGAAAGAGACCTTGCGCCACGTCCGAGTTTAGACGCCATTCGTGATCCATCATGCACCGGCGGCTGAGTTCGTCCGCCCTGGCATTCAGAGAGCCTGCCAGGTGTTGAACCACCAGGGTCACGCCCTGATGTTCCAGCCACTGCCAGAGGCGCAGAGCCTCCTGGCAGAGGGTCCACGACCCCACCCCGCCTTGCTTGTTGCAGTACCACATGGCGGTGGTGTTGTCGGTGAACACTTGCACTACGCTCCCTCGGACAGAGGGGAGGAATGCCTTCAGTGCTAGACGAATCGCCCGCAGCTCCAGAAGGTTGATATGGAGCCGGGACTCCGCCGGAGACCAGAGGCCTCTGATCTCCGCCTCTCCCATGTGGCCTCCCCAGCCCTGGAGGGACGCGTCCGTCACAACTACGCGCTCCGGCTGGGGTAGGGAGAGGGGTCTGCCACTGACCCAGTCGTGGTCCGTGAGCCACCACTGCAGTTGTCTCGCAGTGCCCTCCGAGATCAGGACATGATCGGACAGGTTGCCCTGATGCTGGGCCCACTGAAACTTCAGGTCCCACTGCAGAGCCCGCATCCGCCACCTGGCGTGACGCACCAGAAGGATGCAGGAGGCCATCAGTCCCAGAAGCCGCAGCGTCAACCTGACCGAGACCCGGGATAACGGCTGGAAGATGGGAACCAGAGCCTGAATATCCCGAACCCGCTGTTCGGGTGGGTAAACCCGAAACCGCGCCGAGTCGAGAACCGCTCCGATGAAGAGGAGCTTCTGAGAGGGACACAGGTGTGACTTCGGCACATTGATGGAGAACCCCAGCAAGTGCAGGAGGTCGGCCGTAGTCTGGAGGTGGCTGACGACTGTCTGGGGCGAGCCCGTCTTCAACAACCAGTCGTCGAGGTAGGGGAAGACTGATACCCCCTGCCTGCGCAGATGGGCTGCGACCACCGCCATCACCTTCGTGAACACCCGTGGGGCGCTGGTAAGGCCGAAGGGGAGCACGGTAAACTGAAAGTGCTCTTGGCCTACCGTGAACCGCAGGTAACGCCGGTGGGCCGGCAGGACGGGGATGTGGAAATAGGCGTCCTGCAAGTCCAACGCTACCATCCAGTCTCCTGGGTCCAGGGCAGCCAGGACCTGAGCCAAAGTGAGCATCTTGAACTTCTCCGTCCGGAGGAAGCCGTTGACGTTCCGCAGATCCAAGATAGGGCGTAGGCCCCCTTTGCCCTTCTTGGGTACCAGAAAGTAGTGGGAGTAACAACCACGTCCTACTTCTGGCCCAGGAACGCGCTCAATGGCCCTCTTGGCCAAGAGGGCCGAAACCTCCTCTTGCAGAAGTTGCAAGTGATCCCCCGACACACGGTGGTATTGAGGTGGCATGGATGGAGGGGATGACTCGAAGGGGAGGGAGAAGCCCCTTCGGGCAATTTGCAGCACCCACCTGTCCGAAGTGACTGTATGCCAGTGGGAGAGGTGATGGCGAACCCTGCCTCCCACAGGCGTCACATGGGCCTGAAAACTCGGACTAGGAAGGTTTCGAGGCAGGGGCTGCTGAGGGAGGTGTGGACTGGCCTCGCCGCTGGCCCCGACCACCACCACGGCGGTTCCCACGTCCGCCACCGCGTTGCTGAACATTCTGCGGCGCGTGGCTGACGGTACGTGGTGGGGCACCCCTTCCGTGGCCACGAAAGGAGCGAAAGGCACCCGATTGCTGGCGTGGGGCCGTAAGGCCCAAGGACTTGGCCGTGGCCCTGGAGTCCTTGAAACGTTCCAGCGCATGGTCTGCCTTGTCGCCGAAGAGGCGACGGCCATCAAACGGCATGTCCAGGAGGGTGGCCTGGACATCGGCCGAGAAGTTGGCGGACCTCAACCAGGCGTGGCGTCGAACCGCCACCGTCGTTGCCATCGCCCTGCCCAGTGAGTCCGTAGTATCCAGCCCACACCGGATAGAAAAGCGTGCTGCATCTCGGCCGTCCGCTAGGGCTTGGCTGAGTTTAGCCTGGACCTCCTCCGGGCATCTAGGCAGCACCTCCGCAACCGTGTCCCACAGGGTGTGGGTGTAGCGGCCCAAGAGACAGTTGGTGTTCACAGACCGTAGCCCTAGGCTCACAGACGAGAAGACCTTCTTCCCGAACTGCTCATATCTCTTGGATTCCCTGTCGGGCGGGGCCGACGGGAATGCGGTTTGGGAGTTAGAGGCCTGGATGACCAGACTCTCGGGGGTGGGATGGGTGGACAAAAAGCATGGGTCGCCCGGTGCCGGGCGGTAGCGTCTGGCCACGTTCCTATCCACAGGGGGGCCTGTGGCGGGCTTGGACCAAGTGCCCAGAAGAACGTCACACAAGGCCTCATTGAACGGCAGGAGGGGCTCCGCGGAGCCGGACTGCTGTTTGAGGACCTCAGTGAGGAGATTAGTCCTCACGGCCGCGACGGGGAGCTGAAGGTTTAAGGCCTTAGCTGCCTTCGTCAACACTACGCTGTAAGCAGAACCCGCCTCCGAAGCCACAGTCGGGGGCGACGTAAATCCAGTGTCTGGCGAGGTGTCAATACCACTGGCCTCCCCAAGCTCATATGTCCAGTCCTGATGTGACTGGCAATCACGTGCCAGAGGGTCCTCGGACCCCTCCCATTGCTCCTCGTCACCTGGCTCCTGGAGACCAGGATTAACAGCCAGGGCCTCCTCGTGGAGATAGAAGTCTCCAAAGGCCGACGGAATCGGCGCCAAGCGGCGCCCCTCCGACTCCTGAGTAGGACCGTAGGAAACATTGGGGGCGGCAACCACATCGGCTGCCGGGGACGACACCTGAAGGGACTGCGCCGGCGAGGTCGTAAGGTCGACCGGCGAGGTCCCGGATCCGGAGCCGGATCCAGCGAGGTCGTGCGGCGCCGGGACCGAAGTCGCCAGCGGCGCCGGGGCCGAAGCACCCGACGTCGTCGGGGCCGAAGCGCCCGACCCGGAAGGACCTCCAGACGGAGCCGATCGGCCCAAAGGCGCCACGGGAACCGACTGGGGAGGGAGGGCCCTCATGGCCATGAGGTACCTCTCGACCTCCTCCTGCGACGCGCCGTGCCCAGGGACCCGAAGGTGTGGGGCAGGCGGCGACGCTTGTGACTCCCGCGGAGCCGCATGGGCGGTGTCGCCCGAGTCCCCGGCCGCATCGTGCGAGCGTCGGGGTGGGTCGGAGGATCGATGGTGTCGCTCCGACCTCTCATGCCTCTTACCTGAGGACTTGGAACCAGACGATCGGTGTCCACTCCCGGAACGTCGATGACTCCGACCTCGCGACCTGTCCCTCGACCTCCCGTGGGACCGGGACCGGGACCTGGAGCGGCGCGGGCCGACTGCCTCAGCTCGAGACGCTTGCGGGACCGCTCCCGCCTAGCCTTCGACGTCAGGGCCCGGCAGTCGGAGCAGGATCGATCGTCGTGGTCGAGGCCTAAGCACTTCAGGCACCGGCGATGGGGGTCCGTGACCGACATGAGTCGGCCGCACTTCGAACAAGGCTTAAACCCGGGCATCCCTGGCACCGATAGTCGAGCAGTCGACTAAATAGAAGATCAAAAAGATCAAAAAGTTTTCAGTCAAAAAGTGACTGGGGGTAGAGCTTCTTCCGGATCTGCGCTAGCTGGCGCGGAAAAAAGAAGAACTGACGTCAGCGCGCATGGGCGCCGTCTAAGTACTCAGACGACGTCATCCCGGCGCTCACGACGCCGACGACAGACGCGGAGCCGCAGACGACGCCTGCCGGCGCGCAGGGGTATTGCTACGCAAAAGTTTCCGGATCCAGTCTGACGCCTGGGGATATTCTAAGGTAAGGAATCTATCACTAACGTGTCTCTTTCAGATAAAAGCAAATTGCAAACATCCGGACCCAACACTAGATGGCAGGAGTATACAAAGCATGTACATTTACAGCTATACATGCCAAGAACAGATGCTTACAGGGTAAGTAACCTAATCCTTTTCCTAACTGTGCTATTGTCACAGGCCTCAGCAGCTGTAGTTCATGCACGATTAGTGTATGCCATCTGAGTCTACGCAAGAGTCCTGAGCAATAGTGCCGGACAAGTTTTTGGTTTAAACAGATGTGAACTCCTCAGCCCTGCCTCAAGGCACTGCACTAGTTTCTGGTCACAGAAAAAGCTACTTTCAAAGTTCTCTACTTTTCCTGTGGGCAATCCACCACACCTGACCAATTTTGATATGACCAAACTTCTACACCCAAAGAAGGACCTCTGATCTGGAGCCGCATCACTGCTCACTTTCCCATATTTCAGAAGAACCTGGATAGATGATTGCATGTTTGCATTTTTAACAAATGGGGGTGCACAGCTCACAAAGTCCAGTAGGCCTGAGTAGATGAAAAAAGTCACTACTTTTTGAGATTTCAATTCACTTTAAGAACATTCAAGTCCTCAGCCAACTCATTTCGCTCCGATACATGGAGCTTCCTCAGAGCTAAAAACCGAAACAATAATTAAAAATGATGACTAGCAAATACAAAAATGGCACATTATTTTTTTTTTTTTTTTTTTATTGGTTCAGTTCAAAACCGATATCTTTTCATATTCATAATACAGTTATGCAGTTATACACTTCCAAAAGACAGGGGGAAACAATAGAAACTATATAGATAAATAAAAACAGTACAATAAGTGAGTATTACCAAATATAAAACAATATTGATATTACGCTACAGTGTAGACCTTCATTGGTCTAGATCTATGCAAACATCATTCCTCAACCCCCATACGATCAATCATCGCCTGCCAAACCTTGATCCCCCTTTGCTTTTTCTTAATTGACTTAGTACAATATAGGTTGTACTCCAAGTAGAACACATTGTAAAATTTTGCTCTCCACATCTCATAAGCTGGAGCTTCCGGTTTCAACCACATTGAGGCAATGCAAAGGCGAGCCACTGCCATCACCATGAATAGCAAATATCTATACTTGCGATACGATAAGAACACATCCAAGTCACTAGATAAACCAAAGCTAAACATTTCCCTGGAGATTATGACATCCGCTTTTAACACATTTGAGAGAAATTGTACAATGCATGTGAAGAATGGATTTAGCGCACTACAATCAGCAAATATATGAACGATGTCAGCCATGTTAGTTTGGCATCTAAAACATTTCTCATTGTAACTGTTGCCCCACTTTGCCATTTTTGCAGGAGTATGGTAAAGATTAAATACAGTTTTGTAGTGCTGAGAACGTAAATTCGCCGATAGAATAATATCGGCCGCGGTATTAATAGACTCTTGTAAGGGTACAAAGCTAGTAGCTAGCCTCATCGACCATTTGGACTCCTGCAGCACAAGGTCATCCTGATGTAATTCGAGTAGATAGTTATATATAATACCAATCCGTGTTGGTTAATTAAGTATTGTCAATAGACCTTTAGGCAGGATAGATATTGAATTTAAATGTTTGAAAATAAAGTCTCGTAACTGTAAATACTTTAAAAAATCGTTCTGTTGGATTGCATAGGTGTCTTTAAGCTCTTGAAAAGATGACATTACACCGTCTTTAAACAACGAACCGACCGCTTTTAAGCCTTTTTCACCCCAAATTTGCATTCTATAGTCCCAAAATATAAATGGTAGCAGTTCCGGGGAGTCGCAAGGAGTATGATAGTTAATGCGACGTAACTGCATAATTTTGCTAATCATACGCCAACCCTTAAAAGCAGTGAACACCAACTTAAATTTGGTTCTCTTGTAGTAGCTAGGTTCGTAAAAACGAAGAAGCATCTGTCGTGCTTGTGGGCCAAGTAATAAATAAAAAATATCAGGGTCCTCAAATTGAGGTGGGTCATTTCCATTTACAGCAAACTTAATATTCTGTAGCAAACAAGACAAATAATATAATACAAAGTTTGGGACGCCCCAGCCTCCCCTCAACATAGGAAGTGTCATGAATTTAGATGCCCGACGTGGGGATTTCCATCCCCATATGAATCTTTCAACCGTTGCTTGAAGTTTCCGCACTTCTAGGGGTGGTACCTCAAGTGGAACTGACCTAAAGAAATAGAGTACTTTAGGAAGTATGGACATTTTAAACACATTGCGTCGTCCCACCATCGATAAATGTAAACATTCAAGTTTCTCTAGTTGTTGTTTTATTGATCGTATAATATCGGTCCAATTGACCATAACCAGATCATGAAGGGATAGTCTGATTTTAATACCTAGGTACTTGGCTTCTAGGGTCACTCGACTATCATTAGGGCATAATCCTGACGTGCATACAATTTGTGTTTTTAAGATATTGAATTTATACCCTGCTACCCGACCAAACTCTTTAGTTATAGCTTCAATCTCGGGAACTGCAGCTTCCGGGTCTGATGTTACAACTGCAATGTCGTCTGCATATGCTAGCACACGCATGCTGCCCCCCGGAAGCATCATAGATGGTATATGTGGTGATGTAGTTAACGCCTGTAGCAGTGGGTCAATGTATATAGCGAATAAGAGTGGTGAACAGGGACAGCCCTGACGTGTACCACGACTAATATTTACATACCCTGAAAGCTGCCCTGACATAGAGATCTGTGCCCTTGGATGCCTATACATAACCTGGATGGCCTGCAGATAACGAGGTCCAAACCCCACTTTAGTCATGACAGCCCATAAATACGGCCATGAGACGCGATCAAACGCCTTTTCTGCGTCTAAAAATACTAAACCTATATTCTTATGCGTCGTCTCGGCGTAGTCCAGGGCTGTAATGACTCGACAAACGTGATTAGTTGTATCCCGCCCAGGTAGGAATCCATGCTGTTGATTAGAAACCACTCCAGGGACCACACCGATCAGCCGGTTCGCAAGAATTTTAGAATAGACTTTGACATCAACATTAATAAGCCATATAGGCCGATATGAACCAGGCAGATATGAGGGCTTATCTTTTTTCTTAAAAACCGCTATAGTAGCGTCGTCCCATGATGGCGGTGGATGTCCTGACTGGGCAGCTATAAATGTCTCTAGTATGTCATTTTTAATGATTGGAAACAGTTTAAGATATAACTCTAATGGCAGCTTATCAGGGCCCGAAGCTTTGCCCAAAGCTAGACTTTTAATGGCTGTCAAGTTCTAGAGAAAGTCTGGAGAAGGGAACCTACACCGGACAACAGGACCTCCTTCAAGCTTGCCACCCGGAAGCACCACCAGCTGATCCGCGCCGCTAAGAAAACAGCATTCAAGGAACGGCTGGACAACAACGCACACAACTGCAAGGAACTCTTCAACATCGTGAAAGAGCTCTCCAACCCCAGCGCAGGAAACAACGACATCACCCCATCGCAAGACCTCTGCAACTCCCTCGCTTCATACTTCCACAACAAGATCGCGGACATACACAACAGCTTCAACAACCATCCAACGCACACCATGACCGAACAATCACCCCCCACCACCACCCTCCACGCCTGGACCCCGATCAGCACCGAAGACACCATCCGCACGATGAACTCCATCCACTCCGGATCACCGACCGACCCCTGCCCTCACCACGTCTTCAACAAGGCCGACGCTGTCATCGCACCCCACCTGCGAGACATCATCAACACATCCTTCGACACCGCCACCTTCCCTGAGAGCTGGAAACACGCCGAACTCAGCGCTCTACTCAAGAAACCAACAGCGGACCCCACCGAACTCAAGAACTACCGCCCCATCTCGCTCCTCCCGTTTCCAGCCAAAGTCATCGAGAAGACCGTCAACAAGCAGATGGCCGCCTTCCTCGAGACGAACGGATCCCTCGACCCCTCACAGTCCGGCTTCCGAGCCAATCACAGCACCGAGACCGCCCTCATCGCCGCCACCGATGACATCCGAGCCCTGATGGACAATGGAGAAACAGCAGCCCTCATCCTCCTAGACCTCTCCGCGGCATTCGACACGGTCTGCCACCGCACCCTAGTACAGCGCCTCAGCAACATCGGAATCCAGGACAAGGCGCTGGAATGGATCATCTCCTTCCTCAACGGAAGAACACAGAGAGTCCGCCTACCACCGTACAAGTCAGAGGCCTCCGAAGTCATCTGCGGCGTCCCTCAAGGATCATCCCTGAGCCCCACTCTCTTCAACGTCTACATGAGCCCCCTCGCGGCCATCGTACGCAAACACAACCTCAGCATAATCTCCTACGCCGACGACACCCAGCTGATCCTCTCCCTGACCAACGACCCCGCCTCCGCCAGAGCCAACCTGCACGAAGGGATGAGAGAGGTAGCCGAGTGGATGACGACCAGCCGCCTGAAACTGAACTCGGACAAGACGGAGGTCCTCATCCTGGGCTCTTCCCCCTCCGCCTGGGACGACTCCTGGTGGCCTCCCGCCCTGGGCACCGCACCCAAACCGACAGACCATGCACGCAACCTGGGCTTCATCCTGGACTCCTCCCTCTCCATGACCAGTCAACAACGTCTCCTCGGTGTGCTTCAACATCCTACGCATGCTACGGAAGATCTTCCGGTGGATCCCCACCGAGACCAGGAAGACCGTCACCCAGGCCCTCGTCACCAGCCGACTGGACTACGGCAACGCCCTCTACGCCGGTACCACCGCCAAGCTCCAGAAGAGACTCCAGCGTATCCAGAACACCTCAGCCAGACTCATCCTCGACATCCCACGAACCAGCCACATCAGCGGTCATCTGAGAGACCTTCACTGGCTCCCCGTCAACAAAAGAATCACCTTCCGCCTCCTCACCCACGCACACAAAGCCCTACACGACCAAGGCCCGAGCTACCTCAACAGCCGGATCAACTTCTACGCACCCAAACGCCACCTCCGATCAGCCAACCACGCCCTCGCCGCCGTCCCCCGCATCCGAAGAGCGACTACAAGAGGAAGGTCCTTCTCCTACCTGGCCGCCAAGACCTGGAACTCCCTCCCTCCCGACCTGCGCCTGACCCAAGACCACCTCTCCTTCAGGAAGAAGCTGAAGACCTGGCTGTTCGAGCAGTAGCGGCAACCCCCCCCCCAGCGCCTTGAGACCCTACGGGTATGTAGCGCGCTCTATAAGTGTCACTGATTGATTGATTGAGTTCTAGCATCGTGATTGGAGCTTCCAATTCCTCTCTTTGAGTATCCTCCACAGCATGTCCCGTATAGCAACTGTTGACAAACTGCTCTATTAACTCTGGGGAGGCATTGTCTTGAGTGTAAAGCTCGGTATAGAATTCTTGGAAAACTCTCATGATGCCTTCAGGTGTCTCTATCCTCAAACCATGTCTATTTTCAATAGAGGATATATATTGCATCGTCTGTCTTTGTCGCATTCTTTGAGCAAGACACCTCCCCACCATCTCACCATACTCATACCTTTCGGCCTTATACAATTTATATTGAGAAGCAATTTTCTGGCTCCAGACCCCCGTAATTTTCGCCTTGCATTTTCGCCACTTTATCTTGAGTATTACAGCAGTCCTGTCCTCTCCTTATATCACCTATCAAATCACATTCTGCGTTGGCCAGGTCTTGCAGTAGCTGTTTGGCACATATTAAGCAAAAGAAAGACAGCACAAGAGCATACGACACACACAAATGTGGATTAAACTAAATCAAACACCAATTTTTGCCACAATTATACAACATAGTACTACATGCACTGCAAAAAATAATAGTAAAACCACAATAATATTAATAAACAAACTACTAAAACCTACACATATAATAGATTAAAATCAAATTGGGCCTGTAATTTGCAACTAAAATGGCAATCAATTGCAACAGTATAATTTGCACAAGACTTAAAAGCTTTTTCACCATGACAGAATGGCCATTTCAACAGTGTATGATTTAATTTAGTATTCAACAACTCAATCGAATTTAGTAAGGGCATGAAAAGGGAAGAATAAACAGTACAAACCCGTTCTCTAAGTGGCATCGTCTTCACACATTTGCGTACCAAAAGTAATCTAAATAGGCCAAATCCTAGTCGCTGTATTTCTATTCAAAAGGCCAGCGCTCGTACTCCGTATACCCGGCTCCGTGTCAATACAGCTTGTAAGTTTCCGTAGGCTCCTAATGGGTCATGTGAGACAAAAACTGTGTACCCCAGTCAAATAATGACTCTCACCAATCAAAAAGTAATTCACTGTTGTGTCCCCAAACTGATAGTCAAGCCATTGTGGTATAATAAAGCACAAGGGTAAACTCCTAAGAAATATATATTTTTTTTTACAGCATGTCAATAGATCAAAACCCGGGAACTTTAAACGCACCTGTTGATAGATGTAGAACATCCACTTCAATCCGTCATCAATTAAAAGAAGTGAATCCAATGGTAATTGGATCCGCTGTCCATAGGTTACTTTAAAAAATCATGGAAAACAAGTGCTGATATTCAGAAAATAAACTCTTACTTTATAGAGAATGAACAAATATATGTTCTGCACCGATCAATATCATTAAAAAAATTCAATTAAAACACCTGCTTTCAGGTTGTCGCCACCACAAAATGAATCAACCAAAATAAGTTGGAGAATGGAAAGTGCGACTAATCAATCCGGCATCCGTGGCTAAAGCTGAGAACAGCTCGTATCTGATGTGAGAAATGGTCAAAAATTCAACAGAAAATATTAGGGGGGGAATATAAGGTGTGCACAATTGTACATTAGAATCAACAATTACCCAGATACTCCCTAATGGAGATACTTAAGGTGGTCACTCCTTGGAAACACACCTGTGATCGCCACTCAATATGTCCAAAGTAGGAGATAAGAGGAGTCCGTAATAGCAATAATGATTAAGAAGCGGGGAGATTCCCCCCCTCTTTGGAGGAATGTGGAGGAGCATAAAAGGTGGCCAGTGTGACCCAAATGGAATGGGTTCACCACTTTACAAAGGAATGAGGACCAGGTGCGAAGCACCACCTTATCCATAAATATTGTAAGATGGGGAGGCTTGGATGATAAACCCTGAAGCTCACTCTCCCTCCGGGCAGATTATATTGCCACTAGAAATGCTGTCTTGATGGTAAGCAACCAGAGAGGACAATTATGTTGTGGCTCAATGGGGCCCACTGATGCATAATGATGGGCTTAGGGGGAAAAGATATGTACAAGCCCTTTCAGGCACCTATTTACAATAGAGGATGTGAATACAGAGGTTTAGTTAGGCAGTTACAGGAAAGCAGATGGGCCAGAGAGAGAACCCCTAAGAGTGCCCAGAGCAGAGCCCTGCTCGGCAAGGGTAATAATAAAGAGGAATATCAGAAAGAGGCTCAATTGACTTTTCCGTACAACATTTTTAAAACGTTTGCCTTTGGCAGGTGTATCAGGTTTTTGTGGTGGTGCGCCTGGCTGCCAGAATAACTGTACAAATTTCAAGAGGAAGGTCAAAAGCTATCAATTGTCACTGCTCAATCTCCACACAAGGAGTTGAAGAGACGAAAGGTTCGGGTGGAGAACCCGTCCCTGAAACAGAAGATTCTCCCAAAGTGGCAGCCATATTGGAGGATTGATGCTCCTATTCAGAACCTCTGGATACCAAACTCTGCTCCCAGTCCGGAGCCACAAGAATAACTTGGGCCCGGTCGTTCCTGATCTTCTTGAGAACCCTAGGCAGGAGAGGTATGGGTGGGAAGGCCTACATGAGGACTGAGCCTCACTCAACAGAAAGCAGCGCCGTGTGATGGCCGCCTTGGAAACTCCAACATGCAAAACTGCTGACATTGTGCGTTTTCCTTGGAGGTGAACATATCAAACAAGGCTCTCCACACTTATGACCGAGACCTTGCACCATCCCCAGGTGAAGACTCAATTTGTGATCTGCTAGGCATCGACGGCTGAGTTTGTCTGACCTGGCACTTGGAGAAAATGCCAAGTGTTGAACTACCAGGGTTATGCCCTGCTGTACCAGCCATGTCCAGAGATGCAGAGCCTCTTGACTAAGCGTCCACAACCCCACCCCGCTTGTTGTAGTATTACATGGCAGTGGTGTTGTACGTGAACACCTACACTAACTTATCCAGTATTATGGGTGTCTTTCATAGATTCACATGCCTGAATCATTCCCCGTCGTCGAGACGGGAGCCTCCGGTACATAAAAAAGTAATGTCCTATAGACATACATAGAGAAAATAGGCCTAAGGGTCTCCCCTTAGCAGCCTTTCCTTGTCCTTATGCAAAAAGGACCAAACTCTCAGTCAGCCAATCAGCTCCGACCTCCCTCTAGAACCTTCCTGGTAGGAGCCTCAGTCCCTCAGGTTTTCTACCGCTCGTTGTGCTAGGGAGTCTCCAGCCTGAGCTCTCCTCAGGATTCCTTCGAAAATCATCTGATTACCTTTGGAAGTGATTTCTTCACTCTACATTCTCATCAGGAATTACTTCAATCCACATTGTCTGCAGTAAGTGTTTCTTTTCACTGCTTTCGACAATGTCTGACTCCCAGAAGAAAGCCCTTTTCAGGGCCTGCTCTTCATGTGGGAAGAAAAGGCTCCATGTGGATGATAAGCATGACCTGTGCTTATACTGCCTTTATCCGGACCACGTCCCTGAAAGCTGCAGAATATGTAGGTCTTTCCCTAAAAAGACCGTAAGGGACAGAGAAGGTCGCCTTCTCATCTGGCTTGACAGACTTAAGGATAGAGACAACCTGGAATCTTCAGTGGGTAGCGTCTCTAAAACCTCCGAAGTCTCTCAGAAGAGGCCAAGGGTAGTTTCACCTGGCCCATCAGACACTCCTCCTAGGAAGGCACATAAGTCTTCAGAGGCAAGATCTACGACATCTTCAGGGTCTGTAAAAGATTCCCAGACTTTTAAGAAGCCTGCCCAGTCATCTACCAGACATGCCCAGAGAACTACCTCAGTGACTACCACTGTGTCGACGACCACAGCGTCGTCACCTTCACCGTCGACAACTCCATCGTCAGCAGGTAGACCTATTTCCTCTGTTATACTGCTGAAATCGCCGTCGACGACGAAGACCTCGTCGACGACGAAGACTACACCGTCGTCCTCAAAGAGCACATCGGCGATGACGACCCCGACGTCGAAGGCGTCAACGAGAGCATCGACGGCGAAGACGTCGACTACGAAGTCATCGACAACGAAGACGTCGACGGCGGGCTCGCCGTCGACGAGTGCACCGGCGACGACCACATCGACGTCGAGGTCATCGTGGACGACCAAGGTGCCGTCTACAGAGATGACAAAGACGCCGTTGACGGAGGACTCGTCGACGACGATAACCATTACTGAAACATGGAAAAAATCCAAGCTAGTAGAGGTGTCGTCCCTCACGCTACCACCGTCGACGCCAACGACGACGACAGGAACCTCCAAGGCAAGTTCCGCGTCTGGCAAGATTGCCAGGCAACAAATTACACCGGAAACCACGTCTCCGAGCAAAGTGGAAATGCAACCACCTCCAGAAATCTTTCAAAGTGAAGAATCTGAAGAGGAAGACCACATGGATCCTGCTACTTCCATATCCGACCTTCATGTCAAATGCCAAAGCACAGACAAAGAACAGGAGGAGTTCACTTACCAAGAACACTCCGTCCACACTAGTGTCCGCACGGAGGTCACCCCAATGGTGTGCCTACCGGTCTCAGTAGAAAGAGCTGATACCCTTCATCCCCATTCATGACCGGAAAAGTGACAGCTGCCCCCCAGGGACCCCCCAGCCCCGTCTGTGTGGCAGGAAAAAAGTGTGTGGTTTGTCCGGAAAAGTTGCATGCTTGACCGGAAAAAAGATGCCATCTGCGTGTCCTTAAATGTGACAGACATCAAGCCCGTGGAAATACAAAGGGTGGGGTCCCAGGGGTCCCCAGGGGCGTATAGGGGCGGTACTTCTTCTGGAGTCTTCGGCGAACCATAGCCCTGTGACGCGTGTATGACATTGTTGTGAAGTAGAGGGTACGCCCTTTTTTGGGGTTGCTTAGGATACATATAAGGTCTCCTTAGGAGTATTGTACAGCAACCGGAATCCTGAATACGCCGCAGTTCCCCCAGCAAGAAAAAAGAAAAAGGAATGAAGCGATACAACTCCGGCGTGAAAGGCCCTATGTGGGGCGGGTCCCAGCCCACTATCAATAGATATTACAGCTGCTTGCCACCCCGGGTGACGGATGAGAATGCTCAACAAGAACCATCGGGGGCTCAAGGCAGCGCCGTTACTGGTCTTGACGCTGACCTACGCCGGAGTATGGAAACCCCTCGGCCCAAGGCTTGCGACTGTTGTATATCCCCTATTAAGGGCGATAGCAGCGGGAGTGAAGACTCTTGTAATGACAGCGCGTCTGAGGGTTTCGAATTTGTGGAGTTGGACAGCTTGGGAGATCCGGTAGTTCTGCCGGTCACCCCCATCTATGAAGACCTTGGTTTTCAGGAGGATACGAATCCCGAGAAGGACGTTGTGCCGCCGTCGGGTACACCAGTCGAAGATGCCGGGTTTTCGGAGGACATTAGCGACTCTCAGGATTTCAGAGCGGCCGCCGAGGGATGCGCCGCCGGCATAACCGCTGTTAAAAAAGCAGTAGAGCATCCTAAAACACCAGTCTATGAAGACATGGATCTTCGGAAGCAGCCGGCTGCTGAGAAGGTTGTTCTGCAACAACCTGGCACAAGCGTCGAAGATGATGGGGCTTCGCAGGACATTAGCGACTCTCAAGACTTCAGAGCGAGCGCAGAGAGCTGTGAAAATGCAGAGGTTAGTAAGAAAACTGTTATGCATCGTCTGGTACGTCGTGTTGTATTTTATTTCTCCAGCTAAACTAATGATCCGTCAATCTTTCTTCTTTTACCACCTAGGGCGGAACCCCAAAAAGAACTAAGGTCGGGGAGTCTCCTACAAAAACGGACAGCGTGAATTTTTACTGTCTATGTTGTGCAAACCAGGCTGAAAGTTCCACAAGTCAAGGTGCTGATGCTCCTGAGAAGCGGGTCGTTGTCTCTAAGAGAGACGTTGTTGTAAAAGAAGTTATTGCAATAACTTACGACGATTTGAAGTCTGTTAAAGGTTTTGTAGTGGCAGTGGTGCAAACGTGTGTCAAACATGACTATTACGACCTTTGTTACGGACATAAGGCTGATGATCCTCAGCAGGGCGCGCACGATTGTCTGCTCGATGCATACAGAGACAGGGTAACCCGTTATATATGTAGTGCGTTAGACCCTCAACGGATGTATAAACTGCTGAGGGTAGTTTACGGGTTGTCAGATGAAAAGAAATATGTTCACCCTTCTATGGTTAAGATCATCACTGCGACACTCGAGGAAGCCCAACACGACCCCCACCCCGATTTAAAACTGCTGTGTATGCGGGCGGTGTGCACGGTTAAGGATAGAAAGATGATAGAAAGACTCATAGAAAGACGGGTGTGTAAGCTGTATAAAAAAAATATAAGAATAAGGCCTATGGCTCCTCGAAAACTATTTTAAATAAATAATGTCACACCTAAAGGACCCTGATAGCGTGTTTTTAGAATGAATGAAGTGGTAGGATGTTACACCTCGAGGTGACTAGGGTTTAAGCATTTCTTATAACGTTTACTATGAAAAAATGTAAAATTCTTTCTGTTTATGATTTGTTAAGATTCACTATTTTTTTAATAAAATGTCCTTACGCAGAACAAGTGTCATTCATTGGCTTTGGGGTGTAGCCGTTGATATCATGCCGGGGGAGCGGTTAAGAAAACTTTATTACGATACAGGAGGGGTGGGCGGCTTGGGAAGCGCCGAAGCTCTGTACAGAAGGGCTGTAGCTGAAAACAAACATGTGACAAGAGCCAAGGTCAAGACGTGGCTTTCAGGAGAAGAGGCGTATTCCCTCCACAAACCAGCCAGAAGACGTTTTAAGAGACGCCCTACAATCGTTAATGCACAATTAGATTATCAGTGGCAGGCTGATATCATAAGCCTTCAAGATATAGCAAAACAGAACAACGGCGCCCAGTATATATTAACAGTCATAGACGTATTGTCCAAGTACGCCTACGCAGAAGCGTTACACGATAAAAGTGGTACGAGTGTCACAGCTGCTTTTAAAGACATCTTCGCTAGGGGCCGAATTCCTCAAAAACTACAAACAGACGCCGGCAAAGAATTCCTAAACAAGACATTTCAGAAATTATTAAACCATCATGGTGTTCAACATTTTGTGACACACACTGAGGTAAAAGCTGCTGTTGTAGAACGGTTTAACAGAACTTTAAAGTCTAAGATGTGGAGGTACTTTACGGCCAACAACACCTACAGATACGTGGATGTTCTTAAGGCTTTTTTAGATGTATATAATTCCAGTTATCACCGGACCATCAAAACAGCCCCCGCAGAGGTGACTCCTAGTAATGTTTTAACTGTGTGGAGAACGGTGTACGGGCGCAACTTTGCAGCAAAGGTCAAGAAGCCTTTTTTTAAAAAAGGAGAGCACGTCAGGATTTCAAAATTGAAAGGGGTCTTCACGAAGGGGTACCAGCAGACATTTAGCGACGAGATATTTATAGTGGAAAGTGTGGAGCTCAAAGAGGGGCTGTATATTTACAGGTTAAAGGACTACGCTGGGGAAGAGGTATCGGGTATCTTCTACAAGGAAGAGCTACAGTCGGTACCTGATGATCCGAACCGCGTGTATAGGGTTGAAAAGGTTCTGAAAAGGCGGGGTCGAGGGGTTAACAGTCAGGCGTATGTCAAATGGAGGGGTTGGCCTGAGAAATTTAACAGTTGGGTGTTGGCCAGCTCTCTGAAGGGCGTGTGAGCTAAGGCCCTGTTACAAGCAGCTGAGAAGATGGAGACGAAGCCCTTTTATATCACCTTGCCATCCAACTCTTCAAAGGCCATGTTCCCCGACAACCAGATTTCTAATTACATCGTGAAATTGGCAAAACCGGTGGACCTGAAAGGGGATTGGGAGGTGGCCCTAACAGAAATACAATACCCTAGAACATGGAATACGTTGACATCGAGCGAGGCAAAGTTTTTCATAAAGCGTGAGGACAATGTGAACATGCACGCCGGCATCCCGTTTGGCTACTACCCATCAGTTGCAAGTGTTGTCGACGCCATCAACAAATCCATAGCCGCCCTCGAAGGATATGCGAATATTCAGCTGACGCTCGATCACGTCAGAAGGAAGGTGTTTCTTAAAGCCCCGACTAGAGGCACGTCGTTTAACTGCTCTGGTAAATTGAAAAGGATTTTAGGCACAGTGATGAATGCTGCTTCGAAAGGCCTGGCGGAACAGGATCTATCTTGTCCTGATATTAACGGAGGGTTCTATACGCTCTATGTATATAGCGATATAGTAGAGGCCCAGAGGATCGGCGATAGCTACTCGCCGCTGTTAAGATGGGTCCAGGTACAAGGTGAAAATAATGGGATGGTTAATATCCAGTTTCATAAACCCGACTACGTCGCAGTTTCTAAAAATCATTTTGACACTATTTCAATTATGATCTACGATGATCAGTCTGAGCCGGTGGGGTTTAAATACGGGAAAGTTATTGTCAAGCTTCATTTAAGACCGAGACGCGACAGTGGCTATTAAGCAGGCAACATGGTGGTCGTGAAAACATACGGTGACCCTTCTATGTACCGGGACTATTACAGAAACCAAGCCGGCTATGGAGGGCCTCCGTACTTTCAAGGATCACCGGTTATGTACGGGGCTGGTTTAGGGGGATTCTTCAGGAGTCTGTTTAGAAGAGCGATGCCATTCCTGAGAAGAGGCTATGAAATTGCAAAACCGCATATTAAGACGGCCGCTACGAGCATTGCCGGGGATGTGGTCGGTTCTGTTACATCGGCAGTTGCTGAGCGCATGAACAAGCAGCCGCAAGAAGGATCGGGGTTGGTGTACGCCCCGCGTGCGCGTGTTAAAAGGAAGCGGCGTGCTGCGAGCCGCAAGGGTCCGCCGGCCCCCTATAAAAAAAGAAGGAGCTCTTCAAAACGTCCTCAGAAAAGAAGAGCTCCAAGACGGAAGAGAGCTGTGAAGAAGAAGAGAGCCGCCTCTAAAGTGAATATTTTTTAGAAAAGCCTCGTAAACTAAACCATGGCCTTTGTACATTGCGCATCTGGCGAGTGCGCCAAATCCGAGTTAGACCTGTTCACTCTAAAACCAACGCAGACAAGCATCGAAAACAGCTTCCTCATGGAGGTATCGCCTTTAGCCGCATTGACGCCTCTGGCCCCTATAGAGTTTTATGTGTCGGGGTCCACGGATATGTATTTGGATCTCAACAACACGCTGCTGCATCTTGTGTGTAAAATCACGAAAGCGGATGGGTCCGACATCGCAGCAGCCGCTAAAGTGGCGACGATCGCATACCCCATAGCTACAATGTTTAATCAGGTGGACATCACCCTGGGTGATCGGCTCATCACGCAGAACGATAACATGTACGCCTACAGAGCCTACCTCGAGAGTATTCTAAACTACAGCAGCGACGCCCTTGACACACAGCTTTCAACGGGTCTCTTCTACAGGGATACACACGCCCAGTTTGAAATCACGGCTCTGGACGGCGCCAATAAGGGTTTTGTAAAAAGAGCGGGGCTGGCAGCAGGCAGTCGTAACTTTGACCTTCTGGGACGCATACATTCAGACCTATTCTTCCAAGATAAACTGCTCATCAACGGAATTGATCTTAAGATCAAGCTCACCCGCAACAAGGACGCATTCTGCCTCATCAACGGGGATGCGGAACAGTACAAACTGGACATACTTTCAGCGAGTCTGTTTGTAAAGAGAGTGAAAGTATCCCCGAGCGTCAGGCTAGCGCACGCCGACGCTTTACAAATATCAAACGCCAAGTACGCTGTGGAAAGAGTAGCTCTGAAGGTATTCAGCATCCCGGCAGGTACCCGCTTAACACAACAGCAGAACCTGTTTCTTGGGCAACTACCCAAACTCATCATTATCGGTTTTGTGGACAATACGGCCTTTAGCGGTACCTATGCCTCAAACCCCTTCAATTTTAAACACTACGGCATCAACTACGCAGCGTTGGTCCACGAGGGCAATGTGATTCCCGCAAAACCCTACACCCCCAGTTTTGTAACCTCCAACTACGTCAGGGAATATCAGGGGCTGGTTTCGATAACCGGGAAGCACCAGAGGGACTGCGGAGTGGCTGTGTCACGCGAAGGCTATGGGGCTGGATACACGCTGTTCGCGTTCGACCTGACCCCAGACCTGGAAGACGGCGATCATTACAACCTGGTCAAAAACGGAAATCTAAAAGCTGAAATACGATTCAGTAATCCTCTACCTACGAATGTGAACATGGTCGTATTCTCGGTATTCGACAGCATCATCCAGATCAACCACGCCAGACAGATTTTGTTTGACTATCTTTAATACATAGGCAAAATGGACACTGTGCAGATCCAGGACTTCTTAAGCAGGCATAAACACGCTAGGAAATACTTTTTAGGTGTTTTCCCTAGTGACGGGTTACCGTTTGAAATAGGGGTAGAAAGACCCCGCACCCTAGTCTTTAACACTGATCCTCACTACAAGGGTGGAACACATTGGGCTGCATTGTTTATAGAGAATGATCAGGTTATAGTGTTTGACAGCACAGCAGAGTTCCCAGAACACCGCCTATATACACAACCCATATTCAAGTTTGTTAAAAAAGTTGCAAAGAGGGTGGTGTATAATAAGGTGCGGATACAGGATACTACAGCCATGACATGCGGGGAACACTGTATTTATTTTATCTGTAAAATGTCAGAGGGTGTTTCGTTTAGAAATTTCTTAAATTTATATTCGAAGGACCTTGTTAACAACGACAGTATAGTTGTGAAATATGTAAAAGAAAACACCAGGGTATCGGTCAGACCTGTGAAAACCGAATATGTTGCTTGTCAAAATTGTAAGAGTTTATAACTTCTGTTTTTAATGATGAACGTCTAAAAAATAAAAGTCAATATCTGTTTAAAATCAAGCATTCAGTCTCTGTATTTTTATTGCTTATACATGCACCATAATTCAAAAGTTTTTTTTTAAAAATAGGAGCGGGAGACGGTCTGAAAAGTTATAAAAGCGTTTATTACAAAAGGTCTGTAGGTTGAACATTACAATGACAAACTCTGGCGAATAAACATAGGAAGAAAAATCAAATATGCTTATACACATAAACTGTACATTTTTAGTTAAAAAAAAACCATTAAGACTCAATCCAAGTACTGGTTTTGGACAAATGTCTTTTTCGCCGTACAGCCGGCACCAAGGGGGTACTCCACGATGGGGATAGCAGAGGGGAGTCCGAGCCTGCAGGCGATGGAGGAAGGGGTGTCTTTAAATGTTCAAGCAGCCGTCGGTGTTCGTTATTGCCCACCAGCGTGGATGGAATGTTGAGTTCGGCAGCGGCTCGTAGAAACTGCTCCCAGCCGCGTGGGGTATTTTGAGGCGTCAGGATTCTGGGGTGTGTGAGACCTTTGACTAGATCATACATGTGCGACCCTACAATCGGCTGGCCCCTGTAGAGGAATTCTCCGCGATCATTCCAGGATGTCAGGTCTTTAGAAGCGGCTAGTTTACTCATCAACATTTGCGCAGCCCCTCGATGCCTTTGACTGATATTTCGCAAGAGGTCATCCACAAAGGTATCTGAGGGTGGCTCGGAGTCCGGCGGTTCTTGTAGGGGTTGAGGAGCATTCGTAGGGGCTGCTGGCTGCTCAGAGTCCGGGGTGTGTAGAGTTAGCGTGTTTTTCTCGGCATTCCACTGTTTGTAGTAGCTTAAAAAGTTTTTAAGACTGCTGGTGTAAAGATTGGCCTTGTCGTAGGGGTTTAGATCCGTCCGATTCAATATAGCCTTAATTTCAGCATCCAACCGTAGAGTCTCATTTCTGCGTATATCCCATACATTGTCCGCTGAAGAGCCCAGCTGTTCCATTTGTTGTTTAGGAACCAAATACATTTTTGTGGCGTGCTCCATCAGCGTGTCGGGAGGAGGCTCGTGATTACAGGTATAGCTATACGAAGCAAAGCGCCTATAAACCCTCCAGACTGTTTCACCAGCTTCTTCTTGGTACTGAGTGAGGCCCTTTTATTACTGAGCTTCTTGATAAGACCCTTCTTCTTCTTCAGAACCTGTAATTGCCCCCGTGATATAGGAACGTTGCCTTTTAGGGTATTTAGGGCTATTTCTGCAATGGCAGACACTAAGTCATCAGAAGCAGCGCACAGGATGGCCTTTCTGTGTTGGGGACTGGCTGTAACCAGCATTTTCAGGAGAGCGAAATTACGGCGTAGACGGTCCGACATGGTCAACACCTTGTATTATAAAGTCCTGGTTGTAAATGTCTCTAAAAGTCATCAAACCCTCTTTTTATAGGACCTGTTCTTGACCTTTGGCGTGTAAACTACGGGTAGCTCTGGGGGAAAAATATCAGCCCTCAATCTATAGTCTTCTAGAGTTTCATTTTTTAAGTCTACCAGTAGGTAACCGTGGGGCTTTGCTGTAGCGTCGTTAAAGGCTTCCATGAAGAAGTGGGTGTTTCCGGGGTACATCTGTTTAGCTATGACGGCTATTTGTTGTTTGTCCCGGGGGTTTTTAAATAAAACAAGATACGAAGCGTTGAGAGCTATAGATCTGCTGTTCTTACCCTTGTAAAACAAGTTCTGCACAATATAACAGATGCTGAGATTGCGATGATGTGAATATTGAGTAAACGCTCGCTCTAACTCCGGATGATCGCCCCCTTCACGCATAAGATCGTCGACAATTATCATGTTAACCTTGGCCGGTGGCAGTAACTCATCATCGTTGAGATTATCCGGTATACCCTCTATAAATCGGATATGGGGGAAACTGCGGGCCAGGGTTGCATAAAGCGGCTGCCAGCATGAATAAAGCCACACAATGTTATTAGGGGTCTGGGATAGAACAGATGCAGAGTTTTCTAAGAGCTTTTTTATAAAGTAGCTCTTACCGCAGTTTGAGGGCCCTGCTAACACGCAGGAGAACGGATGTTGTAACCGGGTGTCCATGTTAGGGGCTGTTTGTCTCTCTAATGGGGTCTAATAGCCGTACGGCAGTGTTTTATAGCCGGTGGTCAGGACCCTTTTATCAAAAACAACACGTAAGGTTTTATGTAGGGGCTGTGTTGTAATTTCCCACTTCTTTTTGGATCTGACTATGCACGGCTGGTTCACAACTATGGTTTTAGCATTTTCGCAATTGTCTGATGCCGCGTATTCGTGCACCAGATTCTTTAGACTGTCGAAATTGATTTTTAGGGTGTTGTTGACGTTTAGGGTTATGCCTTTGACCTTCATACACACTTTGTTCTTGTTTGTCCGGTATGAGTATGATTTAGGCCCGGATGAGGCATATTCTATTATATGCTCATCCTTATCGAGCTCGCTGGTCAAATTACCAAGATAATCTCCAAGGGGCGGGTCTTCATCCCCAGGCTTACTCACAAAAATTACAGAGTCGGTATCGTGATACAAACAACGGTCCTGGAGTTTATCCATAACCCTGTAAAGCTCTAGACGGGCGTGGGCGGTGGTGAAGCTGGCTATGAAGATGTTTACGTTGTTACACGTTGTGGGGTATGCCTTTGTGTATTTCCAGCATAGTGCCGCTGTATCGTCGTCGATAAACTCGCAGCTGGACACCTCGTAACAAGGGGCAAAGAGGTACTTAAACAGTTCGTCGGGATCTGTTATTAAGGTCGTGTTTGACATATTTGTACGCTGAGCGAATTTTCCCCATAAGGAATTAAGACAGAGCTTGGCTAACTGTCGCCGGGCGGGGTTGACCTCTATCAAATGGGGCCGTAACTGGATACCCTCGTGAAGGTAGTAGTCATCGATGTACTTCTGTTTTGCATCCTGACTAGTACACCATTCGGGATACCCAGAGGCTTCCTGTTTGTCTCTGAGAAACAGATTAATGTACGGGGCAAAGAGTTGTGTAGAGGTCCTCTTAAAATGCCACACCTCGTGGATCCTCCCGAGCCTGTAACCTTTCTCTAAGGCAGCTTCTACCTCGATGCTGCACCATGTCCCTGCGAGCATCCTTTGTTCTTCGGTGTGCCCGCAATAACCACCCTCTTTAAACACAGCACATGTTCGACAGAGGGGGAACATCAGTTTACCATCGACTCTGTATGGTAACACAGGAAAGTAAAGCTGTCTTGGAGGATACATTTCACATTTGACTAGCCCAAAGTATTCGGATATGGGCTTAAAATCTCTATAGATGATGGTTGGGTGTCCTAAGGGGTATACCTTCATCTTGTTCACAAACGGGTACAGACTGGTGAAATCGTAGTAGTGTATTTTCTCACCATCACCCGCTGCCCTGTACAATTGTATGGCATTTGTACGACCGCCGAATAAGGCGTCGCGAGGTTCCAGGGGTTCGGGTAAAGCACGAGTCTGTATGAAAGAACAGAGCTCGGTGTCGGTTGCTAGCATCTCTAACCATTCGTGCTCCCAAATAGACCTCATAGCATAGCCACATTTTTCAACATACTGGGCCTTCAACAGGGTACGTCTGTGTAAGTGTTCAAATTTGGCACCCAACAATTTGTTAAACTCGTGCGGCTTGTAACAACGGGGGCAGCCGTGGTAAAAACAGCCGTTGTATTCGAAGGCCGTCGGCACACCCTTAATTTCGGCGTACCCGTCCAGGTAGTAGGGCCCCACACGTCGTTCACCGACCTGTAAGGCGTGTTGAATCTGTATGCCTTCCTTCTCAGAGACGTACATGAGCCATCGGATAGAGGGTGTTGAATAGCGTTTCTGTTTGCCGTTATAGAGATCTGGAGGGACTAGAGCGATACTTTCTGGTTTTAAAAACATGTGTTTGTAAATGGACATACACATGGAGGCCAGTGTGATGTTTTGAAATGGGTCGATGTATTCGATCTCCTTTGACGCCTGCTCCTTCTTGGATTTCATGGCCCTGCTTTTGTTTACCGTTTTAGGCTTCTTGGATGTCATAGCTCTGACCGTCGTTGGTCTTTGAGACTTCTTTGGTTTTAACCGCTTGACTTTCTTAGTCATCTCCACCACAACATCTCTGAAGAGGTTGCACGCTTGTCGCAGGATCATTACATCCGCCTGGCAATAAGCTTTCAACTCTGTTTTAAAATGAAACTCCTTTTCGCGGTTTTCAGAGTACCACTGTTGAAAGTTTTCTTTCTCGGCAGGCAACATGTATTCAACCCCGTAACTGTCAGGAGGGGGCATGGGACCCACATAATCCTGGTTAGCCCAGGTATTAAAAAAGTGTGGAAAATAACCTTTACACCCGGGGAATCCAAAGGCTTTTGGAAGCTTACTCAGTTTCATGGGTAGAAAATTCAAGGTGTCTATAAATCTTATTTGCAACTGTGTGGTTGTTAACATCATCAGCTTGGAACCCTGAGTGATGAGATCTACTTGTACCTTTTCACGAATCATATTTTGCAAAATAAAGAATGAGTCGTAGGCTTTTGAATTGTGGGCCAGCATGGTGTAGCCTTTGAATTCTGTTTGAATGAAGGTGTTAAGGAAATCACCAACGCACGTTCTACCTTCAAACTCCCAGCTGTCGGTGGAAGTTAGATGGTGGGCGTAAATATAGTTAGGCTGGTGTACTCCCGTCTCCTGCGTGCACTCTATATCAAACACAATGTATGCTTCGGTCTTGGTCTGGGGTCTGGCTTTAACCAGGTAGCACTGATGGTTGGTACCAGCATCAAAAGACACGCGACACCTGGGGCATTTCATACCCCTGCATTTGTGATCATCAGGCACATACCGGCCACACTCAAAACAATCCATTTTAGGGCTGCATCTAGCAGCTTTCCTATGGATGTTCAAACAGTCTTGAGAGCGACAAAACATCTTACAGGTGCGACACCTCACCTTCAGGACAACGTCTTCGACGCAACCATCCCTCTGGCACATCTTACAATGCATTTCACACTGATGACGTTCCGTGTTGCTGTAAATGTGGTCGCAATGTGTACACACGTATCTGGCTCCCAGAAAACCTTTAAGGTTCAAGATGCCGTAAAAGTGGTTATCATGGTGAAGGACATATACAGTCTTGTGCCCCACACGGGTCCCGGTTGTAAAATACTTCCAAGAGCCATTGTGATAAAGAACTTTCACGGTCACCGAGAAATAGTTTTCAAATAGACTGATGTCCCCAAAACCGACCAGACGGTCTGGAGGTATTTCAAGAACCTTATGGGCTTCAGACGCTCTAGCCAGGATGACAGCGTCGGGGGTGTCGCGCCCCATCAACAACCCAGCGATGCTGGCCGCAAGACAAGTGTTGGTTGAATTATTGTTAAAGTCGAGCAGCCAGCGCTGCTTCTTACCTATTATCTGGCTGTATAGAACGCTCTTTAAAGGGCGTGAAACACCCCCCTCACGACCCCGTACAATGAGGGCTACGACTCTGAAAGTGCCAAAGGCGACTAGTTCCGCATTGCTCTGTAAAAGCCGCTCCAGGTTTTCTAAAAAGTCTACGGCGTCAAACACATCTCGCGCTGCCCTTCTTGTGAACAGCGGACTATCAAAACCCTGCCCCTGGAAACGTAGCTGGAAAAAATCATTGGGCCCCACATCGCGTAACAACCTTTCAATGAGCGCTTGCACCGCCTGATGTATAGCAAACACCCCTTGTTCGGTGGACGTTATTAGGTGTAGGTTAGCAAACCTAAACTCCTCGTAGTGCTCGGTGGCCCTAAATCTCTCCACATTACGCCTGTAGCTTCTAACGCTCTCTAAAAAGACAATCTCTGAATCCTCATTTTGAGGGGGTTGACTTTCTGGGGAGCTTGTTGCGGTATCATTTTGAGGGTCCTGGTTTAGTAGGGGGTCTTGTTGTCTTTTAAAGCGTCTTGTAGCACACATTCTGGCTTTCTTTAGCTTCCTGATTAAACACCGGCGTTGTTTAGCGCTATTGGCCCACTTTTGTTTTTTATGGGGCTCTGCTTTTCTAGGGGCCAGACCCCTGCCTATCTGTGCAGTATGTACAGCACCTCTGTGTGGAGTGTTCCTTGAGGCCTCTGTTATAGGGCCATGCAAAGACGCCTCTAAGGGTTCCGGTTGGGGTTGTGTTGGTGTTCTAACATCAAAACCCTTCAACCTGCCTTCCCTGGGGCTGTCCTCTCCCGAACCTGTGTTCTGGTGTATGGCTGGTATCGCGGTATATGACCCGGACTTGGCTTTTGAAACAGCAAGCCTCTGTTTGCTGTGTTCTATGCACTTTTTATGCCCACGTAAGCGTAGGAAACGAAGGGATTTTGTTAGAACGGTTTGTACCTTACGGGTATATTTTGAGGTGTGTATTTTACTAACACAGGGGGCCTGTCGTTTCTTTAGGAGCGGTCGTTGTCCTAGTCACGGTTGTATAGTCCCTATGTCTGATCCTGCTTCCTGACAAGTTTGGAGGATTACTCTTTTACAGAGGTCAACCCTTTGCAATATCTTCTGCTGTGCCGCAGCCATGGATATGTCACAGCTACCCCCCAAGCCCCATTTTAAGGTTGCGGTGACCGCTTGGCGCTTTAGTTTTCTGACAGCCAATTGTATATCCTTTACATACGCATCTAGTACCGGCTTTGGATTTATAGAGTCATATTTTGGAGGGTTTGGGGTGAATACATGTGTTGTGTGTGTAGCAACCTCTACAACGCCAGGGGTGTCTATAGTGTTTTCAAAACCCCCACCATTCTGTAACTGCGGGCCTGGGGGAATCATGGAAACAGGGTCCCAGTGCGAACACCCCGGGGCATCTGGGGACGGGATCATACTAAATACCCCCTCCATACTCTGATTGGACCATTCGCCCTCCCCTGTACTAGCAGCAGTGTATATTGCAGGGGATGTCGCTGGGCTGGTTGGGTCGTAAACTCCCAGAGGGGGTATAGAGGACATAAGAAGGGGTGCGTTTAATTGATTGTCGCAATAATCAAGGGCGCCACAAGCTAAGGTCCTATTGTGCAAAACCCCATTGCTGGTGTTAGAAGGGCCCGCGTACGCTGCTTCTGATGTTCCCTCAAGGCTGTCTACCGTTCCACCTACTGGGCTACCCTTTTCAGACACTTTGTCCTTAAAAACGGATGGGGCGACTATCATAGTTTTTAGGTTTTGGTCTCGGGGACACGCCTCTATATGACTCTTTAGTTTGTTTGAAACTCCCGAAGGTTTCATAGGCGGATCGGGGGTCTGAGGTGTAACAGGTGTGCTTAAGGGGACCTTGGGTGTTTCTACTTCTGCCGCATCTAACCTCTGCTTATTCTTAAGATATTTTCTTGAAAGCCTGCTGACTTTAGGGGCTTGTGGTTGTAACAGAGTTTCCGCAACAGGCGTCGCTGTCGATGGGTCCTTAGAGAGCCCCGTGGTAGTGGGTTCGCTCCCCTGCTTAGCAGCATTTTTTAAAGATAGATCTACAGGAGACGTCGGGGGTTCAGAAGCCACAGGTTTCTTGCTGAGGTCTAAGGGCCCTTGTTGGGACATATAACTGCCCTTCTTCTTCTTGAGGTTTATGGGCCCGGTATGGGGTATGGGTTTCAGCTGCTTTTTGTTAAGGGCAGGCTTGGTTGTGATGAGCTTCCCCTTTGAGACCTTGAGAGGTTTCTGCTCTGCTGCGGGGTTTTTACACAAGCCTGGCTTTACAGCGGTTGGGGTTGTGAGCACTACTCCACGGTTGACACCCACCTCTGGTGAAATAGACTGTCCTGTAAAAGGCTTCAACAGTTTGGTGGTGGGCTTGATTTTGCATTTCTGAGATGTACCTGTTGACTGGTGTATATGGCGGTAATAAGAACAGAGTTTATCCTGGCGAACACGCCTACTCACAGCTTTCGCCGTAGGCCCCTTGTTCAGAACGATCTTTGTGATATCAGCCAACGGCTTCGTAGCTCTCTTAGCCTTATGAGTATCAGCTCCGCTGTTCTTTTGAGCTGCTCCTAGAAATGTAAAATAAAAAATATATATATATATTAGAAACACGCATGAATCTTGTATAAGATGCTTACACTACCCTCCGCAGGACCCCAGGTACTCTAAGTCTGAGACCCCTTGATTTTGAGAGACCGCCGCAGGACCCTGGTACTCTGTCTGAGACCCCTTGATTTTGAGAGAATAAAACTCAGAGAGTTCTTTTTTTTTTTGTTTCACACCCTTTTGTAAAAACACACCTTTTAGAGGACTTTTCCCAGATCCTTTCTTTTTCGCGGGTCCATCTTTAGATGCTGTAGCTTTCCTTTTCACAGTTGTTTCTTTTGGGCGTTGGGGCGCGTCTTGCACAATCACGATGTCCTGGCGTGGCTCAGGGGGCCCTGTAAAGAAAAAATAATCACATTTGTAGTATAAGCCAGACCTTAGCAGACGCCTCTGAGGAGCGTTCCTATAGTTCACACTTGTTTTTTTTTTTTTAGGGGGTACTAGGCCCTCCTCCCTGGTCTTAAACCTCTGAAAACCATCGCCCTTTTGATTTACCTGTAGGAAGGGGATTAGCCTGTGCACTCGGCGGCGCGTCTTGAGCCACGGGTATGCGCTGTAGATCGTCAAGAATCCTCTGTAGTTCCGGATTCAGACCTATAAAAAGTATACACATGTGAGAACACATTAGGAATGCAGTGCTTCTAAGATACCGGTGTGTGCAGTAACTCGGAAGTAAGCATCTCTAAGTGCATATACCTGTCTCTATGGTTTGCATTTGCGAGTCTGTGAGGATTAATTCATCCAGGTCCGAGTCCGTGAGGGTTAATACAGGCAGGGCCGAGTCTGTGAGGGTTAATACAGGCAGGTCTTGTGGCTGGGGGTAGATATATAAAATGAAAAAAGGGGGTGCTTTAAAACATATCTCATAAACACTATGTTACAGTTACATACCTCGTAGAAAAACACATATCACACCTTGAAAATCAACACATGCGTATTAGCTTTTACTTATGGGTGGCTGCATAAAATAAACATGCAGCGACTTCGGCGTGTCTATAATATTGAAAAAACAGCCATTTAAAACCCATGCCCAAGCCTTCAAAACTGACTAGGAAATTCTTTTCTACATGGCTATAGAAGTGCCTTACTAAGGGTTCTACCATTTATGACATTATTATCCTTCTACATGTGCTCGGGACTCTGTTGTAACATGCACACGTTACTTTTCACATGTAACATTCTGTTTGCTACCTCTTACATTTTGTTTGCTATAGATACATACACAAGTGCCAGTATTGACTACGTAATGTTTGTTCTTGTGCTTGAGGGCCCTCCATATATTGCAGTATTACACCTCTGTTTATTTTGTACGCTTTTGTAACCTGCACTTTTTTTTCCTCCTATAATGCATCGTTTGCTACCTCATGTATTTTGTTGGGTCACGATTGTCATTATTGCGTCATTCAATGTAACGTTTGCTTTTGTATTTTGTACACTTGTAATGTTCTCATGTACCAGTTTTGTTCCTTTTGTGAAGCGTTCTGACACCTTGGGGTAAACTCCACGCTATATAAAAAAAAAAAAAAAACAAATGCCTTAAACGACATTGAGGAATCCCCACACACTTCCCTTCAGGGATTGCTGAGGTAGGAACCGCCCCACCAGTGACATCATCGGGACTCCCCTGATGTCACTGGAGGGGCGGGCCCTACCCCACCAGTCCCTGAGGGGAAAACAACATACCGCCGCCATCGGGAGCCTCGTGGGAACCTCGGGAATGTCGCCTCGGCCCCCATAGAGCAGCACAGGCCATACGCTTGCTCTGGGGGCATCATTTTAAAACACAAGGGGCCTCGACACCCAACAACCCCACAACAGCCGCACATAGCCCGGAGCTCCGCATGAAGCACAGCGGGCTCCGGGCGCTTGAATTATTATTATTTTTTTTTTTAAACGGGAGCTTAGCGCCCCAGCAACCCAACAACCGCCGCACAGCCCCCAGGAGCCCGCATGAAGCACAGCGGGCTCCGGGCGCTTGAATTGTTTATTTATTTATTTTAAACGCTGGCCTAGCGCCCCAGCAACCCCACAACCGCCGCACAGTCCTCGGAGCCCGCATGGAGACACAGCAGGGCTCCGGGGTTTGTTTATTTCATTAATTAAAGAAAAAAAAAAAAAAAAAAAAAGCCGCAACAGTAGGGCACAGGAGCCCCCACACCCTCCGCACATGCCCCGGAGCCCGCATGGCGCCCAGCGCGGCTCCGGGGCCTTCAACTTTGAAAACATCCGTGGGCCTCGAGCCCCAGTAACCCCCCACAGCAGCCGCACATACCCCGGAGCCCACGACCTCCACAACGGAGCATATGTGCTCCCAACACCCACCACTCAAACTCGGAGCCCGCATGGAGCCACAGCGGTGCTCCGGTTATTTATTTATTTTATTTTTTAAATGTTTTGGGGCCTCTCTAAGGCCAAGTAGGAACCCCCCACCCCTCCCATCGTCGCACACGCCGCGGAGCTTGGTCTGAGGACCGCAGGGGCTCCGGGTCATTTCTTTAAAAACAGCGCCGCAACTGGGCACAGGAGCCCCAACACAGCCTCAAACCCCCCAGGAACAGCGCATGGAGCCCAGCGAGCTCCGAGGGGCATTACTTTTTAAAATGACGGCCTAGCGCCCCAGCAACACCCCCGAGGGTCACACACAGCCTCAGGGGCCAAGGAGGCCCCACCACCACGCCGTAAGCAGCATTAATTTTTTAACTGGGGCCTCACGCCCCACCACGGACCCCCGAGGGCCCCAGCACTGGCCAGGTTGCTCAGGAGCCACCACAAAAAAAAACCCTCGCAGACCCACCGGAGCTCCGCATGGAGCACAAGAGCTCCGGGGGTCTCTTATTTTTTAACAAGAGGGGTCTGGAACCCCTCAGGCCTCACAGGGCACTGGAACCCCACCCCTGTGCCAGACAATCACCCCTTACCGGAACTCCAACCCACAGGTACCAGGACCACTACGAGGCCTTGCTACAGTTTGGGCCATGGACACACTCAACACCACAGGACCAGCCACCAGTGTGTGAGTACTTAAAACGTTTTTATTATTGCTAAATTGCTTGAGTTTATTTTGGCAACTTCTGGGGGACTCCCGTTGGCAAACATCTAAAACTGTTGCTAGACACTGTTAAGCCTTAAAATTACAACCATATTTTACAGACACCCCACCCCCTCTCTTGAAACTAAGCAGTCTATCCACACTCACATTAAACATTAATTAAAACAACGTAAACATCCTCACACCTTGCTTTAAACAGTCTTTAAAAATACACCCTTGTTCATATTAAATACAAGCACATGTTGATTTGAGCCTCTTACAAAACTCATAATTATAAATGTTTCACAGTCCCCATTATTCACATTTTAAAAAGTATAACACATAGCCTTAAACATTAATTGTAACTGCGAGCACCGGCCTATATAGCTAAAAAAAAAAATAAAAAAAAAAAAACCATTTTAAAATGCAACTCTGTTTACTTAAATGCAACCCCATACAGTAAATAAAATCAGCATGCACCCAACCCCTTATTTATTTACCTTCCTTAAGTTGTCGCAGGCTGCGTCAATCTGTGACAAGTTGCTCTGATCCATTATTCCCTTTAAAGTCCTGGGACGGGTCTGTGCCAATGCAAATCACAAATACGACCTTCCAGAAGTGTGGCCTCTGTATGTGTTTTGTGTTTGAGACCTGTATTTGCGGTGGTTTTATACCTTTGAACGGTCCGCTCATAATACATGTAGCCTTTGTGGAGGTGGACTCCTAATGGGTGATAGTGCATTGATTTTGCGACTTCATTTCCTGACCCATGACCCCCTGAGGACATACCTTTGAGGCCCTCTTACGGACGCTTCACATGGTCCTAAGGGTCCTCCTTTTGCGTTCATCTTATCACAGTATCTGTGGCTAATTACATTTCAGGGACTTTAAGTTGCTGGCTTTTGTGCTCATCTTGTCCTAGGCCGTAATTATCTTTCGCATGCTCTAGGGCATCTCCTGCAGACAGTGTAACTTATCACCGGGACATCTGCTAATCCCTCTTTACCTCTTTTTGTGGGGATCGTGTGCCCTTGCATCTGTGCTAAATTACATTTCAGGACTTTAAGATGCTTCCCTTTGTGATCACCTTGCACTTTACCACGTCTTCTGATAAGCAATATCGACAACCCATTTGCTGAAGTTTGCTGCAGCTGCCGCTGTCCTTAAGATGGGCTCGCAGGTCCTTGGGGTCAGCCTTTTGCATACATATTATACCTATACATCTGCTAATCAGGACTCTTCACTTTTTCTTTTTAGGACTGCGTGACTCGGCCTCTGTGCCTATCACATTTCATGACTTTAGGAGATTCATTGTCTGACCCTTTTGCATTTCCATCTGTGCTTAATTACTCTTCAGAAACTCTTCTCTTTTTTTTTTTTTTTTTTTTTTTTTTTGTTAAAAGCGCCACTTTAACTCTCTGACACAAACCCCCCTGCTGCACCCTTTGGATTTCCACGGGCTTGATGTCTGTCACATTTAAGGACACGCAGATGGCATCTTTTTTCCGGTCAAGCATGCAACTTTTCCGGACAAACCACACACTTTTTTCCTGCCACACAGACGGGGCTGGGGGGTCCCTGGGGGGCAGCTGTCACTTTTCCGGTCATGAATGGGGATGAAGGGTATCAGCTCTTTCTACTGGTCTCTATTGTCAATGACTTGAAACACCTTATACAAGATTACAAGCAACGCTTCCCGGAAGCGTCAACGACGGAAAGTGGCAATCAGACGCCTGCGGTAAATGACCCAGCGTCAGCGTCACTCCCAAAACAGTCTCGGCCTCCTCCTCAAACCCACCGTGATAGAATCCAACCTCAGGTGGTGGTCTCGTCGGACGAAGATGAAGACGAGGATGAATTGGAAGAAGGAGAGGTCCAGGAAGTACACTCTGCCCATGATGAGGAAGATGAGTATGTCGCATCTTCCCCAGCTTCACCTCAACCACGCCAAGCTGATTCGCCACCTGTGGACATTGGCGGCTTCCATAAAATTGTGGAAAGGGCGGCTAAACGATTCCATATGGTTATGGAATCGACGGAAACTGAATGCTTCCTACACGATTTCAAGGAGCAGACGCAAAAGTCAACGAAATCTATTCCGATCATAGAATTCCTATGGGAGCAAGGCAAAAAACTCATGCTGACACCTGCTTCTGTTCCTGCGGTGGTTCCACGCCTGGACAAAAAATACAGGGCCCCGCTTACGGCGGCAGCTTGCCTCAATGGACACCCTAAACCTGATTCGGTGGTCACACAGGCGGCCCAGAAAAACTCCTGCAACCCTTCCTCCCCTCTGTCGGCTCCTCCGGACAAAGAGGGCAGGAAGTTGGACACAATCGGAAAACGTTTTACGACAACGTCGGCCATGACCATCAAGGTGGCCAACTCCATTGCCCTGTTGGGGCGTTACAATCGCCAACTCTGGGAGGACATAGCCCCATATTTGGCGGAACTGCCGGACACTGTCCAAGGTGAAGTCAAGGCTCTGCTTGTGGAGGGTCAAACCTCAGCAGCGGAAATAATTGACTGTGCTATTGACGCTGCCATGACCGGCTTTCGTCAACTTGCTGGAGCTGCAGTCCTGCGGCGTCAAGGATGGCTCAAAGCGACGTCGTTCCGACGGGAAGTACTATCAAAGGTGCTGGACATGCCCTTCGACGGCCAACACCTTTTTGGGGACAAGATCGATGAGGCACTGCAAACCATAAAGAAGGACACCGATACTGCCAGAGCACTGGGTACGTTGCAAACGCGGAACCAGTCCTTTCGAGGCAACAGATCCAGAGGTCAGTCCTCTTATCGAGGTTCCTATCAGAGCAGGTCCTCGTATTCCTTCAGTAACAAAAATCAATACCAGCACAAACAACAACAAGGGCGTCAGTCTTCCTACGGAAGATCAAACTTCAGAGGAAAGAATCAAAAGAGGGGCACCGGCGGCCGCCAGTGACCCATTACTCCAGCCAGTCCAGCCACCCTATCCCTCATTACAAATTGGAGGAAAACTGACCCATTTCCTCACCAATTGGCAACACATCACCACGGACAGGTGGGTTCTCCAAATTATAAGATTCGGCCATTCCCTGGAATTCACCACCATTCCTCCCAAAACACCTCCACGCAGACGGACACACAAACACCTACGCCTGCTGCTCCAGGAAATTTCTGTAATGCTGACGGAGGGGGCAATCGAGCGAGTTCGAACGCACCTAAAAGGGAAAGGCTTTTATTCCCACTTCTTTCTTGTACGCCAGAAGGAGAACAAATGGCGGCCCATTCTGGATCTCAGGCACTCAACGCTTTCCTACGGAGCCAATCATTCAGGATGGTGACGATTCAAGAAATACTGGGCATTCTAGAAAAAGGAGATTTCATGACCTCCTTGGATCTCCAGGATGCCTACTACCACATCCCCATCCTGAAGTGTCACAGAAAATTCCTAAGGTTCGAGGTTGCAGGACAACATTATCAATTCAAGGTCCTGCCGTTCGGCCTCAAATCCGCGCCGCGGATTTTCACGAAGTGCCTGGCACCGATGGCAGCTTTCCTGCGTCAAATGGGTCACCAAGTCTACCCCTACCTAGACGACTGGCTGGTGAAAGCACCCTCGGCAAAAGGCGCAGCCGAATCCTCCAGCGCCTGCACAAATCTTTTTCAGAGGCTAGGATTAACTCTCAATCTCAAGAAATCCTGCACTATCCCGTCCACAAAAATTACCTTCCTCGGGGCGGCCTTGGACACGGAGTCGGCAAGAGCCTTCCCCTCCAAGGAAAGGACAGACAAGATATTATCTCTGGCCACGGCTGTGGCGGCAAGGAAGACCCTAAAAGTCAGGACCTACACGTCACTCCTGGGCATGATGTCTGTAGGAAGGTAGATACCGGACTATGGTTACCCCCAACTTTTTGCCTGGTGTTTTGCTGGTTTTCCGACTTAGTTGACCTGGGGCCCTGCCAATCAGGACCCCATACCTACTGCTCTCTCTCTAAAATGGACTCCATGTACCTTAGGTACATTTCCAATTGGTACTGGGCCACCTTGTCAGACCCTGTAACTCAGGGCATCGGTGTGTCCAGGGCCTACCAGGGGCTGCAGCATGTATTATGCCACCCCTGGATGGCCATCTAAATCTGACACAACTGGCTGCACGACAGCTGGGGCAAGGTGGCGTACTCGCCCTTTGCTTTGGATATAGTATACCTATATCGAACCCTAAAATGGACACCCGAATTCCTATCAGTCACTCCTATGGCAGGCCTTGACAATCCTGAAGGCAGAGTGCGTGGAATCGTGTGAATTGGCGCTCTGGCATGAGCCGAGCCCCGTTGCAGCTTGCGGAACCAAGACCCAATGGCTGTTCCATGATAACGCGTACCATATGTAGCTAACTTCGGTATCGCGTTATCAAGACATGTCGAGTAAGGTGTCATACGAATCGGGATACTGACCCCTCACCAATGCTGGCGACGGGGTTAGCATTCCACCCTTCTAGAGGGACACGACATGTATGTAACTGTGAACCCCGGTTAAAGTTAACTGAAGCCTCAGCTCCACAAAATGGATGCTGCAACCACAGACACGAGTCTGACCTCCTGCTGCTGGGAGTCCTTCCAGCGAGGAGAGCTTGGACAAAGGGTTTTCTGTCCTGGGCGGTGCTCGCACCATCCCAGACAGGGTTTTGTGTATCCTGGGTAGGCAGGGCTTTACAGGAAGGTGACTGCGGAGTGGCACCCCGGTGCTCACTACGCATCTGCCGGTTAGAACCAGTTCCAGGGGCGCGCAGCCCCTGACCTGGGGAAAGTCCGGCAGGGGAGAGGGGTGTAACTACCCCCCTTCCTGGTCCCACCCCTAGGGCAGGACCTAGTCATGTACCCACCCATTCCTTTAGGATAAAGGCAGGAGCAGGGACCCTTCCAAATCAGATCATCTTTGCATCAAGAATACTTTCTACGAAAGGACTTCGAGACTCTTCTTAAGATTTCTCCCTTGTGGCTAAGGAGTAGTCACCCTGCATCCGCAGGCACCATCTAAGAACTCTGCGGTTTGCTGCAAGTCCTTCCTCAGGAATCCGACTGCCCAGCTCGACGAGAACCGGCTTCCCTGGCACCTCTGACCTCTACCCACATCGTCAGCTCAGCTGAGATCTGTGGGTGCGACGAGACCTCGAGGGACCGGCCATCATCAAAACCTGCACGCTTTCTTAATCGGCACGACCACCGAAGGTATCCTCTGGTGAGTGCTCTGGGGTCCGAGAAGCCCCGACCCTGAGCAGCTCCAGCACCGAAGTGCAGCCTCCCAGCATCTCCACGATCTGCGTGGGGCCCTCCTGCTTCACTGCTCAGCACGTTGTCTGGTCACTAGCCGCTAGCTTGTGCCCTTCTTGACGACACTCGACAACCAACGCTGCTGGTCTGGTTGCTCCAGACTGGCCCTTGCTCCCTTCTGCGAGAAGAGCACCCCGGACCCTCCTGGTCCACTCAAGATGCCATTTTAGGCCCACCACGTGGCCCTGAAATCTGCCAAGGCCGTTGCCCCAATCCTGGGCCCAGCGACGCCGACAGCATCAATCTTCGTGGGACAGCTCGCACCTCCATCCTGGTCGCCGACAACGCCTCCTGGTCCGTGAGACTGCAGAGCCTAGCGTCGCCCACTCACCTGGTCGAGGTGACGGCCATCTGGTGCCCTCCTGGTACCCTCTGACTACTGGCTAGTAGTACGAACTTGGCCCCCTCTGCTTTCAGGTGTCATCGATCTCTGATCCAGGCTTGGATCTCTACGAACTATCTCCACTGGTCGCCGGCCAGCAACTCCTTCCTTCCGGCTCCTGGCTCGTCAGCGAAGACTCCCGACGCCTGTAAGACTTGTGCAGCCGCAGCCCTCGTGGCTAGGTAACCTCGGCATTTCGGTGTCCTCATAGCCTCCTTACTTAAGGGTCCCGAGTCCCTCGCCTCTGACTTTGCCTTATCGGGTCCGCCCGAGACCACTAAACTTTCCGTGCCCTCGGGCCCTTGTATTGATTGTGCACTTGAAGTATTTTCTTAAGAGTTTCGTTGTGTGCTTAGTACCCTGTCCTCATAAAGAGTACAGGGCTGTTGTGATTCTAATAAATACACTGTTTATTTTCATAACACTTGCGTGGTGTCCTTTCACTTGGTGTTCAAGGGGTATGTGATGGTATAACAGCTGGCTTAACACACCCTCTAGAGTTTAGCCCGAAGACTGCTCATATCCACGCTACTAGGAGAGCTGGTCTAAGGTTGACTTACAACCAATCACCATAAGGGTCGTTTGGACCGATGCATAGTGGTCGCTATAATAGTGAACACTGCATATCGGGCCAACTTCTCACAATGTCTTCCTGTATTCTCCTCATCCCTCACTGCAGACTCAGGATGCGCCCGTTGCAGGAAGCTCTCGCGAGCCAATGGACTCAAAGTACTGGCTCTTTCGAGGACATGGTACAGATAACAACGAAAATATCCAGAAGTCTAGAGTGGTGGAGGCACCGCAAAAATCTAACCGTGGGACTGCCATTTTTCCTTCCGGCAACACCTCTGGTGGTCACCACGGACGCCTCCCTGGAAGGATGGGGCGCTTTCCTCCAGGACCTTCGGATCAGTGGCAAGTGGGACGCTCAGGAAAAACAGCTCCATATAAACCTTTTGGAACTGAGAGCCGTGTTTCTGGCACTGCAGGCCTTTCTACCACGCATCCAGAACTCCCCGGTGCTCGTCAAGACGGACAACACCACGACGATGCACTATCTCAACAAACAGGGGGGAACGCGTTCGCTCACTCTATCACGCGAATCGCAAAAGATCTGGAACTGGCTTGTCCTGCACGGGATCACGCTCAAAGCGGACTATGTACCAGGCAGAGACAATACCATCGCGGACGCCCTGAGCAGACAACGATCCCTCTCCCACGAGTGGGAACTAAGCGACAACGCTCTGACCCACATCTTCTCTCAATGGGGAACCCCAAGAATCGACCTGTTTGCCACCAAGGGGAACGCCAAATGCCCAAACTACGCAAGCTGGCATCCCCAACAAACGTCACTGGGAGATGCTTTTTCCATCGGCTGGTCCAGCGTGTTTGCGTACGCTTTTCCTCCGTTTCCGATGATCCCGAGGCTTCTCAGGAAGATGAAGGCGGAGCCCTGTACCCTGATCCTGATTGCCCCGTTCTGGCCGAGACAACACTGGTTCTCGGATCTGCTTCGACTCTCCATCAGGACACCGATTCGTCTACGACAACATCCGGACCTCCTGACGATGTCCAACGGGCAAGTCCAACACCCGAACCTGCAATCGCTCAGGTTATCGGCCTGGCTCCTGAGCACAGAGAGTTCTGTAACCTGAATATCCCACAGGAATGCAGAGAGGTATTGGCAAAAGCGAGAGCAGACAGTACCAACAAAACCTACTCTCTCAAATGGAAAAGATTCTGCATTTGGTGTTCAACACAGGGCCTGCAACCACTACAAATCACACCTGAACAAATATTGCCATACCTCCTACATTTGGCACAGTCAGGACTGGCACATGCATCCATAAAGGTTCACCTGGCAGCTATCTCACGGTTCACAAGAACTTTCACAGGACCTTCTCTGTGGTCCAGTAGACTAGTCAAACAATTCCTAAAGGGTCTTTATAGATCCTTCACGAGGCCTCGGAAGATTCCTCCAACGTGGCAACTCAATCTGGTCCTCAACCAACTCATGAGACATCCTTTTGAGCCCATTCACCGAGCATCCATCAAGTACATTTCGTGGAAAACGGCGCTCTTGCTCGCTTTAACATCTGCAAGGAGAGTGAGCGAGCTACAGGCTCTGTCCATTCAGGAACCATTTATGCAGTTCAGACAAGAAAGGGTGGTGCTGAGGCCGAACCCTAAATTCATACCAAAAGTGCCATCGGACTTTCATCTCAATGAACCGATAGTCCTTAAGTCTTTCTTTGCGAACCCTTCCACTGCAGCAGAAAGAGCCATACACTCTTTAGATCTCAAGAGATGTCTGAAGTTCTACCTCGATAAAACTAAGACTTTCAGAAAATCTTCACAACTGTTTGTGGCATACAGCAGACCGAGAATGGGTCTGCCTCTCACGAAACAAAGCATCTCGAGATGGATCTCCTCGGCGATTACATTCTGCCATGACAAGGCCGGACGGCCATTGAGCGATCAAGTTACTGCACATTCCACCAGGGCAATGTCAACATCAGCAGCACTGTTCGCTGGAGTGCCAATCTTGGACATATGCAGAGCGGCGACATGGAAGTCACCGCACACTTTCTCCAAACACTACTGCCTGGATCTCGAACTCCAGAAGGATGCAGCAGTGGGACAGGTGGTGCTTCGCCATCTCTTTCAGTGAGGTGAGCCTTCCTACATCCCGCCATCCAGGTATGCACATTCTTTGTTCTTGTAAGATTCTGCTTACGCTATTGTTCCCATGTTATTTGATGATATGTATATTGTCTAACATGCCTGCAGAGCAACTTTGCATAACTAATGTGCATATCTTATTGCTAACTACTCTGATTCAGGCATGTGAATCTATGAAAGACACCCATAATACTGGATAAGAAATGCGTTACTTACCTGTAACAGCAGTTATCCAGTATTGGTGTCTTTCATAGATTCACATGCAACCCTCCCGCCTCCCCTGGAAGGACTCACATCCCTCTCTAACAATACTACGTCTACCTAGCTGGGTGCGGGGGGGCGTGGCTTGGACGCCGATCGGGATGGCGGCGTGAGCTCGCAGCTCCGCGCGGAATCCCGCTAATTCTCCTGTTTTTGGGACCCTAGGCGACCCGAAAACGACTCTCCTGCCCTCTGAAGTGTAAGGGGACAGCTGGGCGTAATCGGAGAATCGCTGGGGGACTGCTGGCCCCGAGGAGATCGAGGAAGAGACGGCCGAGGTGTAGACCGGGGTGTGAAGAAAATGGCGGCGAGGAGGTCGGATGGCCCCGAATCTCAGCCCTGAGTCCGGCTGCCACCAAGCAGAGAGGGACCCTGCACCCGATGGCCCGACGCACTGAGACTGGCGGCGTGAAGCCTTGAGACCGGGAGACGCTGCCCGATTCACCCAGGAGACCCGAGGCCCCTGTCGGCCGCCGTCCCGAGACTCATCCTCCCCCCACCGGACTAGAGGGGGTGACGGAACGGAGCTCATCCGCCTGGTCATTGCCCCTGAGTCCACTGGCGGTGACATTGTACTGCCTGGTGCCCGGTACTCGGCACGGGCCCGTGAGAACACCCGCAGAACGGGTGGCCGGACTTGTGACGCAGCACCCTGACATGGCGGCGATCGGAGGGCCGACACCCGGGAGCCGCGACGGGGACTCGGCGACATCGACCCGGTTGAGTGAGAGTCCCTCCCCGGAGCTTGACCAAGAACAGCGGCTGAACCGGCGCTTGGATGCCATCCTTGAGGCGATCACCTCCACCAAGGAGGCGTTACATAACGACATTGCCCAAGTGGCCACGGGCCTGGGGCTACTACGTGCGGATCACGCGAAGCTGGCGGATCAGGTCAAGGATCATGACCAACTATTGCTGGACCTGAAGCCCTCGGTGGTGACCGCGGAGCACAGGATTACAGACATTTTGGCCCGGCTGGACACTCTAGAGCGGAGGGCGGAGGATGCCGAAGGCCGCAATAGGCGGAACAACGTGCGGGTCGTAGGCCTGCCGGAACGGATTGAGGGGGAGGATGCGGTGGCCTACATGGAGAACTGGTTCCGCACTGTGGTGGCGCCGGAGGGGCTTACTCCATTTTTCACTCTGGAGCGAGCCCACCGGGTGCCTGCTCGCCCGCCGGGGCTTGGCCGCCCCCCCCGCCCAATGGTGGTGCGGCTCCTCCATTACAAAGACCGAGACCTTCTCATCCAGCGGGCCAGGATGTCGGGCCCTTACGGGGTGGAGAACAGCAAGGTGACGATATTTCCGGACTACACGCAGGCGGTCCAGAAGGACAGGGCATCGTTCCTTGCTGTGAAGAAGGAGCTCAGGGAGGAAGGCATTCAGTACTCCTTGCTCTACCCGGCCAAGCTGCGGATTATCATGGATGGCACCACGCACTTTTTCCAAACTCCGGATGAAGTTTGGCACTGGCTTGAGTTGTACAGAGCAGGAACGGACAGGACACACCAAAGTAGGCGAGACCAGCCCAAGCAGCCCCGGGTGCGGCAGTCACAACGTATAAGGTCCCGCAACAGGCGCCAGCGGGAGAAGCGGGAGGCCCAAATGGCGGCAGAGAAGAGGGACGCACTCGCGGCGACGGCGGCCATCACAGGGTCACGACAGAATAGTGAACGAGCCGAAACGGATTCGGGAGGAGAGGGCAGCAGAACTGGAGAGGAACTTTCGGAAGCAGAGAGCCAGAAAGGGCCGACAGTGACCCCACAGACTTCGGACGATATTATCTGCGGCTAAGATAGACTTTGGCCTTAATCGGGACTTCATGGTAGGGTGATATCCTGTTGTTGGAGGGCGGGTTGCCGGGCGGGGGAGTGTATCAGAGGGGATGATGGGCGGACGCGGGCTCCGCTGGCTGGGGTCGGCGGCGACTCACCCCCCCTAGGCCCTTAAGGCCGACTGTGGTGGAGACCACAGGGTAAGTGTGCGAGAAGCTGGTTCAAGGTTTGGATGGGGGCGGCCATTGGGTTCGTGTGCTCTGTCCTGGGGAATGGGGGTTGGGGAATGTTTCAGTTTTGGGTTTGTTGGGGGGGGGGCAACTGCATTGGGGGGGTCCTGGATCGTTGGAGTTTGAATTGGACTGCACGGACTTGGAATGGGGACATTACCTAATTTGAAATGCCTAACGTGGAATGTCCGGGGGCTGCGGACTATGGTGAAACGTCACAAAGTACATGCATACCTGGTACGCAGGGGGGTTCAGATAGCTATGCTCCAGGAGACTCACCTCACTAAAAAAGAGTGCGCTGCCTTGCAGAAAAGATGGCGGGGTCAGGTTTTTGGCACCACTTATTCAGCGTATGCCAGGGGGGTCTTGATCTGGGTGAGGGCGGGGATCCCCTTTCAGGTGCTGAATCAGGTAATAGATCCGGATGGCAGATTTGTAGCGGTGGAGGGGAGATTGTATGGACGGGATGTGGTGTTATGTTGTGTTTATGCACCAAACACTGACCAAGGCCGATACTTTGATAGCCTCTCGGGGTCCTTGGCCTCTTTCCTGGCGGGTCCGATAGTTCTAGGGGGGGACTTCAATTCAATTACGGATGTGGCTCTGGATAGGTCCCATCCCCCCCTGGTGGACTCTCCTGTGCGCAGGCTGGCCGCGCACAGGAAGGACTGGCAAGAACGATGGGGGTTGCTGGATGTCTGGAGGGAGAGGCACAGGGGAACCAAGGACTACTCCTTTTATTCCGCCTTACACGATTTACATGTTAGGATTGACTCGGTGCTTTGCGGGGGCTCCCTAGCTCCATTGATCACCCATGCTGAGTACCTTGCTAGGACGATATCTGACCATAACCCCCTGTTGGTGCATATTCAATGGCAGAGGGAGCGCTCAGTAATACCAACATGGCGGCTTCGGCCGGAGACGCTAGAAGATTCTGTGTTCGACGACGCGGTCCGGCAGGGCATTGAAAGTTATTTCGGTGTGAATGATGGAACGGCGACGAGCAGGTCTGTTGAATGGGATGCAATGAAAGTGGTGGTGAGAGGGGTGTGCCTGGGTAGGTTCTCGAATGCTCGAACGACTGTGCTGAATGACCTAAAGAAAGCGGAGGAGACTTTGAGGGACCTGGAACGCCGCAGGCCGACTAGGCCAGATTTACAGGCCCAGTTATTGGACGCGAAGGAAGTGGTAGCCGCGGAGACGGAACGTTTGAGAGGCTATGATTACAGGCAGTACATGATTAGGGCACACGCAGAGAGGGACAAGGTGGGTACCCTCTTGGCCAGATTAGCTAGCCCGGAACTTAGGGGCTGCCCGATCCTCAGCATTATTGACGCACGGGGAGAGATGGTGTACTCTCAGGCAGCTGTAGTGGACCGCTTTCGGGGTTACTATGAGGAATTGTACCGGAGTCAGCTGGGAGTGGGGGCGCAGGACATCGTGGAGTACCTGGGGGAGAGGCCGCTTCCGGTCTTGGATGAGGGCGACGCGACGGACCTGGGTAGCCCGATCACGCTTGCGGAAATTCGAGTGGCTATCAAACATATGGCCCGTAACAAGACACCCGGGGTGGACGGACTCCCAATCGAGTTCTATCAGCACTATGTAGACGCTCTGGCGCCCAGGCTGCTGGTGGTGTATGCGGAGGCCTTCGAGAAGGGGGTGTTGCCTGCCTCCATGCGGGAGGCCTTGATAGTACCACTCCTCAAGCCTGGCCGGGATGCCGCGGACGTGAGGTCTTATCGCCCGCTGTCCATGCTGACGGTGGATTACAAGATCCTGAGTCGCATCCTAGCCACTAGACTGGCCCCGCACATGACGGGCCTGGTACACAGGGACCAGGCCGGGTTTATACCCACGAGGAGCACGGCGATGAACATCCGCCGCCTAGTGGGAATAATGGACGCCATCTTGGAAGGGGAGGGGTCGCCAGCGGTACTGTCCGTGGATATTGAGAAGGCCTTCGATAGTTTGGAATGGCCTTTCCTGGATGGAGTACTGGAGCGGTTTGGCATGGGCGATGGGTTTCGGAAGTTGACGAGGGTCTTATATAACTCGGCGACGGCGAGGGTACGATTGGGCGGCCTGGTATCTGCCGCGTATCCGGTGGGCAGGGGAACACGACAGGGATGCTCTCTCTCCCCTCTATTGTTTGCCCTAGCGATGGAACCCTTGGCGGTCCATGCGAGGTCCGGCGACCGTTACGCGGGAGTGGTGGGGGATGGGCAATGGCATTATATATCGCTTTATGCGGATGACCTGCTCATGTACCTAGCAGACACCTCGGGGGCACTGGTCGGAGCGATGGATCTGTTGTCCGAGTTCGGCCGACTGTCGGGCCTTAGGGTCAACTGGGCAAAAACCTGCGTGTTTCCGCTGAGGACGGGATCGCCAGCCCCTAGTAGCGACCTGGGTGTGACGTGGGAACCCTCTTGCATCGTCTACTTGGGTGTCCGCATTTACCACTCGGCCGCCGACCTCCTGGAGGGCAACATTGGCCGCTGTGTCCGGTCACTGCGGGGTAGCTTGTCTTTCTGGTCGACCCTGCCGCTGACGGTCCTGGGCAGGATAGCATTGTTGAAGATGGTGGCGCTCCCCCGCTTCCTTTATTATTTCCGAACGCTACCAGTTTGGATTCCCCAGGGGGTGTTTAGGGACCTGCGGTCAATGATTATTGGCTTTCTGTGGGGGCATAGTCGTCGCAGGGTAGCATTGAGCACGCTCCTTCGCCCCAAACTGGAGGGGGGCATGGCTGTGCCCGACCTTGAACTATATTATTTAGCGGCGCAGTTGCAGGTCCTAACGCAGAATGTAGCCAGGGTGTTCCGGGGGCCGGAGGAAGACCGGGGTCGGGGGATACAGCGCCACGTGCTGTCGTACATCATTATGCAGCAAAGGCTCGAATTACGGGCCCTCACCATGGAGGAGCGGACGCTCCGGCTGTGTTGGCAGAGGAGCCTCCGGAGAGCGAGAGCATCGCGGCCTTATGCCCCGGAGATCCCGATCGGGATGTTGACAGCTTTGCCTCACGGAGGGGACTGGTCCCCGCTGATGGATTGGGAGGACGCGGGGTTGCAGGTGGTGGGTGACTTGTATATAGATGGGGCGTTGGCACCGTTCGACGTGCTCCGGGACCAGTTCGGACTGCCTGAAGGGGGCTTCCTACTACACGCGGCTATAGTGACTGCCGTGCAAAAGCACTGGAAGGAGGGGCTCCTAGAACCCGCGACGACTATGGCATGCCAATATGTGGTGATGGCAGCTGGCACATTTAAAGCTGTGACATGCCTCCATAACAGGATGCTGAACGATGGGCTGGAACCACTCCATGGGCTCAAGGCGAAGTGGGAGGAGAGCGTCGGCCGGCCCATACCGGACACGGCATGGGGCCATATCCTGCGACGCACGTGGAAGGGCACTAGGAACGCGCGCTTTCAGCAGGTCCATTTTTATGTGCTTCATAGGGCCTACCTAACCCCAGAAAAACTGCAGCGGCACTTTAGGGTGCCGGATGCCTGTTGCCCCCGGTGCTCGTACCTAGGGGCGGACATGGACCACTTGTTTTGGGGGTGTCCGCAACTGGGAGCTTACTGGACTGAGGTAGGGGACCTCCTGAATGAAGTGACTGACAGGGAGGTAGACTTCGACATGGCGACGTGCCTATTGCTCTGGTTCCCGCACACTAAGCACACCAAGGTGACCAGTAAATTTATAGATCTGGGTCTGATATTGGCTCAAAGGGAAATATCGTGGCACTGGAAGGCCAGGGGGGGTCCCTCACTGCGTAGGTGGAAGAATGAGTTGCTGCGATGGTCTGACTGCGAGAGCGTGCTCCGGATGAAGCAAGCAGTGAAGTTGGGGAATGAGAAGGCTCTGGATGCAGCGCGTGCATGGGAGTTAGTGGTACAGGCTCTGCGTGACGCTTTGGTTGAGGATGAGGACGGCGAGGAATAGGCCGCTGGACACCGCGGGGCGAACACAGAAGTATGACCTCACGCACTGTAGTGGACCCATCCAGTTCAGTAGAGCGAAGCACACACCTTAGCAGTTGCCAGGGGGGGGGGGGCGTTGGGGGGGTTAGTTGTAGGGGGAGTTGGGGAGGGCCGGAAGCCGTTGGGAGGGTTGCTGGTGGAGGCCTCGGACCTACTGGGACTGGGGGTACTGAGTGGTGGGCGGTTTGATTGGTTGGGACGGCCTGGCACGAAGGCCCGAATAGCCTAGAGCAGGCCCCGATGGGGGCGATTATGTTGATACCTCGGAGATGGCTGACGGGAATGTTGTTGCGGGTGGAGGGGTAAAAGCAGATACATAAAACGATCTTTCGCCAGGGTCCCAATGGGACGTGCACTGTGTTGTGCTCCTACGGAGCGATCTGATATGCCGCCCGGCCTCCGGGATGCGGGCTGAATGGCTGTGTATAACTGTGAACTGTTACTGGAGGGGGGGGCTCGCAAGTGCACTGGCTGATTACTTTTTTCCTGCTGTTTATAACTCTGCAATAAAAATATATTTAAAAAAAAAAAATACCTAGCTGGGTGCGTACGAAAATCTGAGGGACTGAGGCTCCTCCCAGGAAGGTTCTAGAGGGAGGTCGGAGCTGATTGGCTGACTCTGAGAGTTTGGTCCTTTTTGCATAAGGACAAGGAAAGGCTGCTAAGGGGAGACCCTTAGGCCTATTTTCTCTATGTATGTCTATAGGAAATTACTTTTATATGTACCGGAGGCTCCCGTCTCGACGACGGGGAATGATTCAGGCATGTGAATCTATGAAAGACACCAATACTGGATAACTGCTGTTACAGGTAAGTAACGCATTTCTTCTCAGTGACAGAGGGAAAAAAAGCTTTCAATGCTAGCCTATATGCAAGACCATCACTGGAGGAAGATCCTTCTCCTACCTTGTGGCAAAGACCTGGAACACCCTCTCCACCTCAGGCAATCAGTCTGCCTCAATTCAGAAAGACCTGGCTCTTCGACTGAACCACAGAACCTTCAGCGGAGCTGCTGGCCCACGCTCGACATGTCTCACTCCCACCCTCTGCCCCCCTTCCCCTCCCAACGCCTTGAGACCCTTGTGGGTCAGTATTTGCGCTTTACAAGTAACCTGGTTGATTGAATGCTAGTTGAATCGCCCAGAAATCCAAAAAATTGATGTGAAGTCCGTATTCTGCCAGAGACCAGAGTCCTCTGATCTACACCTCTCCCAAATGGTCGCCTGATCCCTGGAGTGGCTCATCAGTCACTACTGTGAGATCTGGTTGGGGAAGGTGCTGCCTCTGACCCAATCGCTGTTCGTAAGCCACTACTGCTGGTTCTTTGCAGTTCCTTTTGAGATCAGAACCACATCGAAGAAATTCCCCTAATGCTGCGCCCACTGGGACTTCAGGTCCCTCTGCAGAGCCTACATACCCTATCTGGCATGATTTAGCAACATTATGCAGGAGGCCATGAGGCCTAGCAGCCTCAGAGCCATTCTCACCAAAATGCGGGATAGATTCTGAAACATTGGTATCATAAACTGAATATCCTGGACTTGCTGCTCAGGAGGATATCCGAGGGATGCTGGTATGGCCAAAGGGTAGCACAGTGAACTGAAAGTGCTTGTGGCATACCTTGAACCACAGGTAATACCTGTGGGCAGGCAGGATGGGGATGTGAAAATATGCATCCTGCTAGTCCAACGCTTCTAGCCAGTCCCCGTGGTCTAGGGCAGGCAAGATCTGAGCCAATGGGAATAGCTTTAATATCTCCTTTTTGAGGAAGAGATTTATGGTTCAGAGGTGTAGAATAAGACCTTTGTTATTTTTGGGTATTGGGTATTAAAAAGTAGGAGGAATAACCACCACTGGCTAGGAGATCGGAACCAGTGTGGCTCAGGGGTTAGAGGTGGCAGACCCGGAAGCTGAGATCGGTCCTGGACCAAGGTTCAATTCCCCGCCTCGGCGGGTCTTGGGCTCAAAAATTCCACAGACTCGATAATTCTCGTTCCGGTGCCTACTCGACTCACGGGTTCACACTCTGCGACTCTGGGCAATAGCTTGCTTAATCTCCACTACGGCCCCTCGCGGCGGGATGCCTGGCTTTCACCTTGTGGATACCCTGCTGGGGTTATCTCACAGGGGAATACCAGGACGGGTTCCCAAGGCAAGCGCCTTGATGCCTTCGGGTGATACGTGCGCTATATAAATCGCAATACATCACCTCCTGTCCTTTTCTTTGGACCTCCGCGCGCAAAATGTACCCCGTGGCTCTAAAACCCTGTGGGTTCGAAGCTGGAATCGTGTGGATGTCCCTGCTTTCTGTGAGGCCCTAACTGCCACTTGTCCTGATTTTACCAACATTCCCCCCCAACAACAGCTGGTCACCTTAGACAGCTGGATAATCCACCTTCGGGATAAAAATGCCCCGTTAAAGAAGGTTACTATAAATCACCACCATCATGCTAATAAGTGGTTCACCCCTGCCCTTAAAGCACTCAAGCTGACTGTTCGCCAAGCTGAACGGGCTTGGAGGCTGAAATATTGCCCTACTAGCAAAAATCGCTATACCTCCCTGCTAGCAGAATACAAAAAAGCGATTCTAGCGGCCAAGAAAGACTTCTTCTCCCAACGCATTCTGAAAGCAGAATGCCAGCCACGTGAAATCTTTGCTACAGTCCACGAGTTAGCCCTGTCAGATAGGCCTTCACCTTCGATTATACCTTCCCAGTCACTGTGCAATTCACTGAACGAGTTTTTTATTGAGAAAGTTGCGCAAATAAAAGCTCGCATTCCTCCTCCATCTAACTCCTCACCAGATTGCTCCCCGCCACAGAACACCCAGCGCCTGACTTCTATTCCGCTGCTAACCAGTGAGTCCCTTTCCCCACTACTTAAGCGTGTAAAATCTGGGTCTCCTTCTGACACGTGCCCAGCCCGCTTGCTGGCCCAGGTGTTTTTGGCCTGTCCCGTCCCTGCCCTTACCGTTTTAAACAATACCTTCAGCCTAGGTCTAGTCCCTACTGCTTTTAAATCAGCCACCATCATCCCCATTTTAAAGAAGCCTGGGGCTGACCCTGCCTCTCTGGTCAATTACCGCCCCATATCCCTGCTTCCCTACTTGGGCAAGGTGGCGGAGACGCACGTGTCTCAAATTCTGAGCTCCTTTGTTGAGGACAGCAATTATCTGGCCCCATGCCAAGCTGGCTTCCGACCTCGACACTCTACCGAGAAGGTGGTGATTTCGGTCATGGACCAACTTAGGGAGGGACTTGACGCCAACACCCCCAAGATTCTGGTCCTTTTGGACCTCTCCGCCGCCTTTGACACCGTGGACCATAACATCTTGTTGTCACGGGTCAGGGCGGCGGGGATCGAGGGGCTTGCATTTGCCTGGGTCGAGTCATTCCTGAAGGACCGTAATCAGACAGTCCATCTCGGCACCTTCTCGGCCTCTCCATGTACTGTCACCTGTGGTGTCCCTCAGGGCTCTGCTCTTTCCCCCTTACTTTTTAATCTCTACATCTTCCCCTTGGTTTTTGCTTTACAGAACTTGGAGGTCACTGTATATAACTATGCAGATGATCTCCAACTCATTTTTGATCTTTCCTCCCCCTCAGGGGTTGGCAGTTTCCAGTCCGTCATGCTATTTATCCGAGATTGGATGAACACCAACCAGTTAAAACTTAATCCGGATAAGACGGAACTTGTGGCGACGGGCGGTGCTGCCAATCCCTGGTCTCCTTCGTTCTGGCCCCCCTCACTTGGACCCCCTCCTTCCCCTTCTTGTTCAGTTAAAACCCTTGGGATCATTCTCAACAATCAATTAACCCTTCACTCACACATTAATTCGGTGGTTTCTTCTTGTTTCTTTACACTTCGACTTATCCGGAAAATAGCCAGATTTTTTTCCACTTCTGCTTTAAAGCTAATCCTGATGGCCATGGTCTTGTCAAAAATCGACTATGGAAACATCATTTACAATGGAGCCCCTGCGTATGCCTTGCAGCGCCTACAGTTAATACAAAACCAGGCGGCCCGCCTGGTTTTTGGCCTGTCTAAGTCCCATCACTCAACTCCCCTACTCAAGAGCTTACATTGGCTCCCGATAAAAGAACGAGCCAGGTTTAAGCTGGGGTGCTTGACTTTTCAAGCAAGAGCAGGTACAGCCCCGGCCTTTATTAATTCGGCAATTTCTCTCTATGTTCCTTCTAGAGACCTCCGCTCCTCTAGTTTAGCCTTACTAACCACGCCCCGGTTTAAAAAGAAGCGGGCAGGAGGGCAGAAGTTTTCTGTGCTTGCTCCCACCTTCTGGAACGGCCTCCCCTTGTCTTTAAGACTTTCTTCCTCCTACATGGAGTTCCGGAGGTCACTAAAAACATTTTTGTTCCAGCAGGCCTTTGGCACCTAGCTATCCTATTATCACTAGCTCTTTTTATTTCATCCTTCTAGGGACCTCGCCAGCGCCATGAAACTGACTCAGTGTACGTGCGCTCTATAAGTTCTTTTTAAATTAAAAAAAAATTAAATTAAATACATTTACATTTACATTTACATAGCCCCCTTGGCCAGCAGAGCTGCAACTTTGATATCAGAAAAACCTTTCTATAGCCCCCTTGGCCAGGAGAACTGTAACTTCCTCCTGGAGAAAGAAAAGATGGTACTCCGGATGCCGTTCTTGAGATGGTGGTAAAGGGGGAGGAAAAGACGGAAGTAACCACTCCGAATGATCCGCAAGACCCATTCATCCGATGTTATGGACTGCCAGTGGAGGCGATGTTGGATTTTCCCTCTGACTGGACACTCATTGTCTTTCAGAACCAAACTAGGAGGATTTGGACCCTGTAGCTGCTGGGGCGTCAGTGCAGGATGATGGCTGGGGTATGGCTGACGCGGTTGAAAGCCCCTTCCATTGCCACGAAAGGGGTGAAAGGCTGACTGGGGGTGAGGTGTAACTGAGAGTCCCAAGGACCTGGCCATAGCCCTCAAGTCCGTGAAGTGTTCCAGCATAGAATCTGCCTTTTCTCCGAAGGACTTGTCAAAGAACTTGTCCATGAGGTTGGCCTGGACATACACTGAAAACCCAGATTTTCTGAGCTAGGTGTGACATCGCAAGGTCACAGTCTACAAATCTGCTATGCCCAGCGATTTAGTTGTGTCCAGACCACACCTAATGGCGAACTTTGATGCATCCCTCCCAACTCTCACTGCTTTGGAGAGGATGGCCTGGGCTTCCTCAAGGACCTCTGGCTGCACTTCCCATAAGGAATGCGAGAAACTGCCCAGAATGCGAGAAACTGCCCCGAAGGCATGTTGTGTTCACTGGCCGCAATGCTGGCTGGCGGAAGAAAACATCTTCCGCCGAAGTACTTGGATTCCCTGTCCACAGAGCAGAAGAGAATGTGCCATGGGATGTTGAAGCTTGAACTACCAATCTCTCAGGGGTAGGATGTTGGCAGAGGAAACTTGGATCACCCCTGGTGTGGCAATGGCGGCCAGCCTTTGTCCTGTTCACATGAGCCCCTGTGCTAGGTTTTAATCACATGCCTGAAAGGACATTAGTCAGGGCTTCATTCAAGGACAAAAAGGGTTCTGATGAGGAAGCCCCAGTCTGAAGCACTATAGTCAAGAGGTTAGTCTTGACCTGCACCGAGGTGCCCGGAAGCGCACTGGAGGGGTCAGCCCAATCAAAATCTCAGTGAGTGACCTCGTAAAACTCTTTTTTTTAAGCAAGATCACTCTGGCTCCCAGGAACAGTGGGAGACGCGGAGTCTTACCTGGCAACGGCTCCGCAGAACTGTGCCTGGAATATCGATGTTACTCACTGGTCTTGTCTATCCTCAATGGTTGAGGTAAAGCTGAAGTCAGTCTAAACTTCTTCTTGTGCTTCTTTACCAGGTGTCTTGAGGACCATGAGTACGAAAAAGATTTGGGGATCCTGGAGTCCTCATGCGACCTTCTCTTCCTCGATCAGGACCGAAATCTCCTAGGAGTCGCGTTAGATGGCAGCGACTGCCGGGCCGCAAGGAGCTTTAGGGACTACTCCCTCAAAGCTTTCGGCTCCATGACCCCACATTCTGAGCACAACTTATGGTGTGTCTCAAGCGTGACCACGTCTCGAAGTACAGAAGGTGCAGATCAGTAACCGACATGGCACAGTGACCGTTACCGCCTGACTTAAACTCTACCTTTCTATAGGTCATCCCTCGACACACCAGGAAAAAATCTTTGACAAAATGTCAAAAAGAGACGGGATAGCTCTTCTCTGGGTTAGCACTAACTGGTGTGGAAAGAAAAGAACGGACGTAGGGGCTCTGTTCGTGCAAAATGTTTCCGGATCCAATCTGACGCCTGGAAAATTCAAAGGTAAGGAAACTGCAGCTAGAAGTCTCAATCGGATCCCTCCTTCCAACTTCAAGACTTGAGCTGCTTCCACTTTTGTTGCGACTATTATTGTAAGTAAAGTGAAAACCCTTTCAGCTCCTTGTATTGGGCTAACATATCTGGAAAGATGAAATATGGAATCCTATCATCTTGAAATTGCAAATTAAGCTTAAAAGCAGCATTGAGCATAACGTCTAGTAAACTGAGAACACCCAGTGTGTACGATCTATTTTTTTTAGGCGGCCTGTAGCCTTAATGTTTATGAAAAGGCCGTTTACATGTCCTTCCAGCATTTGTCATCTCACTTTAATCCTTCCGATTCATAAGCTCTTCCAATGTGAATAATTTCCTTCATTGCCCATGTTGTCATGCACCTCTTGTGGTAACTACTGTAGGGCCGCCACCCTCCCTGCCATATCTTCCTGTTTTTGTACTTGTTTCACCATAGTGTGTTTTTTGTTTTTTATTTGTGTTAATTCTGGGTTTCTGTTTTCTGCAAGCAGTCGGGGACATTGGTAATGGATTGTGCAAAATCCAGGGACGGCGCTACTGTATTTTTCCTAAATTTGTAAATGAGTAATTCAGTATCACCTTTTCTAGATGGGGCTTTTAAGTATGTTGCTGTGTATAAATTATCAGATTTATTGCATTTTCTATGCATAAAAGACATTATTTTTCCTACCTGGATTCTGTGTTGAATGCATCTTGATAATTGACAGTTGTTTGTAACAGAGATGGTGGTTGCAAAGGTGAAATCTCAAAGTGCTGCACTGAAATGTGGCTGTGTAATGGACTAGAACTTGGCGGAACCAGGTACAGTTCATAAAATAACTTCAAGTCAGTTCTCTTATCAAAAATTGATGCATGGCGAAGGCCATCATCATAGATTTTTTAATATATATATATATATATACTAGCAGCCCGCCCCAGCGTTGCCTGGGGCAGAAAGGGGCTGGGGGCAGTACACCCGCTCCCGCCCTGACCCCCTCCCGTCCCGACTCCCTCCCGCCCCCACTCCTCCCGCCTGTGCCTCTGTGCACACCCGCTCCCGCCTCCCGCCGGCCGCCGCCCATTGTTTATTTTGGCCTTGAACACTCTACAACTATTTGCAAGGGTTGTCTGAACGCACGGTTCTTGTGAAGTCCATGCATTTTGATATTTGCTCGGATCATATGTGCTCATATGTCAAGGTCTTAGAAGATGCACTTCTGTCCCCCGTGGAACATGATGCTCTATTCTTGGCTATGAATTGCAGTCGATATTCCATATTTCGCTCCACGCTGCACTTTTTTAATGTATGCATGCCGAGCCATCACTGTTCATTGAATATCTATGCTTTAAATCCCCCGTAGATGCACTGCTGAATTCTGATCTATGCATTATTTAGCATCACCGTAGATTCCACGCTATATGTTTATTCTGCTGAACGCAGGCTTTCCAATACCGATGTGTATGAATCGCTCGGCAAAGAGTGCCCCGCTCTGACCTGCTTCCGTTTCCCGCTCCCGCCCCGACCCCCTCCCGTCCCGACTCCCTCCTGCCCCGACTCCCTCCCACACCACTCCTCCCGCCTGTCCCTCTGTGCACACCCGCTCACGCCCGCCTCCCGCCTCGATTTCAATAAATTACCAGAGCTGCGATCTTCACTTCACCGCCGCTCCTCTTCGCCATGACGTGCCCGCGCTCCTCACTTCACACCGCAGCTCCATGTTTCTCCTCCTCATCATCACGCACGTCCTCATAACGCACGTCGCGGCCAGCGCTACGTCACGACCAGAGCAGCGTCGCGGCCGGCGCTACTTCCAGGGCACTACTTTTTTTTTTAAGTTATATTTTTTAATGTACGTTTTTTTTTTTTTTATAGCCTATGTCCATCTGCACACCCTGACAATTTCTACAATGTATCGGGTGTGTGGATTGGCGCTGTGGTTCCGGAGTTTACCTGGCTCAAAGGTGCGTGTTCTCTCTTTATAATAGTAGTATAGATATATATATATATATATATATATATCAAGCGATTCTCTCTGTATATTTGAATCATGTACTCCATTTCCCCCAAAGGTCAAGATACAAATAGAACACCATGTTGTATTTTCTTTTGGTTATGTTTTGACTTGGCAAGTTTCTACTATATATTGATTGTAGCAGTTATTTACACGGTATGTAAATTTTGTAATTGAAAGTGGAGTGTGAGTTTAAACGTCCTGAGGCGGAAAGCCGGGACCTTTATTGCTGCTATTTTGCATATTGCACGAGCGCTTTTTAACATTGCTAAAATCGTTTTTACCTGTTTTTAAATTGTTTGCTGAATAATAGTGAGACAATCCCGTGTGCCTCTCACCAGGATGTGCCCCTGATCTCCCCCAGTGCAGCCGAGTAAGCGCTGCCGGGGTCCCCGCCATCTTGGGTGAGGGCAGGAGCAGGGCGAGCAGGCGAGTGCTCAGCCTCTCCCACCCTCCCGCCCCTCGCCAGTACGAAACGGAGCCACCACGCCGGAAGCGCAGCGGACGGGCGCAGCGGGCGCGCCTAAGGCAAGCCCGTCCGCGCCAGGCCGGGACCCGGGGCCATAATCCCTGCCCCCCCCCCTCAGCCATCCACGGCCTCTGAGCAAATGCCCCATCACCTACTCAGGAAGCGAGCTAAGAAAACTCAACACCGCTTACTGTCAGAACCAAGCATCATGTGCACAACTGGAACCCCTAAGCACCTTGGGACCAGTTAGCTGCAGGAACTGCCACTGGCTGAGCAACCCCTGGCACTGCCCCACCAATCTCGCTTCCCAAGAAGTAACTCTAAAATGTATCTATCTTAACGCAAGGTCCCTCCCCAAACATGCAATCGAGGTATGGGACATTGCCCCAGTATTGGAACTTTCATAGATTCCCATGCTTTGTATCATTCCCCGTCGTCGGACTGGGAGTCTCGGTAATAAAAAATATCATAGTAGTAGGTACAAAAGAGAAAGGAAAGGCCTAGGCCTCATTCCCTTTTGTAACATATCAGCCTCTTTTTGTAAAAGAGACCAAACTCTAGGCGTCAGCCAATCAGAAGAGCCTCACCCTTAGAACCTTCCTGAAGGAACCTCAGAGCCTCAGATTTTCTACCGCACGTTGTGCTAGGGAGTCTCCATTGAGCTCTGCTCTATTTCTACTCTTTAAAGCTCATTTCTACAGATATTTCTTCAGGATTTTCTTCAGATTTCTTCAGGAAACTCTTTCTTCATCAAAATGTCTGAGGTTGAGAAGAAAAAAGCCCTTTTCAAACCCGGTTCCACCTGCGGGAAGAAAAGGCTGTTTGTGGAAGACAAACACAAGGATTGCATCTATTGCCTGTATCCAGATCACAAGGCAGAGGCCTGTAAGATTTGCCGCACTCTCTCCGCCAAGACCTTGAGAGATCGGGCTGGAAGGCTTCTTACATGGTTGCAGAGGCAGAAAGAAAGGAAACATGGAGTTTCCAGTGATGAGGAGGAATCGGTGTCCTGTGCTTCTTCTAGAAGGTCAGTGAAAAGGGGTAGAGGTTCCCCATCTTCCTCTACTGGGCGCCCCTCTAAGGCTTCAAAGAAGACCCCCAGGGAGTCTGATGGCCGGGGTTCAGGAGGTTCCCCCCACCGCAGTGGGTTGGGCCAGGCAGAACTGGTTTCGCCTCCTAAGGGTGAGAAGACAGACCCAGCCTTCAAGAAACCCTCATCACACTCTTCAGAGAGGAGTTCAAAGTCCTCTACGACGAAGACTTCGTCGACGGTAGCTCCGTCGATGACGAAAATGAAGCCCAAGATCCAATTGGTCCCGTTGACGGGAGCGTCCACGACGGAAGCTCCGTCGTCGTCGAAGAAGAGCTCGACGACGACATCGTCGACGAAGACGAAGACATCGTCGACCAAGAAACCATCGTCGTCGACGGTGGTGTCGACGACGGCAGTACCGACGACGTCGATGACGGCAGTACCAACGACGACGTCGACGACGACGGTGTCGACGACGGTCATGTCGTCGACGAGTGCTTCGACGACAACAATTTCTACATCGACGGCGGGCTCGTCGTCGGTGGCGTCGACGACGACATCTTCTTTTCCTATCTCGTCGACGAGGATTTCACCGGCGTCGACGGAAAAACCAACAATACTGGCTGCAGAGAGAAGGGTGACGATTTCCCTCACTAGGATCACGCCTGAAATGACATCCCCAAGGAGGGTGTCCTCATTACCTCCCACGAGGTTGCTAGACCAGGAAGACTCTGAGGGAGACGGTCAGGATAGCTTTGATTATGCGAATAGCCCATCTCAGCTTCTCATTAAAAGTCAAGAGACGGACTCGGAGGAGGCATATGAACAAGGTGGCAGTGACTACCCACAAACAGACCACCCAAGGGAATATGAATCACAAGGCATGGTTTCAGTCCCGACGTCCTTCCTACATGACCTGCACAAAATGTTGCAAGACTATAAATCCAAAGCCGAGCGCCCAGCGCCGAGAAGGTCTGCTCCGTCAACACCAGTGAAAGACCACTCTTCAGTTGTCCTACCTGTACACCCGGTTCAGACTCCTCCTCAACCGCAGCGGCCAGTGCCCCAGGCTATCTCTGAACCAACAGATGATCCGGATGGGGATCATGATAATGATACGGATGGGTCATCCGATAATAATCAAGACTCGGATCAGGAAGGGGATGAATACAATGACTACATCCACCCGGATCCAGCTTCACCACACCAGGACCTAGGTGATTCTCCTCCTGCTGACATCGGCAGTTTTCACCAACTAATGGAACGTGCAGCCGGCCGATTTAAGTTGGTGTTGCCTGCACAAACCACAGACTGTTTCTTGTACGATTTTAAAGACACACATCGCAAGACTACGAGGTCCATTCCGATTGTGGAACATCTATGGGAGGAGGGTTTGAAGACCATGAAAAACCCTGCGACGGTGGTCCCTGTGCTGCCGTGCCTTGACAAAGTATAAAGCGCCGGACGATGGACCTGCTGCCCTGACAGGTCATCCCAAGCCGGACTCTGTAATTTCACAGGCAGCACAAAGGAAGTCACGGAACCCTTCTGCTCCCTTGACGGCCCCTCCTGACAAAGATGGACGGCGGTTGGATAGCACAGGCAAGAGATTTTCATCCATTGCTAGCCTTCTGGTTCGCGCCGCCAATGCTTTGGCAATATTGGGACGATATGATCGCCAGTTGTGGTGCGATATAGCTCCCTATTTGGATCAACTTCCACCAGAATCAGGGCTGGAAGCCAAGAAGACCTTGCAAGAAGGTGAAGCGGTCTCCATGGAGATCATAGACTGTGCCATGGACATTGCCACAACATCCTTTAGGGCTTTGGCAGGAGCGGCAGTGCTAAGACGCCAGGGGTGGCTTAAAGCGACTTGGTTTAGGCCAGAAATCCAAAATAAGGTTCTTGATCTACCTTTTGACGGCGAGGCACTCTTCGGCAAATTGATCGACGACACGCTTCAGGACATCAAAAAAGACACGGAGACGGCTAGGTCGCTGGGAACGCTCCAATACCGCAAAACTCCTTTTAGGGGTGCGAGAGGCAGAGGTGGCACTTACAGGGGCGCATACCAACAACAGCGCTATTCTGCAAAAAGCTCTGGATACCAGACAAGCCGCCAGTCCTACCAACAGAGACAGAACCAGTCCTATGGTTATTCACGGCCTTACAACAAGGGCAAGCAAGCTGCCCGTGGACGAGACTCGTCCAAACGCCAATAGCGGCCTCCTGGCTCTGCCTACTGCTCCCTCCTCCAAGAGATCATCAGTTGGAGGCAGGGTGTCAAAATTCCTTCTGAATTGGTCCCAAATTACATCGGACCGTTGGGTGCTCAACATCATCAAACGAGGACATTCTTTAGAGTTTACGGAAGTCCCTCCACCCAGACCCCCATCAGCCATACCATCAAAACATCTGCATCTCCTACGGCTAGAGGTACAACAGATGCTCCGCAAAGGAGCGATAGAACCGGTCCCCTCCAATCAACGGGGCCAGGGTTTCTATTCCAGTGTCTTCCTGGTGAGAAAAACGCAGGAGAAATGGCGTCCCATCCTGGACCTCAGGGAGCTAAATGCCTATCTCATCTCCTTATCCTTCAGGATGGTATCCCTACAGGATGTGTTAAAGATGGTCAGCCCGGGGGTTTATATGGCCACACTAGATCTGGAGGATGCGTACTTCCATGTCCCAATTCACCCAGCGCACAGAAGGTTCCTACGCTTCACAGTAGCCAAGAGCCATTTTCAGTTCAGAGTCTTGCCGTTCGGCCTTCGCTCTGCTCCAAGGATTTTTACGAAGATGCTGGCACCTGTAGCAGCATTTCTGAGGAAAAACCACTTCCAGGTCTTCCCTTACCTGGACGATTGGTTACTGAAGGCCCCGACCAGAGCATTAGCGCAGGACCCGGTGCAGGCTTGCACTACTCTGTTCCACAATCTGGGTCTCGCCTTGAACAGGGAGAAATCCACGCTGCTGCCGTCACGGACAGCGCGGTTCCTGGGAGCAATGTTGGATTCGCAGCTCTCAAAGGCATTTCCGACTCAAGAAAGGATACAGAAACTGCAAAGATTAGCAGGAAACCTTCAAAGAAAAAAGTGTCTTTCTGTACGCAGCTACAAGTCGCTGTTGGGGGTGATGTCATCCTGTATCCCCCTGATCCCGCACTGCAGGCTCCGGATGCGCTCCCTGCAGGAACAACTGGACCTCCAGTGGCAACAAGTGCACGGATCGTTCGACGACAAAGTAGTGGTCACTCGAGAAATGAAGGAGGCAGTGCGTTGGTGGTCGAATCAACGAAACTTAGGCCGAGGTCTATCCTTCGCAAGCGTTCCATCGCCTTACATACTGACGACGGATGCGTCATTGGAGGGATGGGGAGCCATGATGCAGGACCTGCAGGTCAGCGGCCATTGGTCTCCAAGCGACCAAAAGCTACACATCAACCTGTTGGAGCTGAGAGCGATCAGGCTAGCCCTTCAAGCCTTTCTTCCGCGTCTCCGGGGTTCACAGGTGCTAGTCAGGACGGACAACACCACGGCTATGCATTATGTGAACAAGGAAGGAGGGACGAGGTCACTCCCCTTGTCGCGAGAGGCTCAACAGATTCTGGAATGGACAATTCTTCACGGAATTTCTCTGAAGGCGGAGCACTTACCAGGAGTGCTCAACGAGGGCGCAGACAGGCTGAGCAGGCTCGCCTCAGTCAGTCACGAGTGGGAGCTAAACCAACAAGTTCTGGATCTACTCTTTCAAAAATGGGGCACACCAGAGGTGGACCTTTTTGCAACGCCCACCAACAGAAAGTGTCCAGCCTATGCCAGCAGGTTCCATCACCAAGGCTCATTGGGCAATGCCCTATCGATAGCCTGGACGGGGAGGTTTCTCTATGCATTTCCACCGATTCCCCTGCTTCCTCGACTCATCAGGAAAATGAGGACGGAACCATGCAAGCTCATCCTGATAGCCCCGGCATGGCCAAGACAATTCTGGTACACCGAACTACATCTGCTATCGCTAGTACCTCCGATAAAGCTAGAGGATGTTCCGGATCTCCTGGCAATGTCCGGAGGACAAGTTTGGCATCCAGACCCAAGGTCGTTGCACCTGACTGCATGGCTCCTGACCAGCGAGAATACATGAATGTCCCTCTTTCCACTGAGGTCAAAGACCTCTCTCAGGCGAGGGCTCCGTCCACAAACAAAACATACAGATTGAAGTGGAAAAGATTTTGTATTTGGTGCAAAAAAGAAAAGATTGATCCTTTCACGTCACAACCTCATCAGCTCCTGCCTTACCTACTCTCGCTAGCTAAGTCTAATCTGTCCCATTCTACTATCAAGGTTCATTTAGCGGCGATTTCGAGATTCAGAAGATCGGATTCTGGTCCTTCGTTGTGGTCTGCGAGAATTGTCAAACAATTCCTCAAAGGCCTATTCAGGGTCTATCCGCCAGTGCGATCTCCTCCTCCAACATGGCATCTAAACTTAGTCCTGGCTCAACTAATGAAGGGACCTTTTGAGCCAATTCACTGCTCAGACCTAAAATTCTTATCATGGAAGTTAGCTCTACTCTTGGCCCTCACATCAGCGAGGCGAGTGGGGGAGTTACAAGCCCTAACTATCCAAGAACCGTTTTTGCAGTTCAAAAAGAACACTACCATCTTAAGGACGAACCAGAGGTTCATTCCCAAGGTCCCCACTGACTCATCTAAATGAGCCTGTCATCCTAAAAACATTTTTTCCGAACCCAGTCACTCCAGCAGAAAAGACATTGCACACTCTGGATTTGCAACGCTGTCTAAAGTTCTACATAGACCGCACCAAAGACTTTAGAAAATCTTCGCAATTGTTCATTGCTTTCGGCGGTCCAAACAAGGGTCTCCCTCTGTCCAAACAGGGGATCTCGAGATGGATTTCAAGTGCCATTCTGCATTGCCACAAGTTAGCAGGGAAACCTCTAGTGGGCAAGATCCGTGCTCACTCGAGGAGATCAGTGGCTTCTTCTACGGCCCTCTTTGCGGGGGTACATGTCAAGGACATCTGCAGGGCTGCTACCTGGAGCAGCGTGCACACGTTCACTAAGCATTATTGCTTAGAGTCTTTGCAGCACGATGATTCGGATGTGGGCCAGGCTGTCCTGAGAAACCTCTTCAATTGATGGGTGAGCTTTCCTTTCTATCCCACCTTCCATGGGTGACACATTTTGTACTTTTCTTGCTAATGCTATGATGTACTGCTTTACAAAATGTGTTTATGGTGTTTACTGCTTGCTATTCTGATACAAAGCATGGGAGTCTATGAAAGTTCCAAAACTGGGGCAAGAAAACAAGTTACTTACCTGTAACTTTGGTTCCCCAGTATTGGTAACTTTCATAGATTCCCATGCGCCCACCCACCTCCCCGGGGAAAGCTCAGCCTTCAGCAAGTATGTGTCTAGCACACTACGGCTACGAAAATCTGAGGCTCTGAGGTTCCTTCAGGAAGGTTAAGGGTGAGGCTCTTCTGATTGGCTGACGCCTAGAGTTTGGTCTCTTTTACAAAAAGAGGCTGATATGTTACAAAAGGGAATGAGGCCTAGGCCTTTCCTTTCTCTTTTGCACCTACTACTATGATATTTTTTATTACCGAGACTCCCAGTCCGACGACGGGGAATGATACAAAGCATGGGAATCTATGAAAGTTATAATACACTGGAGGGGGGCATGAGTGGGAGATATTTAATGACCTAGCATTGTTACAGTTCCCATAACTAAATACCAAACAAAGTGTAACAATGGGTCAAAAGAAAATGATGCAGCTATCTAAATGACTATGCGTGTGATAAAGGAACACAATACCTGAATCCAAAGTATTCTTGGTTTTGAAAATATGTTCCCATCAGATACCCGTCCTGTACCGCCCTACATCACTTGGGATCCTTCACCCGAAGGAAGTGGAAAGAACCACTTAGGATTAGGTAGATTGTGGCCTAATCAAAGTGTGAGGGAATGTAAAGTGTGTGGGTCTAAAACTTTGAATGGTATCAGGGGGCACAAAGAATTAACAAAAAGCAGTGCAAAAAGTGCTCATTGTAGCATGTGAAAGTGAAAGAGTTAATATTGGGTTGTGGGAATGGAAAAAGGTTTATTAGGGTCCTACCCACACCCAAGGTTAAAAAACAGTGCAAGTAGTGGTAACAAATAACTACTTCGATTTAATCTTGGTCGACATGTTTCTGCAGTATACAAGGGTTCAAAAGATACCAGTCTGCTTCATCAGGACCTTCTTATAATTAAAGTGCAACTGCTGAGTTTAAAGTGTATAGTGTGTAATTAGAAAATCATATCACCTGCAAGCACCGGTGGATATGATCCAAGTCAATGAGCAAAGGACAAACACACAAAAAGAGACAAAAAACACACAGTTAATAACGAAAGCTGCAGAGCACAGAGATAAGCTCGTGAAGTACATATATGCCACATAATTTATGGTCCATGTTTGTAACATCAATCAAACATAAAAGCCAGGTACATGTATCCTGGGGTTCACCAAACTTGTTTTCACTCACCCATGTTCTGGGGAATGCTCTCTCCACCTCACCCGGCAACAGCTCAGGTACAAATGGAGCACCGCTCTATTAGATGTGAACAGAGAAAAATGAGATGAAAGAGGAAGAGTTCGCTAGAACTCGATCTGAAAACACTTGCCTTCTATCACTGGGGATTTTTGTCCAGCGGTAGAGGTGGGTTACTGTTATTACTGTTTTTTAATGCGTAGATTTGGCACAGTCAGCGCTGTTTGATCCATAGTAATATGGTTGCTGCTAGTGCGTGATCACCCTGCTTAATGAGGTGAGATAATAAACCACTGTGCATAATAAGCGGGCACTCTTGGCCAAGACATATTGCATACTGTCCATTAGTTCTTATAGTTGCCCTTCATGTTTAAGCATAAAACACTCAGAAGAATACTCAGCACACGCATCTCTTTTTTGCCACTGGCTTGTTTTAAAAATGCAACTAGCTTGTTAGCCTTTCCGATCTGTTCATACTGTTTCTAATAACCTTAGAATCCACCCGCTTAGCATATAGACGATTCTCGGACCTAGCGAGGTCTCCACAGACCTAAGGCCATCCGCCTCGGCCAAATTACCTCCTCACCCACCGAGCCCCGCTTACCTGTCCGTCGGTACTCCGCGCCTTCCTCTAGGCTGACTTTGGGAGGTACCGACAGGACAGGAGGCGGGATATTTATCACCGGTCTAATTGGTTGAATGCGCGGCACATGTTCTGTGTGTTGCCGTGCGTCACCCACGTGCGTCGAGCGACCCGCGGAAATGTTTAACCGGAAATGTAGTCCGGAACTAGTCGCTGAGTAGTTTCATTACTCGCTACTCGGCATTGGAGAAAACCTCGCGATAACATGCGTTTTTATTTTACAGTATTGACGAGCCCAATCGGCCTTAAAACTACAAACTAGATGGGAATTGTAGTTTGAAATGTAACGCTTGGTTTCAATGTTGTTTTTTTACACAGGAGTCTGTAGTATAACTTACTTCTAAAGTAGTTATATATTACTAGGTGGGATATAAAACAGTGGATCAGTAGATCATTTGAAAAAAGGATATGTAGTGTGCACTTTATTTGAATTTAGAGAAAACGTGAATTTCTCGATGGATATGCCAACAATGAAAATGACAATAATGAAATAACGTGCTAGCTTGCCTAAACATGTCCTATAATTTTTAGGCATCAAAGGAGTCTCATATTAACCATATTTAGGGGTAGCAGATCCTGTATTAGGTAGTGTGTTATGGAGACAAATATGTGACTACGCCCAATAGATATTAAACAGAGCATGGTACGTTATCACTGGTGTCATCATTTATAGGGACATCCACGGGATGTCTTCATTTAGACCCGTAATGTCGGTTTGCAATTTGTGTACCCATCTCTGTTCTCTACGATGTAAAAAGGTACTGATGTCAGTGATATGTTTCGGGATCATTGGCTGTTCGAGCACAGTCCATTGGAGGTCTGTTGGTGCATGGTTTGCCTCCAAAAAGTGTTTTGTCACACGAGTTGTTTGTTTGTTACAGCGTATTGAACTCTTGTGCTCGGAAATCCTCGTCTTCACTTTTCTCGTGGTCATCCCCACATACCTTTTCTCGCAAGGACAGCTAATCAAATAAATGAGGTTTGAACTATTACAGTTCGTGAACCTTCGCTGTTCCCAAGGATGATTTGTACCGATATCGAGTGTTGTGGATTTGCGGGTCTGTGGGCATGCTGCACACTGTCCGCACGGATGATGTCCAGTAACAGCTGGCATATCCCACAAGGTCCCTGTGTTTCTAGGGGTTTCATTTTTTGGTCTTGTGTGGACCAATTTGTCCCTAAGACTAGGGCCCCTCTTGAAGGCAAACAGGGGAACTGGTAATGTGTCGTTTCCTGTATTCAAAATGCCCCAATGTTTTTTGATGATACTTGTTATTTGATTGGATAAGGTACCAAATGTTGTTACACATGTCATTCTTTCTGTTCTCTCTTTAGGTGGTGAGATTTCCAATAGACTCGCTCTGTTGTTATTTTGTGCTCTTTTCTTGGAGCGGTTTATCAATTGTTTGGGGTAGTCTTTCACCAAGAGATCTTTTCTGAGGTTGTTTGCATGATTTTCGAAGGATCTCTTATCTGAGCAGTTTCTCTGTATGCGAAGAAACTGCCCATAAGGCAGATTATCCCGGAGGGACTTGGGATGGCAGCTATGGTAGTTTAGTAGGGAGTTCCGAGCCATCGGTTTTTGATAGAGCTCAGATCTAAGTCCATCTACTGTGCCGATAATCAACAAGTCCAAAAAGGCTAGTCTTTCTGTGTGGAACTCTATGGTAAATTTCAGGAACCGATTTCTAAGGTTCAACCACTCATGAAATTCTTTCAGTTAGATTTCTGTCCCTCGCCATACGACCAGAATGTCATCAATGTAGCGTTTCCATGCTCGCAGACACATAAGATGGGGATTGGTGTCTGCGAGCACGTGCTGCTGTTCAAATTGATTCATATACAGATTCGCGAGACTAGGGGCAAAAACGCTGCCCATACTAGTCCCGCTGATCTGCAGGTACAAGGAGTCCTCAAAAGCGAAGAAGTTCTCCGTCATGGCCAGTGTCGCTAAGTTCATGATAAGTCTGACCGGAGTGATGGAATCAAGTTCCCGCGACAGTAACAGGTCTTCTATTACTTGAAGTGTCTCTGTCTGCGGTATAGAGGTGTATAGACTTTCGACATCAAATGACACCAATAGATCTGTTCTGATGTCATACTCCATCTCAGGCAACAATCTCAACACATCTTTTGTGTCTTTTAAATAGGAGGGCATCTCCCGCACCATAGGCTGTAAAAACACATCGACAAAGGTCGACAGAGGTTCAAGTATCGAACCTATCCCCGATATTATGGGGCGGCCAGGTGGTGGGCGTTGGGCCTTGTGTATTTTAGGGAGCTGATAGAAGTATGGAGTGACCGGATGTGGTACCCGCAAATATTGGCCCTCTTTTGGAGTTAGCCAGCCTTCGGCTAAAGCTTCTTCAACAACGTGAGCTATGATGTTAGTAAGTCTGGCCGTAGGGTCCTCCTTAAGTTTTTTGTAGGAACGCACATCGTTGAGTTGGCGAAGGCACTCGTTCCGATACGTGTCCCCATCTAGAACGACTACCCCACCCCCCTTATCCGCTGGTTTAATTACAATCAGGGGGTTTTCAGTAAGTTCTTTGATAGCAATTTTCTCAGCTTTAGTCAGGTTAGAAAACATCTTTTGTTTGTGAGAGAAAAGTTCTTTAACATCATGGTTAACCGCTTCTTCGAACGTTAGCACTTTTGGAGGTTGGCCTACCACGGTAGGATTGAATGTAGAGGGTTTCTTCAGACCAGTATTGCTAATAGTAGTTTCTTGTGAACTACCGATCGTTTTATTTGCAAACAGGAAATGAAGCCTAATTTTACGGTAGAGCTTGCTAAGTTCAATTTGTGCCTGAAAGGGATCCGTGTGATTTGTTGCAACGAAGCCCAGGCCTTTGTTTAGCACTTGCTCTTGGGTTACAGTGAGTTGTTGGGAGCTCAAGTTTATCACTAGACTGGTGCCGCTGTGGTTGTCGGTTGTTCCTGTGGGATCTTCTTCCCACTCCTCAGATCCATGGTCTGGGGTGGTATATTCCAGCGGACTTGTCCTGCTCTGGGGGTTCTTTGGCGTCCCCGGCTCCTCCGGCCCCCTCCTAAAAAAGGCTGTTGGTTGTGATCTCCATAAAATGGAGGTGGGCCATATGGATTCATCATGGGTGGGAAGGGTGCTTGTCCCCATGGTGAAGGTTGCCACCACGGTGGAAATTGTGGACCTGAATCTCTATCAGTATTCTATCGGCTGTTTTTTTGGCCGTTTTTATGATCAGACACAGCCAGTCACGCGTGCATTTCCATGCTATTAGTGACCAATCATGGATGAAAGTTTTATCGTCTAGAAACAGGCGTGGAACATTTCCCACTATGAGGCCAATGGGTGCACGCGTGACTGGCTGTGTCTGATCATAAAAACGGCCAAAAAAACAGCCGATAGAATACTGATAGAGATTCAGGTCCTGGAAGGTCAGATAAAGACATCAATCTCATCCAGTAAAATATTCACCAAACACCAGGAGGACGGGAACAAATCTAGCAAAGAGTTCAGAGACACAATACTCTTTACAAAACTAGAGAAATTTAAAAAGGATCTCGCCAAATTCTCTATGGAGAAGATATACCCTTATACCAGCGATACCTTCTGTCCCAATCAGAAAACTGGAAACAAAAGTGGCTCCAGTTATGGGAGCTCCAACTCTGATGGAGCCTCCAGTGATTCTGATGGATCCAACACCAGCCAATCTTCTTTTAAACAAAGAGGTAGAGGGGGGAACAGGAGAGGATGGAGAGGATTCAATCCAGCCTTTCCTCAACCACAATTTCCACCGTGGTGGCAACCTTCACCATGGGGACAAGATCCCACAGGAACAACCGACAACCACAGCGGCACCAGTCTAGTGATAAACTTGAGCTCCCAACAACTCACTGTAACCCAAGAGCAAGTGCTAAACAAAAGCCTGGGCTTCGTTGCAACAAATCACACGGATCCCTTTCAGGCACAAATTGAACTTAGCAAGCTCTACCGTAAAATTAGGCTTCATTTCCTGTTTGCAAATAAAACGATCGGTAGTTCACAAGAAACTACTATTAGCAATACTGGTCTGAAGAAACCCTCTACATTCAATCCTACCGTGGTAGGCCAACCTCCAAAAGTGCTAACGTTCGAAGAAGTGGTTAACCATGATGTTAAAGAACTTTTCTCTCACAAACAAAAGATGTTTTCTAACCTGACTAAAGCTGAGAAAATTGCTATCAAAGAACTTACTGAAAACCCCCTGATTGTAATTAAACCAGCGGATAAGGGGGGTGGGGTAGTCGTTCTAGATGCGGACACGTATCGGAACGAGTGCCTTCGCCAACTCAACGATGTGCGTTCCTACAAAAAACTTAAGGAGGACCCTACGGCCAGACTTACTAACATCATAGCTCACATTGTTGAAGAAGCTTTAGCCGAAGGCTGGCTAACTCCAAAAGAGGGCCAATATTTGCGGGTACCACATCCGGTCACTCCATACTTCTATCAGCTCCCTAAAATACACAAGGCCCAACGCCCACCACCTGGCCGCCCCATAATATCGGGGATAGGTTCGATACTTGAACCTCTGTCGACCTTTGTCGATGTGTTTTTACAGCCTATGGTGCGGGAGATGCCCTCCTATTTAAAAGACACAAAAGATGTGTTGAGATTGTTGCCTGAGATGGAGTATGACATCAGAACAGATCTATTGGTGTCATTTGATGTCGAAAGTCTATACACCTCTATACCGCAGACAGAGACACTTCAAGTAATAGAAGACCTGTTACTGTCGCGGGAACTTGATTCCATCACTCCGGTCAGACTTATCATGAACTTAGCGACACTGGCCATGACGGAGAACTTCTTCGCTTTTGAGGACTCCTTGTACCTGCAGATCAGCGGGACTAGTATGGGCAGCGTTTTTGCCCCTAGTCTCGCGAATCTGTATATGCATCAATTTGAACAGCAACACGTGCTCGCAGACACCAATCCCCATCTTATGTGTCTGCGAGCATGGAAACGCTACATTGATGACATTCTGGTCGTATGGCGAGGGACAGAAATCCAACTGAAAGAATTTCATGAGTGGTTGAACCTTAGAAATCGGTTCCTGAAATTTACCATAGAGTTCCACACAGAAAGACTAGCCTTTTTGGACTTGTTGATTATCGGCACAGTAGATGGACTTAGATCTGAGCTCTATCAAAAACCGATGGCTCGGAACTCCCTACTAAACTACCATAGCTGCCATCCCAAGTCCCTCCGGGATAATCTGCCTTATGGGCAGTTTCTTCGCATACAGAGAAACTGCTCAGATAAGAGATCCTTCGAAAATCATGCAAACAACCTCAGAAAAGATCTCTTGGTGAAAGACTACCCCAAACAATTGATAAACCGCTCCAAGAAAAGAGCACAAAATAACAACAGAGCGAGTCTATTGGAAATCTCACCACCTAAAGAGAGAACAGAAAGAATGACATGTGTAACAACATTTGGTACCTTATCCAATCAAATAACAAGTATCATCAAAAAACATTGGGGCATTTTGAATACAGGAAACGACACATTACCAGTTCCCCTGTTTGCCTTCAAGAGGGGCCCTAGTCTTAGGGACAAATTGGTCCACACAAGACCAAAAAATGAAACCCCTAGAAACACAGGGACCTTGTGGGATATGCCAGCTGTTACTGGACATCATCCGTGCGGACAGTGTGCAGCATGCCCACAGACCCGCAAATCCACAACACTCGATATCGGTACAAATCATCCTTGGGAACAGCGAAGGTTCACGAACTGTAATAGTTCAAACCTCATTTATTTGATTAGCTGTCCTTGCGAGAAAAGGTATGTGGGGATGACCACGAGAAAAGTGAAGACGAGGATTTCCGAGCACAAGAGTTCAATACGCTGTAACAAACAAACAACTCGTATGACAAAACACTTTTTGGAGGCAAACCATGCACCAACAGACCTCCAATGGACTGTGCTCGAACAGCCAATGATCCCGAAACATATCACTGACATCAGTACCTTTTTACATCGTAGAGAACAGAGATGGGTACACAAATTGCAAACCGACATTACGGGTCTAAATGAAGACATCCCGTGGATGTCCCTATAAATGATGACACCAGTGATAACGTACCATGCTCTGTTTAATATCTATTGGGCGTAGTCACATATTTGTCTCCATAACACACTACCTAATACAGGATCTGCTACCCCTAAATATGGTTAATATGAGACTCCTTCGATGCCTAAAAATTATAGGACATGTTTAGGCAAGCTAGCACGTTATTTCATTATTGTCATTTTCATTGTTGGCATATCCATCGAGAAATTCACGTTTTCTCTAAATTCAAATAAAGTGCACACTACATATCCTTTTTTCAAATGATCTACTGATCCACTGTTTTATATCCCACCTAGTAATATATAACTACTTTAGAAGTAAGTTATACTACAGACTCCTGTGTAAAAAAACAACATTGAAACCAAGCGTTACATTTCAAACTACAATTCCCATCTAGTTTGTAGTTTTAAGGCCGATTGGGCTCGTCAATACTGTAAAATAAAAACGCATGTTATCGCGAGGTTTTCTCCAATGCCGAGTAGCGAGTAATGAAACTACTCAGCGACTAGTTCCGGACTACATTTCCGGTTAAACATTTCCGCGGGTCGCTCGACGCACGTGGGTGACGCACGGCAACACACAGAACATGTGCCGCGCATTCAACCAATTAGACCGGTGATAAATATCCCGCCTCCTGTCCTGTCGGTACCTCCCAAAGTCAGCCTAGAGGAAGGCGCGGAGTACCGACGGACAGGTAAGCGGGGCTCGGTGGGTGAGGAGGTAATTTGGCCGAGGCGGATGGCCTTAGGTCTGTGGAGACCTCGCTAGGTCCGAGAATCGTCTATATGCTAAGCGGGTGGATTCTAAGGTTATTAGAAACAGTATGAACAGATCGGAAAGGCTAACAAGCTAGTTGCATTTTTAAAACAAGCCAGTGGCAAAAAAGAGATGCATGTGCTGAGTATTCTTCTGAGTGTTTTATGCTTAAACATGAAGGGCAACTATAAGAACTAATGGACAGTATGCAATATGTCTTGGCCAAGAGTGCCCGCTTATTATGCACAGTGGTTTATTATCTCACCTCATTAAGCAGGGTGATCACGCACTAGCAGCAACCATATTACTATGGATCAAACAGCGCTGACTGTGCCAAATCTACGCATTAAAAAACAGTAATAACAGTAACCCACCTCTACCGCTGGACAAAAATCCCCAGTGATAGAAGGCAAGTGTTTTCAGATCGAGTTCTAGCGAACTCTTCCTCTTTCATCTCATTTTTCTCTGTTCACATCTAATAGAGCGGTGCTCCATTTGTACCTGAGCTGTTGCCGGGTGAGGTGGAGAGAGCATTCCCCAGAACATGGGTGAGTGAAAACAAGTTTGGTGAACCCCAGGATACATGTACCTGGCTTTTATGTTTGATTGATGTTACAAACATGGACCATAAATTATGTGGCATATATGTACTCCACGAGCTTATCTCTGTGCTCTGCAGCTTTCGTTATTAACTGTGTGTTTTTTGTCTCTTTTTGTGTGTTTGTCCTTTGCTCATTGACTTGGATCATATCCACCGGTGCTTGCAGGTGATATGATTTTCTAATTACACACTATACACTTTAAACTCAGCAGTTGCACTTTAATTATAAGAAGGTCCTGATGAAGCAGACTGGTATCTTTTGAACCCTTGTATACTGCAGAAACATGTCGACCAAGATTAAATCGAAGTAGTTATTTGTTACCACTACTTGCACTGTTTTTTAACCTTGGGTGTGGGTAGGACCCTAATAAACCTTTTTCCATTCCCACAACCCAATATTAACTCTTTCACTTTCACATGCTACAATGAGCACTTTTTGCACTGCTTTTTGTTAATTCTTTGTGCCCCCTGATACCATTCAAAGTTTTAGACCCACACACTTTACATTCCCTCACACTTTGATTAGGCCACAATCTACCTAATCCTAAGTGGTTCTTTCCACTTCCTTCGGGTGAAGGATCCCAAGTGATGTAGGGCGGTACAGGACGGGTATCTGATGGGAACATATTTTCAAAACCAAGAATACTTTGCATTCAGGTATTGTGTTCCTTTATCACACACATAGTCATTTAGATAGCTGCATCATTTTCTTTTGACCCATTGTTACACTTTGTTTGGAATCTATGAAAGTTACCAATACTGGGGAACCAAAGTTACAGGTAAGTAACTTGTTTTCTTCTAGAAAATGATCAACCAGACCTAGCCTTCATCACGGAGACTTGGCTAGATACCCACAATACCCCGGATATTGCCACGGCCCTCCCAGACAATTACAAAATTCTCAACTTGAACAGGAGGAAAAAGAGGGGAGGAGGGGTAGCACTGCTGTTTAAAGATGCACTTACCTGTAGACAAGAAATGATCACTCAGCTCAAACCCCACGAAGTCATGGCTTTTTCCTTATCCATTAACACCACCATCCTATTTGGGGGAGCTGTCATCTACAACCCTCCGGGCTGCACCTCAGAATTCAATACTCATCTCCTGGCACAAGTTATGCCAATTTGCCTTCAGAACAAAAATATATTACTCCTAGGGGATTTTAATATCCACTATGAGGATAGTAATAACCCCCTCACTAAACAATTAACTGAAAATATGGAGATACTGCAGCTGTCTCAGAGAATTAGGCAACCAACCCACCGGGCCGGACATACCCTCGACCTGATTTTCTCCAATATTAACCCTATCTCCATCACAGGGATAAGACCATTACCGTGGACTGACCACTCTATGGTTGAATTTGATATTCACCTACCGGTCAAGAACGTTAGGCCCTCCTATCAGACAGAAACCCACAAAAGAAGTTATGCAAACTTCAGTGTTGAAACTTTTAGGAAACACTTTGTACATCCCCCTACCGGAGAAATAAGTGTTGATGAAGCAACAGATAGACTTCAGGACCACATCGCAACAGCTCTTGAGCACTGCACTCGAAAGTGTCGATATTCCAAACCCAGGCACACCATGTCAGAAAAGTGGTACAGCCAGGAATTGAAGTCACAAAAAAGGAAATGCACCATGCTGGAACACAAATGGAGGTTAATAAGATCCCAAGAGACTAGATAAATTTACAAAAAAGAACTGTCGCAATATACCAAAGCCATTAGGAAGGCTAAAAAGGACTACTTTTCTAACAGAATCCTAATGAATAAAGACTCCTCTAAAGAGCTATTTAAAATAGTTAATGAGCTTTGTAGCCCGCCCAGTTTATCATCTAACTTGATTCCCTCGCAAATCAGTTGCGACAATATGAACAACTTCTTTTGTGAAAAGATAGACAAGATCTATTCTTCCTTCCCCAATCCCGAGACGGGCTCCCCGGTGGACCACGAACCACACCCCCCCCCATGCGCAGTGTTCTAGCTTCGGCCCGTTCTCTGAAGAGGAAGTGGGCAAAGCAATGCTCGAAATTAAATCTGGCTCCCCCCTGGACCCGTGCCCCCACCATATCTTCCGGCAACTCATGCCTCTAATTTGCCCGGCAGTTACCCTAGTGTTGAACCACTCACTAGAAACGGCAGAATTTCCATCCAGCTGGAAGAACGCCACAGTCACCCCTCTTCTAAAAAAAGCAGGTCTTGATATCAACAACCCGGCCAACTATAGACCCATTTCCCAACTCCCCTATTTGTCGAAAGTCTTAGAGAAACTGGTCAACAGGCAACTGGTCAGTTTTCTCGAAACTAACAACCTCCTAGACATCACCCAAACAGGTTTTAGGGCCAACAACAGTACAGAAACAACTCTCCTGGCCGTGCTTGACAACATCAGAATGCATGTGGACCAGGGGAAAACAGTTGCCCTAATCCTGTTAGACCTCTCGGCGGCATTCGACACTGTCCCACACAATCTGCTCCTGGAAACCTTAGCATCCAAGGGCATCAGGGACAGAGCTTTGGGATGGCTGCGGTCTTTCCTATCGGAAAGATCACAATCGGTGCACCTGGGCAAGTTCTCATCCCCTCGCCGGGTGATCAAATACGGGGTCCCGAAGGGGGCCTCGCTAAGCCCCACCCTGTTCAACATTTTCGTGTCTTCCCTTGCTGGAATTTGCAGAAAATGGGGGGTTGAAATCTGCTCCTACGCTGATGATACCCAACTCACTGTAATCCTGGACGAGAAGGATAACCCCAAGGACAGGCTTCTAAACTGTCTCTCTGATTTGGCTGATTGGATGCACAAGCACTACCTCAAGCTAAATGCAGACAAATCGGAGGTACTACTATTCGGAGGCCACACTCAGCTATGGAATGACACCTGGTGGCCTGAAGCCCTGGGTATCCCTCCTGCCCCGACACCCACTGCAAGGAACCTTGGAATAACTATTGACACCTCCCTCTCCATGAAAACTCACGTAGCCACTATATGCGGCAAAGGCTTTGCAACCCTGAAAATGCTTAAAAGAGTCTTTCCATGGATTCCAATAGAATGCAGACGGATCCTAGTTCAGTCTCTCTTGATGAGTAGGCTGGACTATGGAAATTCCCTGTTCCTTGGCATGGCTGAGTACCTATTCACTAAACTCCAATTGGTGCAGAATGCAGCAGCCAAGGCCATTTGCATGAAAAGAAAATATGACTCGGCCTCCAACTGCCTGCGTGATCTACACTGGCTGCCAATGAAGCAAAGAGCAACTTTTAAAATGTCATGTATCACTCACAGAGCGCTGCACAAGAAAGGCCCTCTCATACTGAGAAACAGGATCCATTTCTCAAGCGAGCATCCCCCGGGTTAGGAAAGCCAGGATGGGTGAACGAGCCTTCTCCCATGTCGCTGCAAGGAAGTGGAACGAATTGCCTGTGGCCCTCCGACACACAGAATGCCACCTGGCATTTAGGAAGCAACTAAAAACCTTCCTCTTCCCCCACTCCGACTAAACTCTACGATACCCACTGCACCCGCACTTTAGCAATTTCAGCGCCGTGATATCCCTTTGGGATGATTGTTAGCGCTCTACAAGAAACCTAAATAAATAAATAAATAAACATGCATTTTATGACTTCAGATGTCTGATTAATTATCCGCATTGATTTATTCTTTATGGCTGTACACTGTAATATACTGCATTTTGCCAGATTAACTTGCATGGTCATAAAATATAATTTACAGCATTTTTCCTGATAACAACAACATTGGTCTTATAAATTACTTCCTAAATTAATTATGACCACCACATTTTATTCCTTGCCCGCTTGCGTTTGTTGTGGCCCTGGAACTTCTTTTCACGTTCACCATAGTCTTCTTGGATATAAGGGATTTGGGTCGCAACATCATCAACCATTGCCTATGTTAATTGCCGACGGTTATTGATTTTTCTAGTTGAACATACTGTGATCACGGAGCAGAGTCATGCTGTATTAAATATCATATATGCAAAGAAACCGGTAATGGCTGATGTCACAAATGTATCCAATTCAGTCCCATTGATGAGTGACCACTGTTTTCTTTATGACAAATTATCATACAAGAAACATTATTTCATATGTGTTTGACCCCGATTCCAGGGGCTGTATAATAGAAAGGATCTCGGGGCTGCAGATGCTTGTGCAGTCCCTTCTGTAATACTGATTGCACTGGTGCACATGTAGCACCAGTGTTGAAGTGAGCGGGTGCTCCTTCTTTTCCATGGTGGCGTGGTCCCATGCAAATGAGGGAATCCCTTTCAGTGCTCCACCTTAAGGAAGCCCTCCGGGGAAGAGAAAGGGGCAATTTTAGCAGAGGTCCACATAAGCAATCATACAAGAAAAATACATTTTAAGATGCAACAAAATAAAATTGTTTAAATGTCAAAAGTTGTGATTAAAGAGACAACCGCCTTGGAAAGTGAAGTTGTGCATTGAGCAGCATAGAATATACCAAAATTACATGCTTAAAAACGTACATTGCATGCAAAGCAAATCATTGACTGTTTAAAAAAAAATAAAAAAAGAACAGACTGTATCAAAACCAGACTGATAATTCATGCAAATACATTAATAGACTTTTAACAAGTGTCTAAAAAAATCTTATGAAAATCCATTTCATTAGGGGGAGCAGAACATTTGTTATGTTTGAGAAATAAAGGCTTTAAAAAGTGACCATGCATTATGCAACATCGGGCATACAAATAATACATGGTTTAGATCTTGAATGTAAAGATGGAAAAATTCACAGTCTCTCCTTTTTTGGAACTTTATCCTAAATGGCAGTAATCACACAAAGGGGGAGCAAATCCATTCTCAAGAGGAGGATTAATCTTCTGACACCATTGGGAAAGTTTGATTTAATAAGACTGAGGTTTGCTCCCCAAGGAGCTGTCCTGAACCAACTGATTTTGTGTTAGAATGGCACAAAGCAGTGTCTCTAGCGAAACTTATTTGGTACAAAAATATTTATGTAACTTTAGCAGAGGCCTTGACAAGAAAATGCCTACATTCAGATCATTCCCAAAAGTTTTCTTTGCCACCTCAAAGACCTAAAAACGTAACTTTTTTGTCTCTGAAGGCAGAAAATGTCAGACTTCAAAACAGCACGCAGTGTTTCCTCCTCTCCACCAAAGAATGAGTTCCCCCACCTCAAAAGTGCTGAGAGGGCAAAAAGATAAAATGAGCATAAACCATACTCGGTGTTGGGCATGAGGGCTGCAAGAATGTTCAAATTGCAGATCTAGTGGAAAATGGGTCTTTCCATTTTCTCTAAAAAGCCCCAGCATCTCATGTTCAAAACCTCACCTGCATAACATAGTGAGCAGGAATTTTAACTGTGAAGACTAACAAAAAGTAGCAAAAATGGCCCCTCCCACATGATTTATAAAATGTATTATGTGGATTAGCCTGAAAAGGGGCACTACTAGCACAGATATTTATATGATTGGCGAGAGAGGGAAGCAAGATGGCAGTCGGCTGAGGTGACCGGTTGCAGCTCACAGAACCTCGACCTGTTGAAGCCCTCTTCAGTCGCCCCCACACACTCTCCCACACATTATTTGGATAATGCTATTGGACATACTGAAAACCCTGCTGAGGCTGTTGGATGAGGAGGCAAGCAGTGTACTCCGTATAAGATTGCGGCCGGCAGCAGGAGCTGCTACTGGTTTGTAATAAGCTATACAGTTCCCTGGACCGCCCTGACTGCTGTCGCCCAGGGTTGCACTTAATGGCTATGATGAAGGCGAAGGCTCATGTAGCGGTGCGAGGGAGAGCGTGCCTCCACATGCAGGCCTACCAGAGGTGGATAGGGTCCCTGCATCTGCCCGATCCACGACGGAGACAAGTGCTGGAGCAGAGGCAGCGGCTCGGCAACCTGGACGCCGGGGACAGACTGCAACCAAGAAGGATGACGCTCTATAAAGGAAGAGGAAGGGCGGAGCTGTGCCCCAGAAGCGCTAGGTAGCCAGAGGTTGACGCTGAGAGCACACTGCAACTCAGCCCTGGAAAGAAAGGCATATACGGTGGATAGTGATTGGAGGAAGTTGTGCCCAACATTAGTGGAGCCTCACTTCAGTACTCCATCCCAGCACCAGCCTTTTACTTTGCCAAAACACACCACAGGTAGAGATTCCTTATAGTGGAGACCCTCAGATACACCCTTAGGGTGAAGGATTGCTTAGTGGACCATGAGACAGTGGGTAACCATGCCAGTGCATATACCTCCTCATATGGCCACTCAGGCAATATAGGCTTACCTGGTCAAGGATAGCCTTATCTCTTTTCGTTTGGGGGGGGGGTGTAGGAAGGTGGACATCTGACTATGGTTACCCCCAACTTTTTGCCTAGTGTTTAGCTGGTTTTCGACTTAGTTGACCTGGAACCCTGCTATTCAGGACCCCAGGCCCTCTGCTCTCTCTGTTAAAATGGACTCCATGTACTCTAGGTACATACCAATTGGAACATGGATCACCTTGTGAGCCCCTGTATAGTGTACCCTAGGTACCCAGGGCATAGGTGCATCCAAGGCCTACCAGGGGCTGCAGCACGTATTGTGCCACCCCTGGCCTGGCCTTACTATTTAACGCAACTGGCTGATCACTCATCTGGGGCAAGGTGGTGTAATCACCCTTTGCTTTAGATATAGTATCTCTATATCTAACCCATACAAGGACACACAGTAACCTATAAGTCACTCCTATGGCAGGCCTTATCAATTCTGGAGGCAGAGTGCTTGGTTGTGTGAGATGGTGCTCTAGCGTGAGCTGAGCCTGTCTGCAGCTTTCGGAACCATGTCCTTTAGCTATTTCCTGATAGTGCCATACCATATACTCTTAAGTGCATTATAATCCTCGCGGTTATTGCTAACTTTGGTTTGGCATTATCAAAACACGTTGAGTAAGGTGTCATACGATTTGGAATACTACCCCCTCGCCAAGGTTTGGCGATGGGGGTAGCATTCCACCCTTTTAGCGGGACACGACATGTACAGAACTAGAACCCCGGTTAAAGTTAACCCGAGCCTCAGCGTCACAAAATGGATGCTGCTGCCACAGACACAAGTCTGACCTCCTGCTGCTGGGAGTCCTTCCAGCAAGCGAGGCCTGGACAAAGGTTTTCCTGCCTGGGGAGGTGCCAGCACCACCCCAGACAGGACTTTGTGTATCCAGATAGGCAGGGCTGAAAGGAATGAGACATGCCTGGGGCACACAAGGTGTCCCTGTGCATACCCTGGTTCAAACCAGTTGCTGGGGCACTCCAGCCCCAGCGCTGACGCTAAACCGCCCCCCTTCCTGGTCCCACCCATGGGAGGGACCTAGTCGCTAGTACAGCCCCCTTTAGCAGGATAAAGGTAGGAGCTGGTCCCATTCCAAATTAGATTATCCTGAACAACTTTACAAGAAGAAACTCTGGACTTCGACGTTCTGCTCCACAGAAGACTGAAGAAATCTCACTTGTGGCCAAGGATTGACCACCCTGCACAAGCAGGCACCATCAAGCATCCTAGCGGTTAACTTTGTCGTCCTTCCTGCCGGAACCAGACCTCAGAGCTCGATGAGACCCGGACTCTCAGACCTCTCCGACCTCTACCCACATCAGCTGAGACCCGTGGGTGCGACGAGACACGTGGGACCGACCATCTTTGAAAAACTGCACTGAGCTTCCAGCACGACCTCTGAGGCACCCTCGAGAAAGTGCTTTGGGGATTGAGAAGCCCCAGCCCCGAGCTGCTCCTGCACCGAAGACCAGCCCTCCAGCATCTACGAGATCTGTGTGGGGCCCTTCTGCTTGATTGCTACTCGACGCATTGTCTGGTCACTTGCCGGCTGGCTAGTGGCCTCCTAGACGACGAAATCTTGAAACAACACCGCTGGTCTGGTTGTTTCAGACTGGCCCTTGCTTCCCGGCAAAGGAGAAGTACCCCGGACCCTCCTGGTCCGCACCAGACGCCATCTTCACTTGCCGCGTGGGTTGCATTTGTCAAGGCCTGTTGACTCCGATCCTGGAACAGACACCGCCGACAGCGAGAGCCTTCGTGGGACAGCTTGTGCCTCCGTCGAAGACGCCTCCTAGTTCACGTGGCTTAAGAGTCAAGCGTCACCTCTTCACCTGATCGCGACGACATCATCTGGTTCCTTCCTGGTTCCACTTCGGTCACTGGCTAGTGACTTTGAACATTGTCCCCTCTGCTTTCAGGTCTCCATCTTCTTCGATCCGCCCTTGGATCACTCCGGACATCTTCCTCCTGGTCGCCTGCAGCATCTTTCTCCAAGGCTCCATTGACTTCAACGCGGAAACCCGACACACTTTCACACCTATGCACCCGCAGCCCGTGGGTGAGGTAACGAGAGCATTTCGGTGCTCATAGGTAGATTGACTCTCCTAGTGTCCAGGTATCCTGTAGTTTCAGTCTCAACCAGTCGGAACTGTCCTTACTCAAATATTTTGCAAATTGTTCGTGCCCATTGACTTTGCAATGAAACCCGCGTGTGTGTTCTAACACTGCACACGCGTCCCGTGGGCCTCCTGCTCCTTACCTAAGGTTAGGGTAGTGTAGCCCCAGCGATTCTACAGCCTCTGGGCATCATCTTTTCTTGTATCGTTCTACTTATACCATTTACTTAGTATATGGTTTACTGTGCCCCTAGGGCACCATTGTAATTTGTGCGACTCACTGTATTTTTTTGAAGAGTATTGTTATGTGCTTAGCCCTCTGATCTTATAAAGAGTTCAGAGGTGTTTGTTAGTAATAAATATATTGTTTATTTACATAACAATCTGTGTGGTGTCCTTTCATCTGGTATTCAAGGGGTTATATGTGGTAAAACAGCTGGCTTCACATGCCAAAATAGTTTAGCCTAAGACTGCTCTGTCCATGCTACCATTAGGATAGCTGGTCTATAAGGTTGACTTACAACCAATCACCATAAGGGTTGTTTGGACTGATACAAGGTGATCACTAGAACTAGTGAGCATCCTATATCAGGCCAACTTCTCACAACATGTATTACATTTTTGATAATTTGTTATCTATGTTTTGTAGCCCTGAAGAATTCCCGTGAAGGTACGAAAGGCATCGGCTACACTGTGAAGAATAAAAAAGAATAAAATCCAGTATTTGTAAAGCACACAATTACCCAAGGGTGTCAAGGCGCTGGGGGCCGTTGGGAAGATTAAGCGAGCTATTGCCCAGAGTCACATGGTGCTTGACTCACCTGCCGCTGGCACCGGGGATCGAACTGTGAACCCCGTGGTCCAGAGTCAGGTGCCCTGGCCGATGCACCACACCTCTTCCACTTTAAAGGATTATCAAAAATGTAATACATGTCTCCATGAAATCGTGTGTATTTGACTCAATGAGATCAATGATTTAAGTAAATGAATGTGTGTCTGGAAATAACATGGGTGCTGATCATTTTGCTGCAAAGGTGATATTCTGACTTAGCCACAAACAGCGTGCTTAAGCCAAGGTCCTCATTGCCTTGTGAACAACTATTTTTTGGGGGACACCGAATTTCGCAATGGACTACTGTAGGACGCTGGCTTAGTATATGGTGCTCACTTATGTAAGTGTAACACCCTCCACTAATCCAGACAACCCTTATGGTGATTTTAGTGGTCTTAGACAACCTTAGAAAGCTCTCTAAGTGGTAGCTGTGGAGAGCAGCCTTCAGGCTTAGCCCAGAAGGAGTGTAAATCAGCTGGTTTTACCAGTACTTAATCTTATGGTGTAGGTTAAGCGAAAAAGAACCACACATTGTAGTTATAAAAATATGTATTTATAATAAACACTAACACATTGCAACATCTCCTACTCGGAGATATAACCACAATACACACAATGCTTAGATAATAGAACACAGAAGTATCACAAATGCACAGTGGTCTCTAGGGGAGACCAAACCATGTAATAAAATTGTGGAATGCAACCCAAGACTGGATCCAGAAGATGCAGAAGAGTCAGGGACCCAAGGAACCACCCACGGTAAGTATCTAGGAATCCAACGGAGGCTAAGCATGGGCGAATTTTGCGGATCTCGCGTTCGCGGATTTTGCGGATTTGCGAACTCGCAATCCGCAAAATCCGCGAATTCTCGCGAATTTGCGGATTTTTTTAATGTTCGTACGGGTTTCTGCAAGTTCGCGAGGGTTTTGTACAATTTCGCAAATTGCGAAATTGTACAAAACGCGTGCAAACTTGCAGCAACCCGTGCGAACACAATAATATGAAGAGAAAGAGCTCCTGGTCACAGGAACAGCACGGGGATTGCGCTCATGAAAGTCAAGGATGCAAAGGCCTCTACCCAGCATCACAGCTGACTTTCCACGGTAGATTTGGGAAGAGGCACACCTGTCCAGCCTCGAAGACGCTCATGATTGTTTTTGGGCTAATGAATGAGTCACTGAATTTGATCATCAACTAGTTCGAGCGACCATGTGTGTGTAACTATGCAATCGCCCCGAAGGGCGCAGGGGTCCCTTGAGTAAGCTGTCCATCATAGTGGGTGAATGGCGGGAAGACGGGGCCAAACGTGCGGGACTTCCATGCGAGTTCACATGCCTCTCGTGTGCATAAAAGGTCAGAGAAAGATCAGTTCAGCAGATGAAGAGAAAAAGCTCCTGGTCACAGGAACAGCACAGGTATTGCGCTCGTGAAAGTCAAGGATGCAAAAGCCTCTATCCAGCACCACAGCTGATTTTCCACGGTAGATTTGGGAAGAAGGCACACCTGCCTTGATGACGAATGAGTCACAGGAAGGGTCACAGGAAGGGCATGTTGTAAATATTTTAGGATGGCGCTGGCAAGCTGCCAGCGCCATCCTAAAATACTTACTAAATTAGCTTCAACAGGAAGCTCTAATAGATAAAATAAAGCAGGTGCGAGCACCTGCTTTATTTTATCTATTAGAGCTTCCTGTTGAAGCTAACTTAGTAACTATTTTAGGATGGCGCTGGCAGCTTGCCGGCGCCATCCTAAAATAGTTACAACAGGCCAGGCTTGAACTTTTGCCCCCGGAAAAATCCGCCGCTCGCGGATTTGCGGATTTTCGGTAAATTCGCGGGAGTTCGCGGATTGCGAATTTACCGAAAATCCGCAAAATCCGCGAGCGGAACGGATTTTCCGCCCATGCTTAACGGAGGCTGTGTGCAAAGCTGGGAACACAACCGCGTGCTCAATGCAAGTCAATGGGGAAGAATGTGCTTGCAGTTTTAAGCGAACCCTTAAGGCGCGCTGCGGAAGATGGAAGGTTGGAGAGTCCCCCCACCCGTGGATACCTCCGGAACCAGGACACCTACAGCAGGGAAGCTGGGTGCATAGGTGCGAAGTGAATTCAGAAACCGCCGTAGGCCACAATGGAGGACTTCAGGAAAGATCCTGCTGGCGAAGAAGACGAAAGTCTGGTGGAACCCAAAGGTGGATTCAAGATGAGAGGTACCTGCAAGCAGAGGGGACAGAGTCTCTTCCACTCAGGAGTGACCAGGAGGCACAGAAGACGTATGCCCACCAATGTCTGAGCCGCAGGTGACTTGACGTTGCCCTTTAAGTTGCAGCTCTGCGGGCCATGCAGCACTGTGGAAGACTAGAAGCCGTTCACAAGCTGCCCCACGTCGGATGTCAAGAGCCAGGGGGTCAGTGACTAGCAGGGGCACCAACAAGCCTTGGCAACTGTAACCAGCGTAGCAGTTGAAGAAGGGCAGTGTTGGGACTAGGAAGGTCCAAGTGACTCACCACAAGCAGGTAAGTCAGAGCAGGCCCCAAGCAAGCAGGAGAGCCCACTAGAGGTAAAGAATATCCACCGGCCGAATGCACAGGAGTCGCAAGAGGACCTTAAGCAGGTCACCAAAGGATGAAGGCCCACGGTGCAGAGGATGCAGTGAAGGTCAAGATCTTGGCTGCAGAAGATGCTTGAGGCTGGAGCTTCTTGGAGCCCGAAGATCTCTGGTGTAGAGTCAACAAACCTTGGCAACAGCAAGTCGACGCGGTGCACAGGGGTACTGCTCCAGCGGTTCCGACGAGGGATACTGGCTTCAAGCTTGCTAAGAAGACGATGCAGGCCTCGAGGGAGTTGCAGAAACACCACCTATGATCCTGAATCTTTCGGAGTCTGTAGGAGCTCAGGAACAGCAGACCGGTCAGCTTTCTTGCGGTGCCTCCTGCAGATGCAGGGAAGTGACTCCTTCACTTCAAGGGAGATTCCTTCGGGCGTCTTGGATGTCCACAGGCCTGTAGAAGAACCTGTATTTAGCACAGTCGACGCAGAAGACTGGCAGGACGACAAGACCAGGAACAGCAGGAGTCTTCGCAGTTGCAGTGTTGGTTCCCATAGCTAAGTCCAACAAAGTCCAAAATGCTCAGACGGTTGAAGATGAAGTGGTTTCAGATCTGAATGTTGTCCCTCGACAAATTGAGGGACCCACCCTCATGTAAGCCCTTAAGTACCCTTAGGAAAGGATTGGGATGATTCAGGGGTCCCTCCCAGTGAAGGGGTTGGACAGTGGAGATGATACTCCCATGTCCTTTGTCCAGTTTTGCGCAAGAGTGGGAGCCAATAGCTCCCTGAACTGGTTTCAACTGGAGTATGGTAGGAAGGCACCGAATGTGCCCTTCTACGAAGTCTAGTGGCACTGGCAAGCACTCCCACCCTGTCCCAATACACTCCCTGTGACAGGAAACGTATTGTCCTGCCTTCCCCTACTCGGTTTCTTACTGTGATCCGGTGCGCTGTGACAAGATGGTGCCTCGATATGACGATCCGGTGTGATGCAAGAAAATGGCGTCTTGATGCGATGCAACAACGTTGGATTTGATGCGTGCATGGCCAACGGCCATGCGGCAAACTCAATAATTTCTGAGCTGGGACAGGCCCTGCGACACGCTTCTCCGGTGATGTGACGGCGACCTCTTGGGGGCGACGCGCTTCTCTGGTGATGTAAAGGCGAACAGCTGCAGCGACGGCACGCTTCTTCGGATGTGCAATGGCAATTGCTGCAGCAGCGACACGCTTCTCCTCGTTGCGCCGTGCTTCCGGCGACTCGCAGTCTTCTCAAATGGCCCAAACAACAGTAAGGACCTCTCTGCAGACAGAATTCCTCACCAAGGGAATTCCGAGGAGCTGGTGGTAAAGTGTTGTATCCCTGAGACTTCAGGCAGGAGGACAGTTCAAGCCCTTGGAGATTCTTCCTCAAGACTGCAAAAGTACACACAAAGTTCCTTTTCTCCTTTCCCTGGCAATAAAATAACCACTGCAGGCCAATCCCAACCGCACAGCACAGGGGCAGTCTCCTCCTTCAGCTTCTGTGGTTCTTCTCCTTGGCAAAGGGTCGTCTTGATTCCCAGAAGGGATCTAAAGTTCTGGGTCCCCCTTTTTATACACAAACATCCTTTGTCTCTAAAGGCAGAGAGTGTCTGTACCTAGTCCAAACCAGTTCTGGGTGCACTCTGCCAGTGCACAACTTCCTCCTTTGTCAGTGTGGGCCAGGGTCATCAGACACACCACAGGAGGTGGAGCCAGTGTGAAAACGTGTAATATTTCATATTAGCATAAGCAACAGCCATTTTGACTGTGGCTTCCATTTTGTTTCCTTCGTCCTCTGCTGTTCGTCTTTTCACCCTGCTTGTATCATCTATTTTAGTTGACCTCTTTTGACATGGCTCAGCAATGTACGTGCTGGGGGTTTGTAGCTGCCGGTGCACCTGGTCTTAGAGACTATCTATTGAGTATTTAGTGCTGCCATAAGCATTCCTGCCCCCCCCCCCTCCCTATTTGCTGAACAAGTGGTCATCCATCTGCCCTTGTTTGCTGATAGCTCTTCCTGTGTTTAAACTTGATCTTTCCATCTCTGTCCATGTGCTTACATTGCAATAAAACTGTATCTCCTCACCCACGCACACAAAGCCCTTCACAACCAAGGCCCAGGATACCTCAACAGCCGCCTCAACTTCTACGCTCCCAAACGCCAGCTTCGATCGACCGGCCACGCCCTCGCCGCCGTCCCCCGCATCCGAAGAGCCACCACAGGGGGACGGTCCTTCTCCTACCTCGCCGCCAAGACTTGGAACTCCCTCCCGACCCACCTCCGCCTGACCCAGGACCACCTCGCCTTCAGGAAGCAACTCAAGACCTGGCTGTTCGAGCAGTAGCGGACCCCCCCCCCCCCTAGCGCCTTGAGACCCTCCGGGTGTGTAGCGCGCTATATAAATGCTCTGATTGATTGATTGATTGTATATAAGGACGATGGTTTGTGAGTTCAGGGTACCTCCTCCCACAGTACATGAGTTTTGTGTGGACGTGGTCCCGCTCATGAGTGATTAATAAACTTCTTGTTTCACTTCAGCTCCAGTGCCGATCTTTCTCTTGTTAGTCTTTGGACCTGTGGACAAGAGGGTGTCCCTACACCAGTGTGCTCACTTTTGGGTACATTTCCACACCAGCATTGTGGAAGGCAGGCACATCCCTATTCAGGCCAAGATGCTACTCCTCCCACCACTCCTCATGCAGATAGGTCTAATCAGCCTTGTGATGATTCACCCTGTCTCCTGGAGCCCCCCAGCGCTTGTCTCTCACAAACCAGACATAGAATACACAACCTAGCAAAGGAAGGTTTGTATGGTTAGGCAAGAAAATACCTACTTTCTAAAAGTGGTATTTTCAAACACAGAATGTTAAAACCAACTTCACTAAAAGATGTATTTTTTCATTCTGAGTTGAGGCATACTACACTCTAATTTCTACCTAGTTCCACAGGTCAGTTAGGATTATAAGATGTTATAATCAAACTGCACATTCTGGCCTATTGGAACAGGTAGCCTTGGAATAATGAAAAACGAAATTGGCTGTAATTCACTATCAGGACATGCTTCACACATCCAGGCATGTCCTACCTTTTACATACAATGCACCCTGCCCTTGGGCCTACCTTAGGGGTGACTAATATATAGGAAAGGGAAGGTTTAGGGGCTAGCAAGTGGGTACACTTGCCAAGTCGACATAGCAGCCCCAGTCTGCACACAGGCTCTGCAATGGCAGGCCTGAGTCATATTTTACAATTTGTTTCTGTGGGTGGCACAACGAGTGCTGCAAGTGCACCAGCAGCATTTGATTTACATGCCCTTGGCACACATGGTGCACTGTACTAGGGTCTGACAAGTAAATCAAATAAGCTTGCTTGATAACTTTTATTTCGATCAAAAGACCATAAAAAGTAAAAAGTGCATATAAGAATACATCCGCACAGACAGTAAAACAATAAATAAGCTTAAAATGTTAAAAAGAGAATTAAACTGGGAGTTATCATATTACAAGACATTTAAGCAGAATTATACATACAACAATCAAGTTAAAAAGGTAAATCTCCTACGCCACATATTAAATAAATAACGGGAGACAGCAAACACGATGGGTGGATTTGTATCATATGTCATTATCCTACATGCCTGTGTAAAGTGCAAAAGTCCCAAGTGCTTGCAAATGGGTGTTAGCCAACGTTTTCTAATTGCAGAATAGGCAGGGCAGAAAAACAGTACATGGGTTACGTTCTCAGTTTTGTAGCTGAAAGCTGGGCAAGCTTCACTGTTAGGATTTGACCATTTAGATGTAAAGGACCTAACTGGAAGGGTGCCATGCCTTAACTGTAGATACAGCTTTCGGGCAGCTGGAGGTTCGATTAAGTCCATAAATTCCTCGACTTTAGGTTCTGGTTTAACTAGGAGGAATTCAGATGTCAGCTTACCCAGTGATGCAGGACTCATTAATATTTGATAATTTGACGTACGTATCTGAGAAAGAAGTTCATTCTTGGATATCCCAGGGCAAAAAATCTCAGGAGTTTCCCACAGATCAGGAAAACCTAAGCGGGTACTAACAGCGCTAATATGCTGGAGCCAGGGGATCTTTTTGTTCTTAAGAAGAGGCAAAATCTCAGAAAATTCCGTTCTGTATGCATCCAATTCAGGGACTGACCACAACCTCTTCCAATACATTATAGGTCTAGCACTAATGATCTCCTCTATTGGCAACATGCCAAGGTCAAATCTGAGAGGGATCAAAGGTGTGCTAGGTGGTAACCCAACTAGGTTTCTAACGAAGGAGTGCTCCACCCTTTTAAGACTTGTAATCTGCTTGTGCCCCCAAAGTTCGGCCCCATAGGTCGCTGCCGGCCTAGTCTGCCGGCAGTATGTCTCTAGGGCTGGGGATGCCGGCCTAAAAGTAGATGCCCTTGAAACCTTACTTATGCCCCCCGCTAGCTGGGATAACTTGAGTGTGGATTTAGCGATCTGCATATGTTACTGTTACTAAGTTTTGTTATGTTACTAAGTTTTTTGAGCGCACAGCTGCCCCAGCAAAGGGGCGTCCCGGCGCTATGACTGGAAAAGCAACACAACAAGCAGAACAGAAAAGATCAGAAAATATTAATAAGGCAGGGGAAAGAGATGCATTTTAACAGCCTTCCTAAAAACCAGAAGATCTTCCAAGGCTCGAATGTGCACAGGAAGCGCGTTCCAAAGCTTGGCAGCCAATACAGTAAAAGAACGACCACCTAGTCTACTTTTTTTAAAGCGCGGAACAAGTGCTAGATTTTGACTAGCAGAGCGAAGACTACGAGATGGCGTATACAGGGTCAAAAGATGCTGAAGGATGGAAGGGGTGTCGGTTTTAAGAATTTTAAATGCGAAACACATCGTCTTAAACTCTATACGCCTGATTACTGGCAGCCAATGTAATTTACAAATTGTACTGCGGGCTGAACAGAACCGTGGCAAGCCTACCAGAGCCCTGGCAGCCGCGTTCTGCACCCGTTGGAGTCGCAGGACCTCCGCCTGATTGGCGCCTAAAAACAGGGAACTTGCATAGTCAAGCCTTGATGCTATGCTGGCTTGAATCACCAACTGGCGGGTGGGGGCATCAAAAAATTTGAGGATAGGCCTCAAACCACGCAAGATGCCAAAGCATGTAGATGCCACCTTCTTCGTATGACATGAGAAGGTAAGTTTGGAATCAAGCCACACGCCAAGGTTTTTGAGTTCAGAGACCGGTTTGGGCGGGGGACCCAACTCGTTGGGCCACCAACTCGCACCCCACAGATCAGGATGTTTCCCTAACACCATCACCTCGGTTTTGAGGGCGTTGAGCTGTAGACAGTTGGTGGTAAGCCAGCTAGCAACAGCCCTCAAACCATCCGCAAAGTTGGATGCCAGCTGGTCAGAGTCCCCATTAAGAACCACTGCCAGCTGGGTATCATCAGCGTAAGATACCATAGTGCGACCCCAGCTCTTCGCAACCGTCGCCAAAGGTTGGACGTATAAGTTGAAAAGAGTGGGGCTCAACGCCGACCCTTGCGGAACTCCTTGAGTAATGGTGTGAGGTTTTGATCTGAAAGGTGGCACTACTACCTGAAATGATCGTTCCGCGAGAACCGACTGGAACCAATCCAACGCCTTGCCAGATATGCCCGCCTCACCAAGCCTGCGGATAAGAATGGTATGGGATACAGTGTCAAAGGCGGCACTTAGGTCTAATAAGACCAGTGCCGCCGTTTGACCTGCATCTAGTACAGAGCGGAGATGTTCAACCATATACAGGAGTGCCGTCTCTGTACTATGGCCAGATGTAAAACCATTCTGTGTAGGATCCAGAAGGTGAGCGGAGTTCAGATGTTTCGTTAGGATGTTGTTCACATGGGCCTCTGTGATCTTTGACACCCATGGAAGGAGAGAGATGGGTCTATAACTCTCCGGCTTCACTGGATCCAGTCCCGGCTTTTTTATGATGGGCATAACACAGGCCGCCTTCCAACTAGGTGGCACTGACCCGGTGGTGAGGGATTGATCAACCAATTTTCGAATCGGTGGGAGGCAAATAGATGCCGAGTCCAAAAACTGGTCCGGTCTCAGAGGGTCATCCGGCGACCCAGACTTGACCTTGGCTACTAGGAGATTAAACTCCAGCTCCGACGGTATGGGAAGGATAGCCAGGCATTGTGATGTACGCAATGAAAAGGTCGTACTGTCAGAATCAGCTTTGGGAAAAGAGCGGTAGATGGTGTTTACCTTCTCCACAAAAAAGCTGGCTAACAAATCACAGTGCGCAAGGGAGCAAATCTCCGTGTTGGGAAGTCTGTTTGCAGAGAGCTCCTTCAAGACCTTAAAGACCAGCTTGGATGGATTGGAACTAGCCTGAAACTCTCCAGCATAGTAGTCGGCACGAGCCTGACAGACGGCTCTATGATAAATCTTAACCCTCGCCAGGTAGAGTACCTTTAGATCTCTGTCGTAGTTTTTCCTCCACGCTCTTTCGGCTTGACGGCAGGTGGCTTTAATCCGTCTAAGTGCTTCTGTATACCAGGGGTTCGGTTGAGAAGAGCGATTTCTGCTCCATTTAGCTGGAATAAGTGCGTCTAGCGCTTGGACAATCCAGTTGCAGAAGGTGTTATATTCCAACCAAAGTTCTCAGTTAACGTAACACCCAAATAAACAAATGTTTTAACCCTTTCAAGGGGAATACCGTGTAAAACAGGATTTGGGCATACGCGCTTAGGAGGGTTAAAAATCATGAATTTAGTTTTACTTAAATTGATTTCCAGACCCCAAAGATCTCAAAACTCCACAAAACCATCAAGTATTCGCTGAATGCCCGATGATGTTCTAGACAACAACAGAGTGTCGTCTGCGAACATCAGAGCGGGCACTCTACCTGTAGCGAATTTAGGGGCTTCATTGTTTTCCACACCATTCAAGTGTTCCACAAGGCCATTTATATAGAGGCTGAATAGCGTTGGCGCCAATAAACACCCTTGGCGAACTCCTTTTTGAACAGGAAATAGATCTGTGAGTTCGCCATGCGTGCCACACCTCACCTGGACAAAATTATTATCATGAAGCCTAGAAAGGATGGCTAACAAGTAGGGAGGGAGGCCCAAGTCTGCTAGTACTCCCCACAGTTTTTTCCGTGGAACTAGATCAAAAGCTGCCCGCAGGTCGACGAACACAAGGTAGAGGCTGCCACCCTCCACCTTGGCAGTCTTCCAGAATAGGACCTGCAGGCGGAATATTTGGTCTAGAGTGGAGGTACCAGACCTAAAGCCTGCCTGGAGTATGGACATTACCCAGTTATCCTCAATCCACCCTAGAATCCTGTCAAAGATGACCCTCCCCATCAACTTTTGAGATGTATCAATTAGGCTGATCGGCCTATAATTAGAGGGGGCTAATGGACAACCCTTTTTTAAGATAGGCACGATTTCAGCCCCTAACCAGGTAGGTGGGGGGTTTTCTCCCTGTAGGATACCATTAAACAAAACAACCAAATAAGGGGCCCAGATTTTCGGTTGCGTCCTAAACAAATCCCCTGGCAATTTGTCCAAACCAGGAGCTTTATTAGGAATCAATTTGCCTAAAGCCGTCTCTACCTCAGCCAGGGTGAAAAATTCGACTGGAGTGGGGCGTAAAGGAACTATGGTTAACCGTCCCCACTCAGCCCCACTAGTGCTTACAGGCAACTAAGGTTCGGGGATAGTAACAATCTTTTCATCAGGCTCAGGGATGCCATAAAGGTCGCAGAAGTGGCTTTCCCAGATTGAGGGGGCAATATTCGGGGCAAGTGCAGGGGTATGCCCACTAAGTCTTGTTGCAACTATGGACCAGAATGATTTAAAATCGTTAGCATTAAGGGCAGATCCCAATTCCTCCCACATAGAGGCCTCCCATTCCTTCTTCGCATCGCAGATTGCCTTTTTGTACACAATGCGATGGGCCCTAATTTCCTCCCTGTTGTTAGTTTGTATCGCTATAAGAAGGGCCTTTTTGGCCTTCCTACAGGAGGCGTTATACCATCTAGATATTATTGTTCGATGGTGTTTTGGTTTTCTCACCCGATACAGAATGTCTTTGAGTGCGGCTACCAGTTGAATGTGTATTTCAGATGCCCTACCTAGGTGGCCAGATTTTCCCATGTCTTCAATTAATGGGATAGCAGACTCCTATAATTCGTCAAGTTTACTAGTGGACATCTGAAAATCTGGCCATTTAACCCTGCGCCTACAGTTTGTTATTATTAAGGGCACAATGGTGGAGTCTTCAGCCGGAGTTTGACATTTCAACCCAAAGCTCCCCGGTTTAAATGACAGGACCAAAGCATTATGATCACTGTCATATCTTTCAATGACCCTAAACTCGTGTAGCCTGTCCCAATGCCTGGCCTAGATGAAAATATAATCGATTACTGAAGTACTAGTTTTTAATCGATTAAACGTGTTTTTCCCTGGTCTGTCAGGCTCGACCCTCCCATTACAGGCCGGCAATGATGTCGCTAGCGAAAATGACTGCAATTGTAAAACCAGAGGGGTCCATGCTTTCACCCGAGTAATCGGTGGGTAAGGAACAGCCCACAACAAATCAACCTCATCTGGATTACTCAAATTTGGATCCATGAGTGGCTCAAAGTGACAGTTAAAATCTCCACCAGGATTAACACAGTGGATGGATCAATCGATTGGATGAAGGTTAACAAGGTCTCAATGGCCTCTGACTCAAGACCCAGCCTAACTGGCCTTGAATATACATTGATCAAGGCAATGTCCGGCCCATTTAACATAGTCAACAACACGCACTGCACGTCCATTGAGTTGGTTGGAATTTGAGAAGCCTTAACACCTAGATGTGTACCAACCCATATAGACAGCCCACCCGAGGGCCTACCCCTCTCACCCATGCTCGCCAGGATATCGTATGTTACAAAACCCTGAACCCTACTTTCTTTTAAGGCCCAGGTTTCCTGCAGCATACAAATATCATGTGAGGCCATAAAAGAGCCGCACTCTGGGATGGTCAGTTTGTTTTTAAGACCCGCCACATTCCAGGAAAGGATTTTGACATGGGCGGCCGACAGATCTTGCTTAATTAGTTCACAATCCAGTATACCAGAAAGATCGTTGATAGTGGATGTGCTAGGGGCTGGCCCCAACTCAGACTCACAGTTCAGTGGGGGTATGTTGTCAAGAGAGATGTCAATGGTGGGTTGGGTAGTTTGTTCTGTTGTCAGGACTTGCAATAGAGGGCTAGGTGTGGCATTTACATCTTGGTTTACATTTGCAGATTGCTTGTTAGTGGGAGGTCCCGTTTGTCAATCGCAATCATCAAAGCCTGAAAAGGCATCGAACCTGTTTGCGACTTCCAGCTGGGTAAAGGGTAACAGATGGTCCATCCTCCCATTTCCTACAAAGTGGTCCAACCTCTTATTTCCATTTATATGGCGCCTGAAAGGTACAGTTTCCCACCTAAATACATTTTCAGTGGTCATGGGGTTAGGTGCCTGCATCATATACCGGTTGTTAAATGGTATAGATGGTTTAATCTGCGGGCATGCTAGTACCTCTGGATGGGGAATACAGGGTTCACTAGAGATCTCTGGTAAAAGTAAGTCAGATCACAGGGAACAATGGAATTACCAATGTTCCCCGGGATCCAATCTAAAATATATCTTACAGCCCCAGGATCTCTAAAATTGATGACAATTAGATCCCCCTTTATGGTTTCACTCTGTTTCACAACCAGGGAAGTCGCTGAACATGCAGAATTTCTCCATTAACATTAAAGGGAAGTGGTCGGTTTTGGTTAAGCCAATGCATGGTTTTGTTTTTTAGCTGGGAAAACCCTTCCCTCCTACCATCCTCTAGTATCGGAACCCCCGCCAGGACAACCACAAAAGGGACCGCTTCAGGGGGTAATTCCACTTGGCGCCCCCTGTACTTCTCTGTCCTAACTGGACTAGCTGTTCCCTTCTCCTCTCGCTTACTTCCCATGAGAGATTTATTCCCTGCCTTCGGAACTTCGCTGGCTGTGCGAGGTAATGTTTGTTGGGCCAGTTTAAGGGGTATTGCCCTCTGTTTTTTTGTATTTGTAGGCTTACTAGTTTTGTTTATACCCATCCCGACAGCAGGGGTAGAAGATGGCAATACTGTTACGGGGGTGGGGCTAGCTTCACAGGACCCTTAGATGGTGCAACATTATTACTAATGGCTAGTTCTAGAGCTCCCAGCCTTTGTTCCACCCTCTTCAACCTCTCTATTATGGGCAAAACAAAGGACCTGATTAAATGTTCAAAACCTTCAAGAGGAACAGCCGACACTATTGCCTTAGACGGACAGTACAGGGGAGTAGCCAAACCTGGTGAAGTTAATACAGTCAATACAGGGGATTTTAAGGTTAATAATGTGTTCGTGGGGGCCATTGAGGTTTGGGCATTTGGTACATTGGCCTTCGGGGTAGATGTAGATGTTGCATTCACCTTGGTAGTTTTGCCAAAGACAGAGTGGTGAATCTTACTTCTGTGCGGCTCACCACCCCTTTTCCTTCTCTTGTTAGGTGGCGGGCCATAGACTTTAGGCATGGCTGGTTTCCTGACCTTTTTTTTCCTAACGGTCTCAGATATAGGTACAGGCGGCTCAACTATCATGTCTGTACCTCCAATGGAGTCGCCAGGAAGGGATACAATATTCGTGGATGAGCTGTTGGAAGAGTCAAGTGGGAGGGGCGTGTCACGTAAAAGTATTGGGACATTGTCAGTAGATAGAATGTACTCGTTTTCTGTATGGATAGTAGCACCAGATGATGTAGTACAGGGCAAGCTATCCAAGAGGGGTCTACTTTTCAGGCATTTAATAGAGCGACGCCGCTCCGCCCTGCATTCGGCCAAAGCACTCTCCCTATCAGGATCAATGACAGCCTTGAAAAAATAATTGTCCAAGGTACCCTTGGTATTCCCAACTACTCCTCCAGATATAGGTTTATCAAGTGTCTGAGCCATGGTAGAAAGGTAAACAAAGAATATGCGCGAACAAACCTACGAAACACGTTAGAGTATAGGCCCAGCCCGGCCTCGTCGTGCCTCTGAGGCCCTCAGAGGGCCCGTCCCTTGCCCGGGCTTAGCCCGGCACACGCCCGCGTGCGGTCCCGCGACGCGGGGGCTGAGCTGTAATTTGTGCGCCTCCTGGCGCAGGTATTTGCGGCTTCCGGCCGCTAAGGCTCCTGGGTGTTGTAGTCCTTTTGGTATCCCCCCCACTGCGGGCGTGCTCGGATGTCAATCAGCTGCGGCGGCGGGAAGGGACCGTACGCGGGATTGAGGTCGGCCGTGCGGGCACTTTTTTTTAGGATCTCCTGGCAAAGAACAGGTATTGCAGCATGTAGGGCTGTAAACAAATGATTCGTCCCCCGCTCCACCGGGGCTGAGCTGTAATTTGTGAGCCTCCTGGCGCAGGTATTCGCTGCTTCCGGCCGCTAAGGCTCCTGGGTGTTGTAGTCCTTTTGGTCTCCCCCCCACTGCAGCCGCGCTCGGATGTCAATGAGCTGCGGCGGCGGGTAGAAACTGTAAGCGGGATTGAGGTCGGCCGTGTGGGCACTTTTTTTAGGATCTCCTGGCAAAGAACAGGTATGGCAGCATGTAGGGCTGTAAACAAATGATTGGTCCCCCCAAATAAGCCAATCATGGCTTCACAAATCCATGGCAACAATTTACAATAGTGAGCACCTGCACTTTGGCACTGAATAGCAGTGGCAAAGTGCCCAAAGCATCTAGACCAGCAAAACACATAGGAAAATACAGGAGGCAACAGCAAAAAATGAAAGGGAGACTCACGTCAAAGGGGAAATGGTCTAGCAGTGACTTATAGGTTTGAAGCGAAGTTATAAGGAAACTTATATCTGTGGTGCTAGCACTAGCTTACACAGGCTGTAATGACAGGCCTGTAGTCACAATCTGAGTGGTCTCCCATGCGAGGGATAATACATGCTTCATCCCATGAGGGGCCCCTGCTGTAACTATGCCCTGGGTACCTTAGTACCATATACTAGGGACTTACAGGAGTACATCTGTAGCCAATCTGTGATTTATACCGCAGTACTCCCCATGTCCAATTTAGGGAAGAAGCCCAGAGGCTGGGGTCCTGATTAGCAGGATGCCAGTCAGACTAGTCAGAACAACATAGCAACACCAGGCAAAAAATGTGGGAACCATGCATAAGGATCCTATCGTCCTACAATTACCCACTTGGACAAAGACATCCTTTGCCCCTCCGGACTGCCCTGAAGATGTAAAAATTTTTATTAACACTAATGTTTTTTGCAATATTATCTACATTCTAGCAGCAGTTCTTGTTTATATTCTGTTTTTCCAATAAAATTACTGACAACATTTCTAATACGTGATCGGGACTAGACAGATTTGTCTAATAAAAACAAAACAGAAAACATTTTTTTTTCCAATACAAACTAAAAAATCTAATGGAACACTACCCCCGCCGCTGACAGAATTCAAGTGTGTGAAGTAAAAAGGGCGAGCCGGAGAGAAGAGTTCGAGGCGGAGCACCACCCTTGGAGTAAGTGTGACTACAGGGGGTCTCCTCTTCCAGTTTAAGCATGGCTTATTTGGAAACTCGATTTTCTAGAATGAGTTACTAACTGGATCCCTCAATCTGCAAACAATTGGTTTCAGACACCCAATACTGGGGATTCTGAGGGGACTCAAATTTCAAATTTCTGGGATCTGAAAGGTCCTGATGACGGCTGTGATGACTTGAAATTGTAGGCACTTACATGTCAACAATCTGGCAGCAAGGAGGGGTGTAGGAACTCCTAATACTTTCCTATCCGCACCATCCTGTACGCTTTTAATCCTAGTCGGTGGAGTGGTGTGGCTCACTGGTTAGAGGCGGCAGACCCGTAAGCAGAGGACGGCCTGGGACCAGGGTTCGATTCCCGACGCGGCAGGGTCGTGGACCAGGGTCAGTGGGCTCGATAATTCTCGCCGCGGTGCCTACTCCAGTCAGGGACCACACTCGGCAACTCTGGGCATTAGCTTGCCTCATCTTCACAACGGCCCCCCCAGACCGCCAGGGATGCTTGGTCGCACCTTAGAGATACCCATTAGGGACCATCTCTCAGGGTGAGCCAGGACGGGTGAGCCAGGACGGGTTCCCCAGCGGTCGAAGCGTGGAGATACACCTCCAGGAGTCGATTCCTAGCGCTATATAAACCCGCAATTAAATTAATTAAATTAAATTAAGAATAAAATGATTTAGAAAAGCTACCACTGAACTAGTTTTAATTCTCACTGCAATTTTTCTTTCGGTGATCCCAGGATCCATTACGTATATATTATTTATATGTGTTTGTATTGTGTTCCTTTTGCTCCACCCCAGGCGTTGGTCGGCGCAGGGGTGTATTAAAGCAAGCCCAATGATGAAGCATGTCACAATTTTGTGAGCGAGGGCAGTATTTTTTTCACTGAGCATGTGACACCTCTAATCTAGAGATCCATACATACTACTCTCCATTGTGTGTTTACTATTGAAGTGGAAAGGGCTCATGTCCTAATTCAGAGAGAGGGGCCCATCAAGGGGTGAAGAGCTGTGAAATAGGAGTGGTAGAGACTGACGTTGGATGGGTAGATATGGACTCAAAGAAGATGGACCCACATCCTCCGCAAAGTTCTAAGGAGATCATCCAGCGGGAAAACCTTGCCCAACTCGAAAGACGCAGTCAATATTAATCAAGGGGAAGTCCCCCACAAAAATCACCTCCTCTTCCTCTACTTTGACTCAATTACCTTATGTAAGGGAAGCTTCTGGGTTCACGTGCGAGCCGCCGACATGGGGCACACTCCGCCACCCTTTTTAAAACCTTCATGAGAGAGGGGCCCCTCGGCGCCTGGGCTGGTGCGGGGGAGGGGAGCAGCCGCAACCTTTCCACCTGAGATCCAGGCCCGACCGTCCCCTCCTCCCCTCCCCCAGAACTCCAAGCATGAATCAGGACCCGTAGCACTCCACCAAATCAACTGCGACCAGTTCTTTGTATTATTGGTTGACTGCGCAGTAGATTACCGAATGTACACACCAGAATACAAAGAAGGCACCCCCGGAAGCACCGGAAGAGAAGACTTTGAAGCAGTCCACATTTTGCTGTTGCTCTGACGGTTGGAGACTGCTAGAAGCTGTGTAGCTGCGACGAACTTAGTCTCTCGGATTGTCGCTGCCTTGTGCCCCCTGTCCTGCTGCCGCTGCCGTGAGGGGGGGGAACAGAGCTACAGTCTGCAGGCCCCCTGTGAGCCCCCGCGAGCGGACACACTGGATAAGCTCAAGGAGCCCCCGGTAAGCGAGTGGGAAAGAGTGGGGGGGAAGGGCTGGAGACGCTATTCTTTTCTGCGACCCTCTCTCCTGTGACAATTGCAAACAGCAGTCCCTGCTAACAGCGGCTGGAGAAACTGATTAGTACAAGCCATTCAAGATATCCCCAACTTTAGGCGCAAAGAGCTTGGCGCCACATCCACAGAGGAGCACACAGGAGCGCCCCCGCAGCCACAAAATACAACCATCGAGCCAGGAGCTGTGCAAGGCAGTGCAGGCAGTACGGCCAGAGCTGCTCAATCGTGGCAGCCGCTCCGCAGAGCCTCTACAGCCTTTCACAGCCTTCTATTAGAAGCGGTAGAGGCTGCAGCAGTGGTGAAAATTCCATCAGCACAGCAAAGTCCCCGGTGAGTGCTCAGCTGTGCTCAGTTGTGCCTAGCCTTGTTGTTGGTGTTGGTGCTGGCCCGCACGGATTTTTGAGTTCTTCATCGTGCTCACTGCACTTCAACTCAACTAAGTCAAACCAAGTCAACCAAGTCACAACTTACATGAACCCCCTAGGGAGCATCTACTCGACTACTCAATATTCGCCAATCAGTCTCAAACTTCAACGCAAAGAGTGCGCCCCACAGTGTCAACACCAGTGCCTTTCAGCAAGCGCTCTTAAATACCACCTAACCAAACCAAATAAAAGTCACAGCTTTCGTTTATCCGACAGTTATTGTTTCTCTAGAACTAGCCAAGGAGAATAATCAATAGTCTGCTCCTCGTGTGGCATAACTGAGCCATGATCCCCTGGCGCACAGATCGTCTTAACAGCGAGTAGCCCTGTCAGTGAGAGGGTGCTAGGATCATTCTTAACCCTTACCCGAACACCTCACAGCGATGAGATCCGGGAGAACCAAGAACGTTCCATCCAATCCATTAAAAAAGGATATTAAAAAAAAGGCCAGAAGTGAAACAGCAGTAGATCCAGCATAATCATTTGACTCTCAGTTGCATCTGGGTACTGACCCAGAAACAGTTACAGACACAGCCATGGACATCTTATACAAGTTCCAACTCCCCCAGTCCACACTTCAAGTCCAGCCTCCCCTCATCCATCAAATATTAAGTGGAGCGGGTGGAGTTGCTGTGCATAAGGAAATTAAAATCTGCAAAGATATGCACCTGAGACCTTCAGACTCTCCAGCTTTCTCATAAAAAAAAATTTCTCTAAGGGACTACTTTAGTAGCTCTGTATCTTCCTCTAAGTTAAGATCAACCTCACTCAATACATCTCGGCTTCCTGCCCCAACGGATTAACCTGTACTCTTAGTCCCAGCCCAGCATCCAAGACTGGTTCAGCCCATGCTCCACGTGTACATTAGTGACGAAGGCCTCAGTTCATTGCCCCTAGGTTTACCAAGAAGCAGCGACTATAAAAAAAAAAAGCACTAGTGACCACTCCATCTCCTCAAGCACACGCCCAGTCTCTTGACCGGTCCCTCTTTGACCTCCAAGTAAATAATATCCAGGTATCTGCCCAGGTATCATCCCCTGTCCCCCCCCTCATCCGAAGCCAGTCGGTCCTTTTATACCATCACTCCGTTTGGATCCCGAGCCAGTTTTCTCATCCACAATTAAGCCTCAAGCGTCCATCGTTCACCCAACAGCTACAACTAAAGTTCTCACCCCACAAGGAGTAAGTAAGGCAAACAAGCAATTAAGTAATCCCACAATGTCATCACCAACTGCTAATAGCTGTCGACAAGAGATCAATACAGGATGGGGCAACAACACTATGCCCAACACCCACCTGGACTTATCCTTCTTCACTAAAGAACCTAACAGATCACCTGTTAGCCCTTCACCCCTAGACCTAAACGTGCTCTGGTCTCAACTCCTCCAAACCCTCCACTCCATAGTGTTAGCACTGAATTATCACTCAGACAAAATGGATCAACAGGTAGATTTATTAAACACCCTTGCCGTGTACAACGTAGGAATTGACCAAAAAACAGAGGCGCTTAATTCGCTGATACTCAAGGCCCAATCAGAAGTGCAACTAGTCCAATCAGTATGTTGCTGTTCTCCTATCATTGACTCTCTTTCCTCACTGCCCCAATTCCTGACATCAGTATTAACAGAAATCCAGAGGATCCCAGAGCCCAGGTACCCTGACTCCGCGTCACTTGCCCCCTCCCACAGCAAACAACCCACCGAAGAGCACACGCCCGAAAATTCACCACCGGTTTCTTCACCATTGCCCAAAGCCACAGCAGTTCCCAACGCTCTCACCGACTCAACATCTAACGACAAATCCTCCCAGACACCTGCTTACCGACTTTTTTTTTTTTTTTTTAAATCTTTTATTTTGGCAAGCATGTCAGACAAAAAACATTATATCAAAAACAAATTTTTGAGTGATTTCAGGGAAAGATCAAGTATACAAAGTAACACAATATTCTTACACATAATACCGCATCAGCCTGACAAAAATACAAAATATAAGAAATCAAAATAGACAAAAAGCATTCAAGCTTCAAAGTTCAAAGTCCCTAACAATTCATCTTGTATCCTATAGGATTTATACAAAATTAGCCCATATCCTTTCCATTCTTTCTACTGCCTTTCGGCTACTATTTTTAGCAAGAGCCTTTTCCATAGAGTATATTTCATGTATTAAGGTTAACCATTCTGTCCTACAAGGTGGATTCGGTGAAATCCATGCTCTAGCTACCACCAGTCTAGCACAAGATAGCGCTCTATTTAGCCAACCAGTATTGTTATTACTTCTCGTATTTAAAGCAAGTAAGACCATAGGTGCAGTAAGTGATAAGCAAATCAGTTGCTTTTGGAGTAGGGTATTTTCTATTTCTTGCCAGAACAGAGCCAACATAGGGCACAAATAGACAATATGAATGAGATCTGCTGCCACCAGATCGCATTTAGGGCATTTGGTACGATCGCTATTTTGTGACCATTTAGAGATTTTCTGCGGAGTATGATAGAGTTGGCTGACCGTCCTATATAGTTGAAGCTTTAAGCTCGAAGAATGGACTATTTTGTTAATATTAACCAAAGCACTAGATATGTTCTGTGGTGTCACATTTATTCGCAATCCTATAGTCCATTTTTGTGCCAATCTCGGGCAATCATCCACGTTATGTTGGCTTAAGAGTTTGTATCCAGAGCTAATTAAGGATTTCTTTTTTGTACTATACAAGAAGCCCCACATATCCTAGCTTGTGATTTTATTCAGCTTCATTTTTCGTATTAAGTAGTCCCTAACTTGCATATATTTGAGTAGCATTTCCCCTGGCAGCTTGTAAAGCAATTGTAAGGTCGAAAACTGAAGAAAACCATCAGAACCATAAAGGTCTCCCAGTATCTTAATCCCATAGATGGCCCAATCTCTCCCAACTTTGTCTTTAAAAATGGCTGGTAAACCTGCATTGTCCCATAATGGTAAATCTGTATGAAAAAAAGAAGTATCACAGAATTTCATGATCTGGTTAAAAATCGCTACTGAGTCCCTTGCTATCTTAAATTTGACTCGTTTGAAAAAATTAGGATCTTGTACTCTTGCTAGAAATTGAGATGAATTAGTGCCTAACATAAATTGATTTAAAAAAAATGGGTTTCGTTTTTATTTAGTAAGCTCCTAAGCCGACCTAGAAAGGATGCATAAAAGTAAGACTTAAAGTCCGGAAATTCCAATCCGCCTTTTTCTAGAGATAATTTTAGTATCGTCATTGATCTCCTAGGATTTTTATAGCTCCAAACAAAACTGCTGCAGATTCCCTCCAGTTTCTTAAAAAGTATATAATTAACTCGAAGGGGAATAGAACGTAAAAGATATAAAAATTTGGGCAAAATATTCATTTTAATCAAATTAATTCGGCCGAATATATTAAGTGCTTACTGACTTTCAAAGCAAGAAAAAAAAACTCCGGAAATCCCGCAAAAGGCTCCCAAAGCACCTAAGAAAAACAATTTGTAACTACTTGACGGACAACAAACCAGCGATACCACAGGTATTCAGCACATTGCCCACTTCCTCCACCAGCCAGATGCAAGTAGCCCAGCTCTGAACACCCCAAAAAGGACTTCCATAACGCTCAATAAAAACAGAGTCATCACAAGCCTCCCTACACCCAACACTTCAGGACAAAACTGAAGATAATGGAAATAAGCAACCACAAATAAATGATGAGCCAATAACAGTCACCAGGCGGATTGCAACTACGCCGCCTATAAAGCGTCTACCACCCACTGAATCGTCCTTTCCACTGTAACCGACAATTGTCAGCCAAGGTTCTTCTAGTACAGTTAACTTCGTCAAAGAAGCGGATCACCAGTCCCTGGCACTCCAGCCCAGCACACTTCTTTCGGCAAGTATGAGTAAAACAGTTTTCACTATAGCACTAATCAACCAAGCAAGTGAGCAAGTCCCTCCCAAGCACTGTACATCAACCTCTGAACGATTATTAGTAGACAAGCCTACGTCATCCAAGCCCATACCCGTTGACACTCAAACTATGGCTATAGACTCTAATGAAACCAAACTATTGTTAACAACAGAGTACATCTCCCAAGGCCCGCATGACATATTAAACCGCGGTAACATAATCCAGCTCTTTCAATCAAATCCAGACCTATGCAAGCTGGGATCAAGACATCCTTGCTATCGAATTTAAACCCATCAATGGCCCTCATATGGGAGAATCAACCCTAATTACATAAGCATCTACAGCCATAAAGGAACTGGTTCCATCAACAGATGACCAATTTAAAAACTGGGTTATAATTATAGCAAAGCCTGGAGTGCCCCAATATCCTTCAATACTTCCTTTTAGCAAGGCCCCAGTTTCAAGCATAAGCTGCACCCCTTTCTCAATATTAAAGTCAGCCAGAAGTCGCTCCCGAGCAGCCAACGATGAGTGCAGTGAAGTTCTAATGGAAGTGCTGATTGGTCATGGCTGCCAGCAGCCCTCTCCCAAAGCAGGACCAATTGAATCAATACAGAACACAACCTAACATTTGTTCCTGGAACATCAATGGTCTTTCGTCCAAAACTGCAGTCTCCGGACACTGTCAGATTCCTCAAAAATATGACCTCATCCTTCTCCAGGAAACTTGACTATCAACAAGTAACCCACTTGAAGGGTATCTGGAATTCACATCGCCAGCCATAAGACAGAGCACGTATGGCAGACAGTGTGTGGGCTGTCTATTTTCATGGCTTGCAGACTGTCAGCACGTATCAGACATCTAAAATTTGACCTCGACTGGGTTTCTGTTATCTTGGCCGATAATTTTCCATCAGAGAGCAAGCTACTATTGCTAAATGTTTACATCTCTCGACGCCCCAGCGAGAAAAAACCCAAACTAGACTGCTTGATCGAAATCCTATGTAACATCCTAAGCATATATGGTAACATACCATGTCTAATCTCTGGAGACTTTAATACTAACCTTTTTTATAACCAGTTTGAAGACTTAGGAACCAATTTCCCAGTGGTCCCCTCACATCTCGCCTCGCAATCATTACCGCCCGGCCTCAGACCATCCAAATTGGGCGAATACGCAGTTCTTCAACTTAGCAGAGTAGGCTACCTGGTAATAAATGGTTGCTCATCAACAGATACCCCCCCGGCCTGGACAAGAACCAACGGGCGAACTCATTCATTTTTGGACTTCACACTGGCAAACAGCGAAATGTCCTCCCTAATTGAGTCCCATTACATCGCAGCCCTGGGGGAAAGTGATCATCGACCCCAAATAATAACATTATCCTTCGATGCTCCTCACCATCACGCACTCGCTCACACCATATCAGACAGTCACACAGAGAATCTAGGACAAATGAAATGGTCGTCAAGCGCTGCCCCTACAGTCTTGGAGAAATGCTGTCATCCTCTATGTTCAAAAGGTGAAACTGACGGGCCTATTATCATCGGATGGGAAGCGTTCGTGAACAGTTTATTAAACGAATTTTCAACCAAACCCCATTCCCGGCCAGATCCTCCCCAACTCCGGATTTCCCACGCAACAAAAACATTAAAACAACAACTTGGACTAGAAAAAGCCCAGGAAACGTAACTTTATTTAGTCATTACAAGCAAGCACGAAATGCATTTAAGGCATCTGTACATAGAGACAAACAATTAGCGCCAGACAAGTTCTGGACGAAGTTAGTCCACCCAAGCAAAAAGTCCAACACCAAGTTATTTTGGACTCTTGTGAACAGAGGCCCGTTAGGAGGCCGAGGATACACCACCGCAAACATAAGTGCAGACGACTGGACCATGTTTCTATCTAATCATTTTAGAGAAAACTCAAGTGGGCAAGGGCAAGGGCAAGTCCCCACTTGACATTTAAATCCCGGCTACCACCCACCGAACATCAATACACAGGAAACGCTGGGTCACCTACCAAGGCAAAAGGTGCTATGGTCGTACCATCATCTGAGGAGCTACTAAACGACCTCATCCCAGGAACGCTGACGCCAGATGGAATCCTAATAAATAACATCGCCCGGATTATTAGGAAAGGCAGGTCGGATGGATCGCCCAGCCCCAACTGACTACCTCAGGCCTTGTTTAAATCAGACGAAACGTTGTGGTCAGGCCTCCTCGCACCACTCTTCTTACATTGCAGGCTTAACAATCCCATCCCGGATTCCTGGAAAGGTGCATCATTCATCCCATTTATAAAAGTGGTAAAAGAGACGACACAAAAAATTATAGAATGATAGCCCTCCTTGAAATCGAATCCAAATACTATGCCACTATTTATTAGAAGAGCTGACTTCATGGGTTGAATCAACACAGCGCTTTCCCTTTAACCATACCGGCTTTCTAGCCAAGTCATGCACAACCAGCAACCTACTCGCAATAGCCGTATTGACGGAGAAGGCCGACGTCCATCGCATGCAACTATAATGCTGCTTCGTTGACTTCAAGGCGGCCTTCGACCGAGTGCCACGCGGTCATCTGTGGGCAAAAATTGGCTTGCTGGGGTATACCTCCAGCCCCCTTACAAGCCATCATCCAACTCCACACACAGACCTGGATAAGGATAAAGTTAGGCGACGGGTCCCACGTTAAAAAAAATATTCAAACAGGAAGTGGCGTCAAACAAGGGTGCGTCTTGGCGCCCCTTCTCTTTAACCTGTTTATTTCTGACCTATCCTCCAACTCATATCCGACTCAACTGGATGGGACCCGCATCAGTAACTTGTCATACGCTGACAACCTCGTGTTATTAAGCCACGCAAAGGTTGGTTTACAAAGGCTCCTTGACGAACTTCTATCTCATACATCTGAAAATGCCCTGGAATTGAACCTGTCAAAAACAAAAATAATTCATTTTAGGAAACAGAAACAGCAGAAAAGAAGGTTTTTTTTAATAACAAAATCATCGATACAGTGCCACACTACAAATATTTAGGAATTTTTCTCGATTCAAGAGCTTTCTTCATTAAACAAAAAGACGCCATCAAGGCTAAGGCACTGTCCCTGGAGGTCGCGTCGGCAAAACTTTCAAAACATCTACTAGGACTAAGCCTAACCCCCTTGCTCAAGGTGATGAAGGCCAAGATCACAAATACTCTATAATATGGCCATGAGATTATGATGTTCTCGACAAACATCGTACTTAACAAATCAATCATCAGAATCTTCAAGTGAGCATGGCATCTGCCGAGATCTTCATCTCCGGCACAAGTCAGATTAGAGCTTGGTCTGCTAGACCACAGCGGTGTTGAGGCTGGTGCTTTCATTCAGTTAAGCAATAGACTGCGTAATTCCTCGGAAAATATCGACCAGTACATCAAGCCAAAAACATCGGCTCCATTTGGATCAATCCTTACAACTCCTTGGAATTTCAGAATACTGGGGGACAACCCCCTCACAACAGGCACTGAAGAGTGTAATCAAGCAAAGCGTTCGGCTCTGATTCTTCAATTCCGACAGAGCAAAATTATCCAGAAGGAAGCACGCTTGGGCCGTTGTCTCAGCCTACAAACCGGGAGTTGAGTCAGCCTACCTACGAAGTACCTATTCAATCTTTTGGAAAGTCAAATTTATGGCCCTAAGGCTTGGCAAATGGCCTTTTTTAACGCATTTACCGCAACAGCGGCGCCCCAATCAGAAAATTGAATGCAGAGAATGTGGCTACCACTCCGAAAGCCTGGAGCACATATCCTGCGTATGCCCAGCTCTGCTACAAGATAGAAGGACCTTACTAAGAGCAGAGTGGATTAAATTAGGCGTTCGTACATGTCGTCAGGCAATTATCACAGCTATGAATCAAGAAAATATAATCCTGAACATCCGGTTTACCAAATTTGTTGCCAGAGCTGCAAAAACGTTGGGAAAAGAAAAGGCAGCATTTCTTTTCCCGGTCGGCCGGTTGGACACCGTGTTCAGCTCCCTAAAACCAGCTGTCATATTGACTTATTTACCCTATTTAAACTTTCTTAAAACCACTCTGTGACTGCCATATTATTATATGAGATGATTTGTAAAAGATAAACGCACATTCGGACAATTTTTTTATTTCAATTTTACTGCTAGACTATCGCACTGCTGTTGTATTAATCAAAGTCCTTTTTCCGCTCCTTTTTAAATTCATATATGTATACGTGAGTTATACAGTTTTAACATTTTGTAATGATTTTAAGTAATCAAACAAACTTGAAATTTGAAATTTGAAATTTGACTTGGAAGCATCGTTGGGCAAAACTGTATCATTTTGGACAAAAAAGAGAAATAGAAGAGTGAGATTTGTAGAGGAGTGGTTGGGAGCCTCCGTTGCAACTGGTAGTCTTTCTAATTTTGTGTTGTGAGGCAGAAGAGATTTCCTCAATGTTGTTGTTGCCTTTTTGGGGGAGGGGGAAAGAGGGGGAATAAAGACCTTAGTATTGCTCTCTCTAGGGACAAGCCGAACCGGCCTAATGCCGGGCAGGGCAGCACCGGTGTTTGTGACGAGGCTTCAAACAGCAATCGTCGGTGGCTGAGAGTGACTGAGACCCACGGCAGCGACAGGAGACAGACTTCAGTGGCCTAGTCCGGTCGCATTTGCATCATGATGAGGCACAGGCGGCGGTCCGAGCAGCGGCAGACTGCAAAACTGAATTTATAAACAGAACTTCCGCTCGCGACGCCCACTGACTGACATCAATTCCGTCTCAAGCAGCATATAGACAATGTTGCGAATGCTGCCACGGTGCTGGAGCCAGTGAGAGCACAGTTGAGCCCAGCCTGGCTGGTGCAACCGGAACCACCGGAGTCCCGGAAGATGAGGCTATATGTTGTACTCAAATAATATTTCAACACCCGGGCAGATGACAGTGCAGTTGCACTGAACAGTGAGTGAGTGCCACATGTCATACACTATGTGCGGCTGCCAGAGAAGCGTGCGGTCTGTGCTTTACTTAATGTGAATGAGCACTAAAAGCTGTACTCCGGGCTCAGTGTGCTAGCAACTTCAGGAGGCGCTATGAATGCGTGACCTCGCATTTTGGTGCAGTGATGCGGACCAGCACACCAAAATGCGTTAGTCTAACACCTGATGCGTGATACTTGACAGGGCTGGTCGGACACCTCCAGCACCAACAAGCTTGACTAGCCTCCTCACACGCCAGATCGATTTTATTCGATGTCAGATTGCCCCTTCCCCACCAGGTTATTCGCTCTGCCCTACCCGCTGCCTCGCGGATAATTCCACAAGAGAGAGGAGCTGCCACCCTGGTGTATTTGGAGACAGGTGGCTGGTACAGTTGCCACCATAGTATTTTTGGAGGTTGGTGATAAGGTAGAGTTGCCACCCTGTGTGTTTGGAGGCAGTTGGTTGGTGGAGTGGCCAGCCTGTGTTTTTTTAGGCTGGTGGCGACCCTGTGTTTTGGAGGCAGGTGACTGGTAGATTTGCCACTCTGGTATTTTTGGAGGTCGGTGGCTGGTGGAGTTGCCAACCTTTGTTTTTGGAGGTAGGTGGAGTTGCCACCCTTGTGTTTTTGGAAGCAGGTGGTTTGTGGAGTTGAAACCCTGTGTTTTTGGAGGCTGGTGGCTTTTGGAGTTGCCACCCTGTGCTTGGGAGGCAGGTGGTTGGTGGAGTTGCCACTCTGGTGTTTTGGCGGTGGGTGGCTGGTAGAGTTGCCACTCTGTGTTTTGGAGGCAGGTGGCTAGTGGAGTTGCCACTCTGGTGTTTTTGGAGGTAGGTGGCTGGTGGAGTTGCCACCCTGTGTTTTTGGAGGCTGGTGGAGTTGCCACCCTGTGTTTTTGGAGGCTGGTGACTTGTGGAGTTGCCACCCTGTGTTTTGAAGGCAGGTGGCTGGTGGAGTTGCCACTGTGGTGTCTTTGGAGGTAGGTGGCTAGTGGAGTTGCCACCCTGTGTATTTGAAGGCAGGTGAATTTGCCACCCTGGTGTTTTTGGAGGCAGGTGGCTGGTGGATTTGCCACCCTGTGTTTTTGGAGGAAGGTGGAATTTCCACCCTGTGTTTTTGGAGGCAGGTGAATGGTGGAGTTACCACCCTGGTGTTTTTGGAATCGGGTGGCTGTTGGAGTTGCAACCCTGTGTTTTGGAGGCAGGTGGCTGGTGGAGTTGCCACTCTGGTGTTTTGGAGGCAGGTGGCTGGCGGAGTTGCCACTCTGGTGTTTTTGGTGGTAGGTGGCTGGTGGAGTTGTCCATCTTGTGTCTTTGGAGGCAGGTGGCTGGTGGATTTGCCACCCTGTGTTTTTGGAGGCTGGTGGCTTGTGGAGTTGCCACCCTGTGTTTTTGGAGGTAAGTGGCTAGTAGAGTGCCACCCTGTGTTTTGGAGGCAGGTGGCTGGAGGAGTTGCCACTCTGGTGTTTTTGGAGATAGTTGGCTGGTGGAGTTGCCACCCTGTGTTTTTGGAGGTAGGTGGAGTATCCACTCTGGTGTTTTTGGAGGTAGGTAGCTGGTGGAGTTGCCACCCTGTGTTTTTTGAGGCAGGTGGCTGGTGGTGTTGCCACCCTGTGTTTTGGAGGCTGGTGAAGTTGCCACCCTGATGTTTTTGGAGGCTGGTGGCTTGTGGAGACCCTGTGCAAGTCATCTGTCAGGGAGCAATAACTTAAAAGATCTTCCCACAAGACACCAGTGCCACAGGAAGGAGAAGACCCCCTTCTTCCGGCGGAAAACTATTATTTCCAGCACCGTTCAGATTCTTGGCATAGTTCTATGGCTCCAGACAGTACAATGGCGTTTCATAACAGGCCAATGGGAAAGAAGATCAATTAGGGGTCTCTTGGTGCATTTATGGACCCCATATAAGTTGAGGCTTTGGAACTGGCTACACCAAACTTGGATTGTCCCGGTACCCTCTGGGCTGCGTTCTGCCCAAAGGGGGACACATTTCAGCGGGCTTGGTGGTTACAGCAGCATGACACTGTGCCTCCACGACACCCAGCCCGGTGCCCAAGAAAAAACTGAAACCTGCTAAGGTGATGTCAACACTCAGTAGGAACCTTCTTTGGCACAGATGCTGCCCAAGAACTAGACAACAACACCGCCTTTGAAGCCAGCGATATCAGTGGACATTCTGCAGTGAGAAAGAAGGTGAAGGCGAGCTTTGAGGTTCCTTTGGCAGAGCACCCTCCCAAGGTTCAGATGTGCCCACATGGAAGAATTGATCGTCTGTGATGAGACACCCTCACAGTGCTTATGTAGGCTATGGCTGTGTAGAGTGATTATTCAGAGGCTGAAAATGGCATTCCTAATTATTATAATAACAGTGATGATGCTGGTTAATGTCTGGACTTACAAAACACAGTGGCCAATATACTTCCTCAGAGTAATACATCCCTTGCCCCCCTGTCTCTACCGAAGACAAACTTTCCTCATTTACATCTGAGGTATGAAAAGCATTCAAAGCCTTTGAGTTAACTTTGTCCTCTGCTGACGCAGGTCTGACATTTTGAATTGGATATTGAAACCCTACTCCTCTGCGGCTGCGCCCTCGCTTTCATTCAATGAAGCGCTGGCTGATCCTGTCATGGGGAAAGCCATTTTCCCACCCAACTGTCCACAGACAGATAGCCAGAGACGACAGGCCTGCTCCAGGTGTACCTTCACCCCCTCAATGGCTATTACCAGCGCATCTTTAAATACAATATTGTCTAATTGAAAAGGTTGCAATCGCCAAGTTGGGACTGGGATAGGAACATAGTAAACTCCAAGGGATTATGATCAAATAGAGTTTTACCCAGAGTCAGTGATCTGTGCTTGCATATGTATAGGTCATAGGTATGGTCTAACCGAACATGCCGTTTATGTGGTTGGGAGTTAGGATGTTTGCTTATCCTTTCATTAAGTACCCTCCATGCATCAGATAAGGACCACCTCTACAGTAAGTCATGCAATGCCTTTGCCTGAGACTGTACTCTGTAGAAAGGGGTGGGAGCAATCAAGGTGTATGTCCAAGACCGCATTTAAATCTCCTCCGACTAACCATGGGAGATGGGACAATTCAGCCAGCACAGAGGCCAAATGCATAAGGATGACATCTTGTTCTGTATTATGGGCATAGATAATGCCTAATACCAATTGCATACCATCTAGTGCCCCACAGACAAAGACATATCAGCCATTCACATCAACCTTAGAATCACTAGCTTCAAACGGTACATCCGCCTGCACCAAAAAAGCATCCCCACGATCGAAGACAGTGTACGCAGTAGCAAACAGTTGTCCGCTCCATTTCATGCAAAGTTTAATCGTCTCAGAAGAGGAACAGTGAATTTCCTGTAAATAAACTATATGCGCCTTACAACTTTGTAACACCTAGTCATGATCCCTAAAATTGAGAATGTGGGCCACAACATGTCTCAAAGATGCTCCCAGTGGGGGGCGGGGGGTGACACGTTGGCACTTGATGTGCCCTTTTTAGTGAACAGAGCAGAAAGTCACTGTGGGGATGCAGGAAAGTGACCCTTTTTGACATGTCATCCACAGTTTTTGTCTGTTATTTAATGTGATTTTGACTGGAAGTGCACTGAGTTCTGTCTAATGAGGTCCCCAGTGCCAGCTCTCTTTACCAAAACTGTACAATTGTTTCCCCAATTGTCAATACATTAAGCTTAGGGCAAGGTCGCTCAAGAGGGTCCTTAAGGCTGCAGCACGAATTGTGCCACCCTAAAAGGATCCTTCACCAAACACATACTGACTGTCACTGCCGGCTGCGTTTCTTGGTGCAGATAAAAGTTAAAACACTACATGGCACACATGCAGTATAGGTAAGTCACCCCTACAGCAGGCCTTGCAGTCCTAATGCAGGGTTCACTATACTACATGTATGGACATATCTGCATGAGCAGATACGCCCCTGTACTAGTAAGGTCTATTGCTATCAGTGCAAGTGACCAAGGAAGCCATTTAGAGGACATGTGCTGGACAGTGGTAAACATGAGTTCCCCAGTTAATAATGATAATAATAAATTTGTTTACTGTATAGTTAATAAAAATTGTACAATTTGCGTAAAAGAAAAGATAAAAAACAGCATTCAACAAATATTAGCTTAAAACAACAAACGCAGAAAAGTTTCCTTAACATTTCCTTTCATATTCATGATCTTAGCATAAAATTTCTTTTCATGTTCGTGAACTTAGCATAAAACATAAAGGAACAATTCTTAAATCAGTATTTACATATTAATAAGAGATGCCCGTCTTTCTTTTATCAGTAAGACTGAAGTGTCCAGATAAGATTATTTCGTTACGGACTCGCTTGCTTTCAATAGTTTTTCCTGAGCATGCAAAAACTTTATCAATCTACAATTCATTTGGGGGTCAGTTGGATCCAGGCCTCCAATGATGGCAGTTCTACAAGAACGTATTCTCCTGTCCAGGAAGACTTTCTCCAAAAAGATTACATGCTCAGATTGCAACTTCTTGCAATGGCATATTAGATGAATTAAGTCTTCCTTTTCGTAACCATGGAGACGGCATTCTTTTGACTCAATGTGCCTCCAGGATGGTTCGTCGGCTAAGGTTGGAAGTTTGCCAAAGCGCAGTGCCATAAGTAGAGAACGTTGTGTCTAAGTAGGCCGCCGGTTTAAGACTTTTGTAATTATTAATCACAGTCCAAGAATGGGAGCGATGGGAGAAAATACCTTTGTCTGTTAACAGCGAATTAAATTTTGCAGCTCTATCTTAAAGAACATGTTGCCTCCAGTGCACTGGTCAAGAAATTGTTGGCCTGCGATTTTTTTTGTGTCTCCAATTCTGTCCATAAAAATTGGTTGAGGTTGTTTTCACTAGCGCTTTGCTTGATTCGGTACCACACCTTTATATATGCATAAAGTCTACCCAGTGATTCGTTCATTAATCCAAATTCTAATCGCATTTGCACTGGTGAGGCAGAACTGGGAATTTGGAGAACCTTTTCATAAATTTTTGTTATTAATTTGTTGAGAATTTCAGAGTCTTTACCATGCATGGCGGCACTGGCGTATGATAAGGTAGACAAGCTTTGCCTGAGATAATTGTCAGGAGGGGCCTCAAAGATAGCCCTTCCAGCTTCTTTGCCAATGAGCTAAATGCAAATATTAAGGCCCCTGCTCTCTGAGTCATATTCTTTTTCTGATTTTGTAGGGATAACTTGTCATCTATGTAGTATCCCAAGTATTTAAAACAGGATACTTTTTTCAGTTCTTTACCTTCTAGCCAGATGTTATGATGAGCGGCTTGCCGATTAGTAAAAAGCATTGTTTTTGTTCTAGATAAGTTTAGTTCCAACTTATTTCTAGACAAAGTCTGAAAGTACACTTAGGAGCCTCGTCAAACCAACTTTAGTTAAGCTCAATAGCACAATGTCGTCGGCATAGGCTAGGTGAGAAAGTTTTAGCTTGCCTAATTTCGGGGAATGTGTAATAGTATTGTCAAGCTTGCCGGAGATATCTGATATGAAGAGATTAAATAGGTGCGGAGCCAGTACGCACCTCTGTTTTAAGCCGATGTTTGTGTACACTTTTCTTGATATTCTGGCACCTTCCCCAAGTTTTACTTGCATCCAGGTGTCAGTATAGAAAAATAACAAGCCCCTCGGTATCCTCTCTAGTATTTCCCATGCTTTCAACTTTGCCCACAGCAGGTTCCGGTCCACACTGTCAAAAGCAGCTTTTAAGTCTATGAAGCACAGATGTAAGTCCTGTTTCTCACGTTTGAATTTTTCAGCAACCATTGTAATAGATAGGATGTTGGCGATAGTTCCAATCCCTTTTCTAAAACCTGTTTGATTTATCGGAATCGGGTTTATTTCCCCAGACCAATTGACCAGATCTTCCAAAAGTAATGATGCAAAATATTTAGCTTTTACGTCCTGCAGTGCAATTAGCCTGTAATTAATTGGGTTAGTTCTTTCTCCACCTTTATAAATAGGGGTTATGATCGATCTATGCCAGCTGTCAGGTATTTGATTGTTAGTCTCTATTTCAGCGTAAAGTTCTCTAAGTGTGAGCTCCAGTATTCAGAGGCGTGTTTGTAGATCGCTTGTGGAATGCCATTCGGCCTTGGAGCCCCGTTGCTTTTGCCCTTTTTAGGTTTAAAGTATTTTATTTGGTGCAACAGAAATGACAGACATACAGAATGTATGAGGCATTAGGTCAGTGCGGACAAGGCCACGCTCACAGCGTTGTATCTTCAAAGGACAGTTCGATTGTAGGCCAGTCCGCAACGGCATTGAAGGACATGCATTGTTGCAGTATTAAATTACCTTCCCTTCCCGAACTCCCCCCCCCCTAACCCCAACTCCCCAGTTTTCCTGCCCCAGTTCCCCCCCAAGCCCCCCATCGTCCAGTACGCAGGTCTGTCCCAAGCCGTCTACCTTGGTCGCTCTTAGCGAGAGAGGTGGATCCCTTATCCACTCAGGAGGTTGGCGCTGCAGGGCTCGTGAGCCTCAATAGGCGGAGATATTTGGGACAGGTAAGTTCCTTGAATTCAGTGAGCAGCAGAGAGTGGAATGGTTGCCAAAGGTCGTTAAATTGCTCTGTATCACCCGCCACTGTGAGTGATAATTTCTCCATGCCTAGTACATGCCATAATCTATGTAGCCAGCCCGTGAGAGAGAGTATCGTGGTAGTGTGCCAATGTAGTAAAATGTTCTGAACTGCTGAACCCAGTTGCGATAGCTATCTGTCTGCCCCTGCGTGATCTGAGGGGATAAATCAACCCATTCGGGAGCCCTAACAGGGTATATGCGGGGAAGCGTGGCAGTTCTATGTTGAAATGGGAATCAATTTGTCTAACACTTCTTTCCAGTAGGGCTCTAGAAGCGGACAGTCCCATAGAATGTGTGTCAGTGTGCCCCGGTGTCCACACCCTCTCCAACAGGTGTCATCCTTGCTACGGTCCATTTCATTGACCTGTTCCGGTGTATAGTACCAGTAGATAGAGACCTTAGTCAGCGTGTCAGTGAGGCCCATGTGGTATGCCGAGTGTCTCGCCCTGTAGGATATTTGCTCCCATTCCTTGTGACTTAGAGTCCTGCCCAGTTCCCGTTCCCAGCGCTCTCTTCCCGGGTTGTAAAGGTGTGAGGAAAGTGGTTGCAGTAGCTTATAGAGATCTGTGATCAATTTCGAGTCGGACGTACGTGACAGAAGCCATTTCTCATATGGAAGGAATTGTCTATCGGCCGACTCCCGTACCTGTGGGTGTAGTGCCCAGTGGCGAGCCTGCATATAGCGGAGTCTTTCGGTTTCAGGGAATGAGAATTCCTGTCGAAAGTGGGGGAAGGGAATGATTCCTTCTGGGCTATACATATGACACAGGGCTCGACACCCGGCCGCTCGCCAGTGGGCCCCCTTTTCCATCCCCGGCGTAAAGTCCGGGTTGTCCACCAACGGTGTAAGTGGTGAGAGGAATGTAGTTAGATTGTGTGCGAGGTTGGTGGCGTCCCATACCCGCAGTGGTACTCTGGTGACAAAGGAGGCATACAGATTCGCGGGCCGGTGAGGCCGGCGTAGAAACGAGACTTCCTGCAGAGGTCGGCCCGCCACTGCCTAATCCTGGAAGAGCCAATGCTTATCTGATTCCCACCTGCTCCATTCTACCAGATAGCGCAACTGTGCCGCTTGGAAATACTTGCGAAGATCCGGTATGCCTAGCCCTCCTGCCTCTGGGGCTAGCATGGAGAGAGCCCTGCGCATTCTGGGCTTCTTACCTTGCCAGATAAAGCGCGAGAGGTCTGTCTGTAGCTGTGGGATCCACCCGACCGGCGGCTGGAGCGGTAAGGCCCGGAACAGGTAAGGAACCTGGGGCAGGACCGTCATTTTGACAGCAGCTATTCTGCCTAACCAGGAAAGAGTGCCGCGATTCCACCGCCCCAGTTCCTCTCGAATCTTCTTGCCTAATGCGGTGTAGTTGGCCGTCACCATGGCCGGCAAGGTGGGAGCCAGCTAGATCCCAAGGTAAGGCACCAACTCCGATGACCAGAGCATGGGGAATTGGCTTTGTAGGTGAGTTCTAGTGGCTGGTGTAAGGGAGATGTCCGGAGCCACAGATTTCCCCATATTCATTTTAAAACCCGCGACAGCACCAAAGGAGTCCAGCTCCTCGATGCAAGCCGGCAGGGCCATCCGGGGCTCGTCTAGCGATAGTATGATGTCATCCGCGTAGAGGCTTATGGTGTGTGTAAAGCCCCCGAACCGCACCCCCGTCGCCGCCGGATTGTTGCGTACCCGTTGGGCGAACGGTTCCATATAAAGGGCGAAGAGCAGTGGTGAGAGCTGGCATCCCTGCCTGGTACCTCTCTCGATGTTAAAGCTCTTCGAGTTATAACCATTCACTCGCACCACCCGAGTCGGTAATCTATAGCAATTAAGGATCATGGAGCGGAACTTGTCTCCTATGCCTGCTTTCATCAAGACCTGTTCGAGATAAGGCCAATGTACCCGGTCAAACACCTTCTCGGCGTCCACCGCCAGCATCATTCGCTCTCCAGGAATCCGGGGGCCTTCTCTAGGAGGTGAACGATCCTCTTGGTGTTGTCTACCGTCTGTCTCCCCGGAACAAATCCGGCTTGGTCCGGATCTATAAGTCCCGGTAGGTGGGGGGCTAATCGGGCCGCAAGGATCCCTGTGTACAGTTTTAAATCCACATTCAAGAGGGATATCGGCCTGTAAGAGCCACAGTGCCTCCGATCCTTCCCGGGTTTGGGGATAACCATGAGCGAGGCTCGCCGGAGGTCAGGTGGAATGGCTCTCGGAGCAGCGAACGAGTTAAAAAGGCGCGTGAGAATCGGGGCCAATGTCGTGCAGAACGTTTTATAAAAAAGCGAGGTATATCCGTCCGGTCCCGGTGCCTTGCCATGCTTGAGCCTGGCAATGGCGGAAATTACTTCCTCTGGTCGAATTTCCCTATCTAGGTGCTCTGCCTGCGAGGGTTCCAGGGAGGGCAGGGTGACCGAGTCCAAATATGTGGACTTCGCAGTGTCATCCGGCGGGTCTCCGGCATATAAATCCACGTAGAATCGGCGGAACGTTTCAGCTATATGGGCGTCTTCCGTCACTACCGTCCCTGTGGAGTCAGAGATCTCATTCACTAGCTGACTCTGATGCGCCACTCGGAGCATATTAGCCAGCAGTCTGCCACAGCGGTCCCCTCCGGTGTAGTATACATGGCGTAGGCGAAGCGCAGCGTACTCCGCACGGTCCAAATCTAGGGCCGCCAGGATCTTCCTTGCCTCCTTAAGCTGCCTCCATATTCTGGGGGCTCCTGTCCTACGGTGCATCTGTTCGAGCTCGCGGACCTTCTGGGTGAGTTCATCCCTCTTGGTCTGTCTTTCTTTATTTTCAGCAGAGGAGATTGCCAAGAATTCCCCCCTAAGGTCTGCCTTCAAGGCTTCCCACTGCGTTGCCAGGGTGGTGTCTGGGTTGTCATTGTGGGACAAATACTCTCGGATCGCTCCCTCGATGCGGTCAACCACTACCTTTCTGTGTAGCAAGGTGTCGCGGAGGTGCCATATTCTGGGAGGACCAGTCACCAGTGGTAGACGCAAAGTGGCAGAGACTGGGGCATGGTCCGATAAGGACAGAACTCCCAGATCCGACACCGAGACCAAAGCCCGCACCAGAGTTGTGACCAGGAGATGATCTAGCTTCGCGTACGTCTTGTGGGCATGGGGGTAATACGAATACCCCCTGTCAGTGGGATGCATGTGTCGCCAAAGGACGTGTAGGTCTACTTCCGACAACTGCGTTTTACACCCGGCTGAAAAGTCCCCGACCTGCGGGGAACGCTGCGCAGATCTATCCATGGCCGAGTCAAAGACCATGTTAAAGTCTCCTCCGATGATTACATGCCTATCCAGCAGTAACGTCTACGAGCGCGGGTTGTAAAAAGCGTTCTTGCTGTTCATTACGGCTCTACAGGGATCCAACTGTAAAATTGATACCTCCAATCCTAAACCGGTATGCTAACAGCCGGCCTTTGTGTTCTGCGTGTTAGTGAAGGATTTCCCCCTTAGAGTGTCTGGCTACCAGAATTGCAACCCCCGCTGTCTTAGTGGTGCTGGAAGAGAAAAACTGTGTCGGGAATTTATGTGAGCGCAATCTAGGAGTGTCTCGTGGTAGTAGGTGTGTCTCTTGAAGGAGACAGACATCAGCTTGAGTGCTCTCCAGAAGGGATAATACTGCCCGTCTTTTAACCGGGTTGTTGAGGCCCCTAACAGTGAAAGCGTAATTTCCCCGCCAAACAAGGCAAGGTATATGTATATGAATGCTGCCAAAGCGGCTAGGACCCGCATAGTGCACTGGACGACCCCTCCCTTCCAACTCCCCAACCCCTACCCAAAACTCCCCATCCTCACCCCTCCAACCCTCTCTCCCCAATCCAACCCCGAAACTGTCCCAACACCCCCCTCCCCCCCATCCCATCACACCAACTGTTCCCAGAACCTCATTGTCCCAATCCAGTCCTCAGTGGACAAGTCTGTGGAAAGTTACTTAAGTGGACGTCCAGCCACTACCCACCCTCCCGCCGCCCCCCCTCCCCTGGACCCCCGAACCTGCATTGTTGATGAAGCTGTATCGATCTCCCCCCGGAGTTCTCTCAGGCCGTCAGTGCAACCTCACCAGACGCCGTGTCCCTGGCCACCTCCCGCACCGCGTTGTCCATTTCCGCTCGGATAGTGGGTGAGTCTGGGCGTGCGGAAGATGTAGAGGACCGCCGTCCCGGGACCGTCTGACAGCCATCTCTGGTAATGCGTCTTCGGCGCGGGGGGGGCGCATCTTCGTCCGTCGCGGTGATTCCCAGCACTCCGCAGGTATCTTGGAGGGAGCGAAGTTGATGCAGAGTCCCGTTCCATCGGAAGATGAGGCGGAAAGGGTGGCCCCAAGAGTACCGCGTGTCGTGTTCTCGTAGGAAGTCAGTTGCTATTTTGAAGGCTCTGCGTTTCTGCAATGTGATTGCTGATAGATCCTGAAAAAGGGCCACCTGGTGCCCCCGGAAACGCAGGGATTGCTTCTTTCGCGCTTCACGGAGGATCCGCTCTTTGAAAGGGAAGTCCGGCAGGAAGGCTAGGATATCGGGGGGGTGGCGCCAAGGTCCGACGTGCCAGGCCCACTCTATGTGCCATATCAATTCTAGTGGGGAAATCGTCCGGCTCACCCAGTATCTCCCTGAACAAGTCTCTCAGGTACCCAGCCACGTCCTCTCCTTCTTCTCTGGGCGGAACTCCCCGGACCCGAATGTTATTTATTTGGGACCAGTTCTCAAGGTCCTCATTGTGTGCCTGAAGATCAAGTTGTTGATCCCTTAATCGTATCACCTCCTGCTGCAGCTGCCCGATATCCTCGTCTTGAGTGTGCCCTGCTTCCTCCACCGTAGTTACCCTCTCGCCAAGGCCATGGACCTCTCCCCGCACTTCCCGAACTTCTCCGGCCACTTCCAGCTTCAGCGCGTGGAAATCCTCCCTTAGGGAACTGAAAAGAGACTCCAGGAAAGATCTGGTGACCGGGGGTTCTCCTCCGCTCGCCCCCTGGGAGCTGCTCGAGTGGCCCGGGGATTGCTGTCCCTTATCTTGCTTCGCGGAGCCTCTACGCAGCATCTACGGTTATGTCCGCTCTCCTTTCTTGCTCCATCTGTTGCTAGCCATTCTAGTAGCAGGGGTTGCACACCAGGTGGCTTATTGCGACGTTGGTCAGCCGCGGTGGTCAGTACAGTTCCGAGGCCACCAACGGACCGGGGGATACGGCCCCCTGGGAAGCCCAGCTCCGCCGCCACACACTCCAGGCCTTCTATGTCCTCCTGATCCCCAGACGTGGGGACGCACCCGGCGCGCCAAGCGCTCACCACCAGTAGGCAGACCGGTCTCCGGCTCCTGAGTGCTCAGCTTCGGTCACTCCCTAATCGGTCTCGGCCTCAGTAGGACTGTCGGCCCCTCAGTCCAGGCCCGGCCGCCGCACCACCACCTCCAATGCCTCTTATGTTCTGCACCTGGGCCTCCAGCTCGGCCGGTCAGTCTTCACCACGCTCACCGTCCACTATGCTCCCTCAGCTAAACGTGAAGGGGCCAGGGTCACCACCGGGTCATCTGCTGTGGCGACTGGCCATCCCCAGTCCAGCTGGAGAGGTGTCGAGGTCGCCCAGCGGCGCACCGGCGCCGAGCTCAAGGCCTGTCCGCCCTCAGTAGGCCCGCATGTCGCAGCTGCGTGCCTTCTCAGACACTCCTCGCGGGGTTCGCTACCTTCCCGCTCTGGCGCCGAGGCTGTACGCTGGCCTTGCGCTGAATCTCGCACCCGGCCGGCCGCTCCCCGCTCCTCGCCGTCCGCACCCCTTAGAGTCTACCGGGCAGGCGGCCGGGGCACGTTCTAGCCGTAGGGTGATTCGCCCCGCTCAGGCCTCAATTACCGTTGCCCGCTAACTCGTGGCCTCACCCGGCTCCGCCGCCATCCTCAGCTGCTCTCCCGGGGTTTTGTGACTGCGGTCAGGGTCGTCTGCTGCGTCGGGCGCCTCCACACCCCCTCCGGTGAGCCGCAGCAAGCAGAGGGGAACCCGCAGAGCGAAGCCGGGGGCCGACTTATAGGCCGCAGCCTCGGTCTTGCGTGGCGGCTCGCGCCGAGGCTCTGCTCCGACTCCGCCGCTCCCGGGCACCGGTCGCCCCAAAACGCTGGGTCTCGCTGGGCTTCCAGGCAGGGCCCGGCCCTTGATGCTAGGCGGGCTTCGCCGCTCCAAGACGTCCCCTGCCTGGTGCCACAGCTCCGGGACTCTCACTGCCTCAGTCTCCGGCCGTCTCGCTGTGCCATCACCTCTCCCGGCCACACTCCCGAGGCCTCTCTGCCGCAGCCAGGGGTCCTGTCAATGCTCTGGGTAGTGTCGCTGGGTGCCGCCCACCGTTCGTCGCCGATCTCCAGCGATGTGGGGGGAGATCAGCAGATATTAGTGGTCTAGGGGCCCAGGCTTACAGGAGCTCGCGGAGAGTGCGGCCGCTCACCCTGCCATCTTGGCCATGCCCCCGCTTTTGCCCTTTTTGATTATATTTGCTATGTCCTCTGCTGAATAGGTAGCGTGATTTGCTGGCTTAGATGATTGGGACAAGTCTATTGGTAGGGACTGACAGCTTCTTCTGAGTTGTTTATTCGAGTTTTCGGATATTAGTTGTTTTCATGGATCATTTGGTAAATTCTGTTTAAATTTTTCCGAAAGGAAGTTAACCCATTCTGTTTCCTGAACGTTTGACGTTAAGATGTTTCGGTGCCTAGTTAATTGATTTATTGTATTCCAAAATTTATTTGAGTTTGGATGCCTAATGCTGAATATCAGTTTAGTCCAAAAGTTCTCAGTTTCCCTTTTTTTGAATTCCCAAATCTTCTTTTTGTATTGTTTTCTTTGTAGGAGAAATGTCTCCAATAATGGCTCTTCAGTATTGTTTGATTGTAACTTCTTTTGTGTTCTTCTTAAGGCCCTTCTTAGACCTTGCACCTCTTTCGGAAGATCAGTAATTAGGTGGTATCTTTTGTCCTTCATACTCGAGACTTTCATTTTAGTTTTTAGTTTGCCTAAGAAGAGAGACCAGGCTTGAATCTTATTCGCAGATTTGTTTCCCAATTCAGCCAAGATATCCTTTATTATAGAGAACCACCCAATTTTGTTTGTATTTGTTCAATTAATACGTTTTTTATTAATTATATTTATGTGGCCCTCCAGTGTATTAGATGATTGGAATCTGTCTATGCAAAAATTAAATTTGATGTGTTGAAATCCATGATCACTCAAGGGAGTGTAGTTTATATAAAAACCGACTAGTAATCGCATTAGCGATAGGCTTATAATTGTAAAGTCAAGTATTGATTGTGCCCTAGGGCCGTAGTAAATTTTTTCTTTGGCGGTCAGTCTTTGTCTGTCCTTGCGTTAAGTACTCGCATGCCTAGATATTCAAGATCTGTCACTAATTGCTGGCCCATTCGATCCTTACGATCCTTCACCCCAACTTGAGATTGCTGTGGAACACAACAATGCATATTGTCTGTTGTCAAGATTTCGTCTTCTTCAGAGGGAGAATATCAAGTTTGAATTAAAGTCTCCGGTCGCTATTAAACTCCATGAAGGCTCAGTGCTACGTAGGCCTGTAATTACTTTGTTTAGTAGGGCATTTTTTTCCTTTTTGATTCGAAATTTGGGTTGTGTGTAAAAATGAATCAAGATTATCGTTCTTTTGTTAACCGTGTTTGATCAGAGAATTTGATTAGTTGTATACTAGGGTCGGGAGATTTAAGCTGTTCGGTTTTAATTATTAAAACTGTAGATACATAGACTGTCAGGCCGCCGATTACACGACCATAGTGCTTACATTTTTCTGCTGCTACAGTGTAGTGGACAAATCCTGCCATCGGGAGATCTTCTTGTGACCATGTTTCTTGCAGGGCAATTACATTGCAATTAGCCCACTCCTTTAGAGGCAGTCCGCCCTCTAGCAATTTCTGCGCCCTCGCTATATTCCACGATAGCAGATGTATACCTTCGGATTCTGCATAGGACTCCCTATCGCTCTTTGGTCAATTGCTCCTCTTGTTACTTAGCAAGCTGGGAAGCCAATTCCATTGCTCTAAGTTTGAAGTGAACTCTCCTTCATTTCCTATAACTGCTCTCTCTTGGGAGTAGGTCGTGTCACTTCTACCTTTAACGTTTTGTAAAATTGAGTAGACCTGGGTTTGTGTTTCCCTCTTGTCTGGTCTCCTGTTATTTTGCTGTGTATGTGGTTCTTTTAGTGGAAAAGGGTAACGAGGGATTCTGGGTACTGATAATTGTATTCCCCAGGTTAAAAATAGGTCTAATATCTTTTGAGCTAGCTCTGGCGTTTTCCAAGTAGTTAATGTTTGTTCTTTTGTTCCTTCGTTATTCCCTTGAAGAAATTGGACGGCTTCTAGATCTTTTGAGTGAATGTTACTTAATTCCGTAATTTCAGCCCTAAGTTTCAAAATGTTACTTCTGTTCAGTGTATCGTGCCTACCCTGCGTTTCGTATTCCGGTGTCCATATCATATGTTCATGTATCTCGTTGTGCTGTGGGGTTTCTCTTGTTATATCCTTATCCTGATGATTCTTCAAATGTGAGTTACCCTGATTTGATATGCAGAAGCTTAATTGGCCTTGTTTCAGGCTACATTGTTTTGCTGCAGAAGTTCTTGATGTTGGACTTTGATGTACTTCTACTAGATCTTGATCAGCCGTTTCTTTCGGTGTCTGTGATAATGAGGAAATCTTTATCTTTTTCTCGGCTTCTGTGCGTTTTTCCGTGCTTGTTTTATTGATTCTACTTCCTTGGTTATGGATGGGTTCCAGGCAGGTTTTTGAGCATTCAACTGGATTTGGGGCTTTGTCATTGTTTTTAACTCAATTGTTTTAAAAAGCCCCTCTGTAAAATTACTTTCTATCTCTTTTGCCTTGTCTTGAGGCTGCCCACTCTTCTCAGTTGCGATTGGCTCTATTTTTTCTTTGCTATGACAATGGCCGATTATGTAATCTGACAAATTTGTGGATCGTGCGTTTTTATCACAGATTCCTGTCATAACTACGGATTTACCTGGTAGCACCTCTTTCTGGAAGTCTTTCATTGGTTGTAAGGAACAGGCCTCTTTTTCTAATATTATAGAACCCTTAAATTCATTTCTCGGAGTCCGAGTTGTGTTAATATGCTTATCTTCTGTTCCTGCAGTAGAGGAGTTGGAGTTACCTAAGGATCTTTCCGGTCTAGTTTCACAAATACGATCCTCTTTCGAACCTCTTACTTTGGATTTAGTAAAAAATAGAGTATACTTTGATGCCAGGCTGAAACTCTGGGACAGGTTTTTTATTTCTAGCTTATTTTTTCCTTCTTTCGTTGTCGCCTCGATTGTGTCGGCTTCGTTTCTTGTTGGACAATTGTGTTATTTGTTACTATTTCTTTTTTATTACTTTTGTTTTCAGCGTTCCCAGGTGTACAGATTTGTACTTCATTATTTTGTTCTGAGTTGGAATAAATATCTGCTGGTGGTTTTGGCTGATTTGCAGAATCTCCTAGTTGTTCTGTCTTAAGTACTGGGACGATGAGACGTTTATTCAAAGTAAGTATCTGTTCTAACATTGTTGGTAATTAACTTAATTTATCTAATATTGGCCCACAGGTACAGACTGGTTCCTGCGGGGGATAAATTGATTGTACTCTTTTGATTAAAATCCTTAAATTGTCCAGTTTCGTGTTTATCCCAGCTATGTATGATGCAAAAACATTCATTAGGTCTATTTGTATATCGAATTTATCTGATTGCATTATTAACGTTGCTGTTGATGTTTGCAATGCTTGCGATATTGATGTAACCAGATCCGAGTGCCCTTCAGTGTTGCTGGACTTGACCTTTTACTCTTTTTTTGACATGTTGCAAGATCTCTCAATTTGTATTGGTGACATATTAACTCTGACATCTGTTAACCTATCTTGACTACTGCTGTGGCATATGCTGGCTATTTTGCTCTCGACGTCTTCACTTCCTGTACATTCCTCTAGTGTCACCTCTTTGTCATCTGTGGTTTTGTCTTCCAGAGACTCGTCCGTTTTAGCTAACGAAAGGCATGAGTTAAGCCAAAGGTGTGCGAGGTCCTCAGTACTTGAATGTAAGGATTGTGTAGAGTTCAGTTGATTTTTCTTTATAGCATCTGAAGTGGGACTCACTGTGATTTCGGGGATTTTAGTCTTTTGAGTTGTGACCGCGCTAGATGACATGCTGTCTCCCTTGGTTACACTTGTGGTAAATGAAAGCTCTTGCTGCACAGTTATAATATTAAAATCGTCTGGGGCCTTGTGAACGGCTGCTAATGTTGTAAAGCTTTTTTGTGTTGGTATTTCTCCAATTGGATTTTTTTTATTGGCTATTTCTTCTGTTTGTCCCATCCTGTTGAGCGAATTACATTTTTCAGTAAGGGTTAGGATTACTTTCTCAAGAGTTGTTGTTGGAGTATCATCTTCCCTCTTCAGATTTCTCCCCAGTTGATGTTTTGAGAGTGCCAAAGGAGGAATCAATCCTGATACCTCCCCAGGAGTTGCACAAAAGGATGATCCGGGATATTTTAAGAATTGAAATCTTAGGTTCTGTGTGATTTTTTTGTTTGGTTTAACCTTTTCAAACATGGAGGCTATTGGTGAGATTAGCGGGCTCTTTAAGGTATAGCTTGCCTCATTTACAGTTGTTTTTTCGACTTTTTGCCGTTTAGAGAGTCCCTTTAGGGCAGCTGATTTCTCTCCTGGTGTTTTCCTCACTCTGCCCGACCGCATGGTTGCTCTGATTCCCGCTCTGCCTGTGCTCCTCTCACCTCACTCCGCCTTCCTTGCTTATCCTTCGCAACGCGGGAAACCAGTGCTGAGGTCAGTCGCCAACACTCTTTGTATGTACTTTCTGAAGGACCTGGGCTCCTGCCCCTTAAGTTGGGCACGTAAAAAGTGCTTGCAAACTACTGGGCGTCAAGTTAAAGTCACTATTAGCCGCCTTGACAGAGGAGAAGTGGTGGCCCAATGGACCCCCTCTAGACAATTGAAGTAATCTGCAGTTGCACCATACGGCAGCGGCACTGCAGCGCATTGAAGGGGATTGGAAAGAATGACCGCAAGCCCACAGGTCAGAGGTCTGGTCAGGTCAGTAGTTCTCGGTCTGCGGTCGCAGTCTTTGGTCTGCGGTCCATGGGCCGTGCTGGGTCCACTCTGACGCGGTCTGAAGCCGCTCTTGGTTCAAGGGCGCTCAGGGGACTCCAGATCAGAATCACAGGGTTACTGGGCTGTCTTGCACAGGCCCCACACTCAAGCTCAGTCACAGACGTCCAAGTTTCCGCCGTGGGACTTCCAGAACACTCTCTCCTAAGGCTCGACCCCGTTCTAGGGCCCGGGTGAACTTCACTGCCCTCAGCGCTGACAGGCGGTTGGTAATTAAGCGGTAGTTAAACAGACAAGCAGGCAAGCAGGTGGCGATCAGAGGCTAAAAGAACTGTCGAACTGACCAACAAAAAGGGGGCCAAGATAGGCTGATGTGAAGAGCGCTGGCTTGAGTATTAGCAGGCAGAACACAAAATGCAGAGTGCAGAGTGCCACTTCTCGCCTCTTTTCCTCCACCCCCTGTTGTATGACTTATCTCACCTGTTCTCACCTGTAGTAATTGCAGGATCTTAGGGGAGCGAGGATGGCGCGGTGTAATGTCCTGTGTGTCCTGTCTTGGGAAAAAAAAAACACTTACATGTGACAGCCGGCCGGCTGGCCACTTCCTCCCCTCTGTCCTCTTCTTTCTGCTGCAGTCTGCTGTGGGCTGGGTATGCTCAGACGTGAGTCCCAGGCTCTCCACATCACTGGAGTCAAGCTATCCAGGCTGAAGAAGGCTGATAGCCAGAAACCCGTCCTTGGATGCTTGATTCCGGTCTAGGAAAGACATGGCTTGGTAGTTCGGGCTTGACTGTTCCCATGAGGCACAGGGTCAAGGCTGATTTGCATATAGCCATTGTCTGACCTAGGGTGGTGTGGAGTGCAAAAAAACGATGGATTTAGGCCCAGATCTTTGTACTGGGGTGAATGTAAGACATTGTTCTGCATTCTGTCCATCAACTGTGTTTTTTGCAGTCCTGCAGCAGGATACAGGATGCAGCAGGATACAGGAAGCACCCGGGTCCCAAGCTCCCAATAGCCAATGCTGTGATTGGTCTGAGTGCCATGTATCGCGCTCAGCCAGGGAATGGGGGCCTGGAAGTTACTACCCTACACTCCCCTAACACCCATAAATTCAGTATTTAGGGGAACCCGTGGCACCAAGAAATCAGATCCTACCAACCAAAAGTAGAAGGACGGAATAGCTATAAAAGTAAGAACTACAGAAGAAGCAACTGACATGGCACCAGCTCTGCCAGCCTGTTCCTGACAATTGCACCAAACTCGTCTCACCCTGCTAGCTGTCGATCCTACAAAACCTGAGACAACTGCCAGGACTTCTCCAAAGACTCAGGAACTCCAAAGGAACATCGCAGCTGTTCCCCTGCACCCTGCAGGTACCAAGACAAGAATTGTGAGGCTCCAAGATTGCGAAAACCTGACGCCAGTAAGCACCACTGCACCCGAGCTGAATTGGGCCAATAGTGCCAACGTCGTCTCCAGACTCGAAATTCAACTCTGGTTCCCCCACTGTGGACTTTCCTATGCCGCTTACAGCCTTTGTTGCAGGCCTCCTCTAACGCGACCGCTCCTCTGCACTTGTCGCCCCTGGCCTGTGGAGAAGAGGACTAAATGTGTCCCTACATCCCGAGCATCGTGAGGTTTGAGCCCCCTTGTTGGTTCCGCCTGACTTTCCTCCGAGTCCAAACCTGCAGCCTATTTTTACAGAGGCCGACTCCTATAGACTAGTATTGGGACCTGATGCTGTATTGCACCTCTGCACTCGGTCGCTTGAGTGTCGTCCGGTGTAACGTCTTGGTGCTGCCTTGGACTTTGCCCATTACTTCCAGGAGATTGGTCTCGTAAGTCACTGTATTCTACCTATATGCCGTACTTGTTTTTCCTGTCATAGGACAACACTGCAGCTACTGAAAAGTGCACTATGTGTCAATTTATAAAAATGTTAAGTATTTCCCTCGCAAAACGTGCTTACCAGATCGTATTGATTCTGGTACCTAAATATATATTAAGATCTGTTATTTTTATAAATTAGTGTGGATCTCCTTATTGAGTCATGTGCATCAATATTGACTATTGTGTGTATTTGCAGAATTCTAACACGCCTCTCTGATAAGCCTAAGACCACTGGACCACACTACACCCTAAAAGAGCACCTTGGGATTACTAGAGCAAGACCCTGTCCACTCGTAAGGGAATTTGCACAATGTACCTGATTTTGATATATCATATTAAGAGCCAGCTTCCTACAGGGGCAACACTGGTCTTCAGCCAGTTTTCAATAAACAGTGTTGCATTAAGTCCCTGCGTCTCTTCAGGCAGTCCAATAAAGCACACATTATTGTGCTGTGCATGGCTCTCTGCATGCTTCGCCCTATCATGCAAGAAAAGCAGTTGGCGACAAAAATCATCCAGTAGAGCTGAGTGGCCTGTTTGATGCAGAGCCATTTCGTTGGACCTGACCCTGTCAGATAGCATATGGTGATCATCTCTAGGAATGCCCAAGTCCGCTGCAAGCGTACCAACGCAATCTTTGATGGCAACTCTTGAATCAATGATTTTTTGCAGGATTACATCAAGTTTATCCAGAGCGGGACGAGCGCCATTAGCAGAATGTAAGCTTCTCCAGTTCGGTTTGATGATAGTCCGTGTTGAGACTGAGATTCTACATGACCTGCCGACGATGCAGGCCATAAAAAAAGGGCGGGGGAACTGCTGAGGCAAATAATGTAAGAGTGCCAGGAAGGACTAGCAGCCAAGGAGAGATGCAGTGTCACAGCCAGGTCTCCTGTGAAGCGTGCCATATGCAGCAAGTTTAGGATGGGGTAACACAGTTAATACATGTCAATCAATCAGGGGGTTTGTAAAGCACGCTACTCACCGTGAGGGTCTCAAGGAGCTAGGGGAGGGTAGAGCAGCTACGGATCAGTTGAAAAGCCAGGTCTTGAGGTCCTTCCTGAACGTGTGCCGTGTCGGGGAGCGTCTGATATTCACAGGGAGCTCGTTCCAGGTCTTGGCTGCAATGTAGGAGAAGGCTCTCCCACCTGCTTTGTTTCTGAATATGCAGGGGACCTCTGCCAGGGCGAGGTCGGCGGAGCGGAGGTTCCTCCTGGGTACGTGGAAGGAGACTCTTTCACTGAGGTATTTGGATCTGGTGTTGTTGAGGGATTTGTAGGCATGGGTGATGAGTTTGAATGTGACCCTCTACTCGACAGGGAGCTAGTGGAGGTCGCATAGGTGTTGGGTCATGTGTTCATGACGTGGCGTACGGGTCTGGCTGTGGCGTTCTGGATGGATTGGAGTTTGTGTAGAAGAGTTCTGTTGATTCCAGTATACAGGGCGTTGCCATAGCCCAGTCTGCTGATTATGAGTGTGTGGGTGACGGTGCTTCTGCATTCGGGGTGGATCAATTTGAAGGTCTTGCGGAGGATGCGCAGGCAGTTGAAACTGGTGGAGGTGACGGCATTGATCTGGTCAGTTCATGGAGAGGGAGGAGTCAAGGATGATGCTGAGGTTTCGTGCGTGGTCTGAAGGGGTGGGTGGGTGGGTTCCCGAGGGCAGAGGGCCACCAGGTGTTGTGCCAGGCAGAGGTGCAGGGTCCAAGGATGAGGACTTCGGTCTTCTCTGAGTTTAGCTTCAGGCAGCTGTCTTTCATCCAGGCTGAAACGTCCTTTATTCCTGCATGGAAGCAGAGTCTGGTGTCTTCAGGATTCTTCGTGAGTGAGAGGATGAGCTGGGTGTCATCGACATAGGATACTATGCTGAGCCCATGCTGTCTGACGATGGCGGTGAGGGGGGCCATGTGGATGTTGATATCGGTGGTTTCGGAGAGGAAGGGAGGGGTCTGATCCTCGGGGTTCTGCCAGAGAGAAAGGATTTGATCCAGTCGAGGGCGGCTCCTTGTATCCCTGCGTGGTGAAGTCTGGCTGCGAGCGTGCAATGTAAGACGGTGTCAAAGGAATGTGAGACAGTGCCGAAGGCTGTGGATAGGTCTAAAAGGATGAGGGCCGCAGTGTGTCCCTGGTCAAGTAGCATGCAGATATCTTCAGTGGTGGCGAGGAGGGCGGTCTCAGTGCTGTTGTTGCTGTAGAATCCAGACTGGGAGGCATCTAGGATGGAGTTCTCTTCGATGAAGGCAGTCAGCTGGGCATTTACGAGTCTCTCTGTGACTTTGGCTGCGAAGGGAAGGAGAAAGATGGGCCAGTAGTTTTTCAGGTCCGTGAGGTCGACCGAAGACTTCTTGAGGAGGGGGTTTGACCTCCGCCTGCTTCCAGTCGTCTGGGAAGAGGCCGGATCTGAAGGAGGTGTTGATGGTCCGTCCTAGTTCGGGTACGATGGCAGCGGCAGCCCTGTGGAATATGTGAGGTGGGCAGGGGTCTGTTGGGGCTCCTGAGTGGGGTTTCTTCATGGTCACGGTGACGTGTTCGATGGTGGCAGGATTCCAGGTCATGATGGTTAGCTTATCGGTGGTGGTGTTGAGGGGGGGTGGTGTCTGGCATCTGTTCGCTCAAGTTGTCAGAGGGCTTTGATCTTGAGATGGAAGTAGGAGCTGAGCTTGTCGCAGAGTTCTTGGGGAAGTGTGATGTGGCAGTGGATGAAACTAAGGCAAGACAGGAGAAGGAGGGCTCCGCGAAGCGTAAACCACCTGACGAACCCAGAACAATCAAATCTCAGGAGATGACCGCCCAACTGAGTGTATCCGACACAGACAGTTGTAATTAACAAGTTAAGTAATCACTGCGGCTGCATAAGGCAGTGAAGAAGTGCTGGAAGGCTGACAACAAACACTCGCTACGATGTTGGTGTAACTGTGGGCAGGGTTAGATTGTTAAGGCAGGCACTCGGGCAATAGCCGAGGGGCAGGTATGGAAGTTCCAGTTGTGGGCTGCTTTTTTGGCCTGGGGACGATTTGGGCTGTGTCTGGAGTGTAGAGGTGTCGCCAGCGGCCCAGTGGGTGCCCGAGTGGCCTTTCTGGAAGTAGATGGGCGTCCATTACCGCCCCTTTATCAACGGGCAGAGGTGTCACTCCCTTTCTCTCACTGGGCCGGCTAATTAATGTTTGCATACTGAGTGGGGGCAGGGGGCCTGAGCAGAAGCGGCCTTTCTTGTTTTCAGGTGTTTATAAAACTCAGCTGTAGCAGTGTTTTGAGGAAAGAAAATATGCCAATGTGGGCCACTTTTTTTTTTGGCATGCCCGGGCTGATTTCTAATCCCAATCCAACCTTGACTGCGGGTGCATTTTCAGGTATATCGCAGGTTATCACGAAACCCCCAGGGCCTTGAAGGGCGAGCACAGTTAGGCCATTCTGTCGTGGGATGTCACAAATATTGCCCAAATGATAGCACAGACTTGCAAAATGGACCAGAGAATCCGGGAGGCTACAGAAACAGACCGGGCCCACTCTCATACTGCAATGGCTCAGATTAGGTTCTGCAACCTGTAAAGATGCGCTGGGGCCAGCGAGGAGCCTGTTCTTTCATGGCTTTTGGAAGGAATCAGACACTGGAGACTAATATGCATGTGTGGCCCTCTGAACTCGATGATCAAGAACACGCCAAATAATTTACAGACACTGTTGGCGGTAAAACTGAATCCCGGTCCATGTGCGTCACTGTCGTCACATACGGCCCGGCTCCTCACTATTGCCTCTATCACGTTGTGCAGCACAACTCATCAATACCCAGGTCAGAGGGGGGCACACACACTGTCCTCTCTGACCTGCATCCCTATTGGTTCATACTGTGTCGCACCTGTTGCATCGCAGGGGCGACACTACACTCCTCCCCAAACAGATTTCAAAAATACAAAAGCTACAGGTACATACAATGTGAAAACCATTCTAGACTCAAACATACACGAGTCAGTGCCCATCAGCACAGCAATTGGCATCAACAGGGCAAGTTATGCACACATTATGAAGAAAATGGAAACATCTTACATAAAGTGATCCGTCAGTCTATAGGATGGCTCGGGGTTCCTTCTCAGACCATTTCGGGCGCAGATGAGACGCCCTGGAAGGTTGTTTGATGGCGCTCATCCAGTGCATACGGCAGCCACAGAGGGTGACTTGGAATGGAATCAACAACCACGCATCCAATGGACGGATGTCCCGGAGCTCTTCACGTTGTTGAGTGTGGAGTTTGGCGGTAAACTCGGAGGAAGGAAAAGATCGCCAGTTCCAGGGATTGCTGGTGTTCATGGGCAATACGGATGACCTAGATTAATGTATGCATGAACCTCTCGGCTTTGCCCTTGGCTTGAGGCCACCTTGGCATGATTTCCTGTGAGTGATACCAAGTGAGGAGAGATGGTTATCCAACGTTTGTTCCTGGAAGGGAGTACCATTGTCCGTTCTAAATTCCTTTATCAGCCCATGTGTGGCCATCATTTTTTCCAGCTTGGGAATGACATCACCAGCACTCAATGACTGTATTATTTCTACTTCAGGATTCTTGGAATGATCATCAATTAGTTACAAAATTGTACCTCCCTGTCCGAGAGACTACCAAAGTCCAAGCTGACACAGGACCATGGACGGTGCGGTCTGGATTCCGTTATTACTGGAACCGGCTGGCTTGCTTTCCCAGAGGCCTGGCACCAGTGACAGGATCTCACTGCCTCTTCCACCTTTGGTTCTCAATCGTATGTTTTTAACATGCCTTGGTGCCAAGCATGGGCGAGTTGGATGACTCGGTTTGTCACGGCGGTGGCGATGACTAGGTTATGGCCTCTGAGGAGTCACCCCGTTGAGTCTTCATTCAATTCCTGTTGACATGATACCGGCTTTCCATTATCATTCTTGCCTCCGGGATGAAAGCACTCCACTCCTTCTTGGCATTCTGCCAGTGATTATGTTTCATGATCTGCATTGCTCTTTGAAGATACTCGTTGCGGCAAGTTTCTTCCCCGAGAACCTCCATGGACAGTGGAAGGGAGCATGACTGGGCTATTATGCACCGAACAAATTTCTCTGTGTCCTCCGTGTGAGAAGGTGGCCTGATATGCAGTGCTCACTATTCTAGTGAACACTATGTATCAGTCCAGCAACCCTTATTGATGATTGGTTGTAAGTCAACCTTATAGACCAGCTATCCTAGTAGCGTGGATACGAGCAGTCTAAGGCTAAAGACTCGAGAGGGCGCGTTAAGCCAGCTGTTTACCACACATATACCCCTTGAATACCAAGTGAAAGGACACCACACAAGTGTTATGAAAATAAACAGTTATTTATTTAAAGATCACAACAGCCCTGTACTCTTTATGAGGACAGGGTACTAAGCACAAACCAAAACTCTTACAAAAATACTTAAGTTAGCACAGTATATACAAATGCCCGAGGGGCACGGAAAACCATATACTCTGAAAGTGGAATGCGAAATTCCTAGCAGGTAAGTACAGTACTAATAGCTTTTGGAATCGCTAGGACTTGACTAGGGAATCGTTAGATTACGTCTAGGAGGCCTAGGGGACTCGGGTGCAGTGTGTGCACTCTCACGCGAGATGCGGGACAAAAGTCTATGGTAGCTAGGAAATAGAAAGTTAGTGTTCTCGGGCGAACCCGACCTGGTAGGGAGAAAACGAAAGTAGATTCTGACCCTTGGATAGTGAGGCTATGCTGGGGCACCGAAATGCCGAAGTTACCTAGCCCAGGGGCTGCAGCTGCATAGGTCTGAAAAGACGTCGGGAATCCTCGTAGACGGACCAGGAGCCGGAAGAAAAGATGCTGGCCGGTGACCAGTGAAGAAAGTTCAGTTGGATCCAAGCCTGGATCTCGAAGATAGATGACACCTGAAAGCAGAGGGGACCAAGTTCGAGACTACTAGCCAGTAGTCAGTGGGCACCAGGAGGGCACCGGATGGTAGCCACCTCGACAAGGTGAGTGGGTGACGCTGGAGCTCGAAGATCTCACGGACCAGGAGGCGTTGTCGGCGACCAGGATGGAGGATCGAGCTGTCCCACGAAGATGGAAGCTGTCGGCGTCGCTGGACCCAGGATTGGGCAACAAAGCCTTGGCAAATTCAAGCCCACGCGGTGGACCTAAAATGGCGTCTGGAGTGGACCAGGAGGGTCCGGGGTGCCTCTCTTGAAGAAGGAAGCAAAGGCCAGCCTGGAGCAACCAGACCAGCAGTCGTGAAGTCGTTGGGCGTCGTTCAGAGGGCCACAAGCCAGCCGGCTAGTAGCCAAACAACGCGGTGCACAGCAAACAGCAGAAGGGCCCCACGCAGATCGTGGAGATGCAGGGGGGCTGATCTTGGGTGCTGGAGCTGCGCAGGGTCGGGGCTTCTCGGACCCCAAAGCACTCACCAGTGGAGGACACGGTGGGCTTGCAGTAAAGATGTCGTGCAGTCTTGGCGATCGTCGGTCCCTTGAGGTCTCGTCGCACTCACGGTTCTCAGCTTTGCTGTAGAGGTGAGTAGAGGTCAGAGGTGCCAGGGAAGCCGGGTCTCGTCGTGCTGGGTCGTCGGATTCGTGATGAAGGACTTGCAGCAGGCCGCAGTGTTCTTTAGGATGGTGCCCGCTTGATGCAGGGTGACTACTCCTTAGCCACAAGGGAGAATCTTGAAGAAGAAATCGTGAAGTCCTTTCGAAGAAAGTGGTATCTTGATTCCAAAGATGATCTAATTTGAACAGGGGGCCCGCTCCCATCTTTATACTAAAAAAGGGGGCTGACCCGGTGACTAGGTCCTGCCTATGGGTGGGACTAGGTGGGGGGTGGTTACACCCCTCAGCCATGCCGGACTTCCCCAGGCCAGGGGCTGGTGTGCCCCTGGAACTGGTTCAGACCGGCCTATGCGTAGTGAGCACCGGGGTGCCACTCAGCAGTCACCTTCCTGTAAAGCCCTGCCTACCCAGGATACACAAAACCATGTCTGGGACGGTGCTAGCACCGCCCCTGACAGGAAACCCTTTGTCCAGGCTCCCCTTGCTGGAAGGACTCCCAGCTGCAGGGGGTCAGACTCGTGTCTGTGGTGGCAGCATCCATTTTGTGGAGCTGAGGCTTCAGTTAACTTTAACCGGGGTTCACAGTTACATACATGTCGTGTCCCTCTAGAAGGGTGGAATGCTAACCCCGTCGCCAGAATTGGCGAGGGGTTAGTATTCCAATTCGTATGACACCTTACTCGACATGTTTTGATAAAGCAATACCAAAGATAGCATTTAACCGCGAGGATTATAATGCACTTAAGAGTATATGGTATGCGATATCATGGAACAGCTATTAGGACTTGATTCCGCAAGCTGCAGACAGGCTCAGCTCATGCCAGAGCACCATCTCACACGATTCCAAGCACTCTGCCTTCAGGATTGTCAAGGCCTGCCATAGGAGTGACTGATAGGAATCTGTGTGTCCATTTTAGGGTTAGGTATAGGTATACTACACCTACAGCAAAGGGTGATTACACGACTTTGCCCCAGCTGTCATGCAGCCAGTTGTGTCAAATTTAGGAGGCCAGCCAGGGGTGGCACAATACATGCTGCAGCCCCTGGCAGCCCTGGGTACACCTATGCCCTGAGTTACAGGGTCTGATAGGGTGGCCCAGTACCAATTGGAAATGTACCTAGGGTACATGGAATCCATTTTAAAGAGAGAGCAGTAGGCCTGGGGTCCTGATTGGCAGGGTCCCAGGTCGACTATGTCCAAAACCAGCTAAAACACAGGGCAAAAAGTTGGGGGCAACCATAGTCAGGATGTACCTTCCTACACAACCCCCCCCCAAACGAAAGGAGATAAGGCTATCCTTGTCCAGGTAAGCCTCTATTACCTAAGTGGCCATATAAGGAAGGACCAGCTCTGGCTTGGTTTCCCCCTGTGTCATGGTCCACTAGGCAACCCCTCACCCTAAGGGTATCTGAGGGTCTCCACCATAGGGAATCTCTGTCTCTGGTGTGTCTTGGGAAAGAAGAAGGCTGATGTTGGGATGGAGTACTGAAGTGAGGCTCCTCTACCTTTGGGCTCAACTTCCTCCAATCACCATTCATCATGTGTGCCTTTCTTTCTTTAGCTGAGATGCACTGAGCTCTCAGGGTCAGCCTCTGGCTACCTAAAGCTGGAGGCTGAGTCCCTCTGTTTGGCTTACTGGAGGGACAGGTCAGGTCTGGGGTTTTTAGGCCCCATGTTTGGCTGTGCCCAACAGTGTCCAGCTGTGGGAGTTCCCTAACTACTTTTAAGGGGGATCCCTCAGGAGTCTGTTCTATTTTCACTTGGCTAGGTTTACCAGCTTCAGTGATCCTAATCTGCTGATTAAGGGGTTCTTTTGGACAGGGGACCCTTTGGGGTCCACCACTGGCCTCCCTGGTCTCTGCAGCCCTGGGCTGACTGAGGCAGGGTAGAGAGGTGCAGGTTACCTGCTCCAGACGGGGTCCCACCTGGGAAGGGTCCACTGCCATCAGGGGCTCTGCCAGGCTAGGCCTGACTACCTCTGGGGCAGTTCCTTCAACAGGGGTAGAGTCAGTTCCCTGAGGAGGCTGGCTCTCACCTAGTGTCTGGGAGGGGGAAGACTCTTCTTCCTCCTCAATGCTCTCTGTTTGAGTGGAGTGATCCATTGTTTCAGGCTTCACAACCTCACTATCTGTCTGAGTAGAGGCTGAGACCATTTCAACCTTGCCAACCTTTTCAGGAGGACACTCAGTTTGTGTTTGGGCTGTGACTGTCACAGCCCTCCTATCCTGTTCTGGAAAGTCTGTCTGAGCCTGGGCAGTGGCTACCACTGCCCTTCCAACCTTTTCAGGGAGGACTGGTGCTTGGACTGGGGCTGTAGCTATTACTGCCCCACTAACCTGTCTGGATAGGCCTATCATTCTGGAATGAGTTTCTTGTTCCACCTCAGCCCATGCTGAGAGTTCCAGGTCATTCCCCAGTAAGCAATCTACAGGTAGGTTATCTGTCACTGCCACTCTCATGGGCCCTGTGACATTACCCCAGCTGAGCTTGACTACTGCCATGGGATGCCTTCTCTTCATTCCATGAATGTCTGTCACCTGATAAGTAAAACCAGGGGTCAGTTGAGCAGAGGGGACCAGATGGTCACTCACCATGGTGAGGCTGGCCCCTGTGTCTCTGAATGCCTCAACTTTCTGACCATTCACTAAAACTTCTTGTCTATACTTGCCCAAAACGTGGGGTCCAGTAGTGAAGTTGGCAAACCCCATGCCAGTCTCACAGACAAGAGTGTGGTCAGGGAACCTGGCTAAGCCATAGTCCTCCTGTTGGCCCAGAGTAATGCCCACCACATTCTTGGGGGCACTCCCACCACCTGGGGGATTACCACTAGTGGTAACAGGAGGTTTAGGAGTATTACCTGGGGGTGTATTTCCCTTATTACCATTTTTAGGGCAACTGGCATCACTTTTGTAATGGCCCACCTGTTTACAGGTATGGCAATAAGGTTTCTTTTGTTCAGAAGGAGTGTTCTGGGACCCACCACCCTTGTTGGAGTTTTGGGGCCCTTGGGAAGTCTTCTCTGTGGATTTATCCCCACCCTTCTCTTGAGGCTTGGTTGATTCCTTTTTCTGGTCACCACCCTGGTTTTTAGGCCTAACCCTGGTTCTGACCCATTTGTCTGCCCTCTTACCCAATTCCTGTGGAGAGGTCAACTCAGAGTCTACCAGGTGCTGATGTAATAGCTGGTTCTGACAATTATTTAAGATTTGCTCCCTCATAATTAGATTATACAATCCTTTAAAATCAGTAACCTTACTACCCAGTAGCCAGCCTTCAAAAGCCTTAGTGGCACAATCAACAAAGTCAGTCCAATCTTGAGACTGAGTTTTCTGGGTGTCTCTGAACAGCATCCTGTATTGTTCAGTGGTTAAACCAAACCCATCAACCAGTACATTCTTCAAGACTTGGTAATTGTTAGCATCCTCCACCCTTGTGGTGAGGAGCTTATCTCTACCTTTACCATCAAAGGAGAGCCACAAGATAGCTGCCCACTGACTTTGGGGAACACCCTGCACAGTGCAGGCTCTCTCCAAAGCAGTAATCCATTTGTGGATGTCATCCCCTTCTTTAAAGGGGGGCACTATCTTATTCAGGTGCTTTGTATCAAAACTCCTTTCCCTATTGCTAGGTTTATTGCTGCCACCAGTGGGAACTGTCCCACTCAATTGTTGCTCTCTAGCAAAGGCAAGTCTCTCTTTGGCCAGGGCAAGTTCTTCCCTTTGAATCCTTAGTTTGACTGCCCTTTCTTCAGCTTCATACACTCTCCTCTTAGGGGAAGACATTCCTCTGTGAGAAGAGTTGAGAGAGCCATTGGTTCGAAAGGATCTGCTAGAGCCTCTTGATAGAGACCTAACTCGTCCATTCCCAATGTTAAGCTGACCTGAGAGTGGGCCCAGGAGTTCCCCAGTACCAAGCTCATGTCTGCTTAAGTTGGACCTGCTTAGTCTGCTGACTTCTACCTGTCCCTTATCTGCCTCATCCCCTGATAACTCATCCTCATCCTCAGCAACATCTGCCTCAAGGAGGGGATGGATATCAAAGGGACCCTGTAAGGAGGGCAAACTTCCATCTGGATTAGAAGGGTCTGGGTTACCAGCCCTACTGGCATCATAAGCCTCTAAGAGACCAATCAGAAAGGAAGTGGTGGGGTTAGACCCCTGTTTTAGTTTCCTGAGAGTACACACTTGTCTCATCTCATGGAAGCTAAGAGCAGTATATTTTGAAGGGATGACCTGTGGAGGGTCAACCGACACAAGGGGAGACTCAGTGTTTCCTCCTGTGACCGACATACTGCTTCTAGTGTGGTGTAAGTGATGCACCTACCTACACTATGTGTTACCTACTGGTCCCTTGCTAGAGTTGTAGCCAAGGTGTGCTAAGCCTTGAGGAGCTACAACAGCTGGTTCAGTAGAACTCAGAGTATTCTAAGCTTTAGTTATATGTACCTAACAGTACTTATGTGATCTTTCAGCAAGATATTCTTAGGATACGTGTGGTAAAACAACAGCAAGCTCAAATCCCACCGCTGCCACCAATGTGAGAAGGTGGCCTGATATGCAGTGCTCACTATTCTAGTGAACACTATGTATCAGTCCAGCAACCCTTATTGATGATTGGTTGTAAGTCAACCTTATAGACCAGCTATCCTAGTAGCGTGGATACGAGCAGTCTAAGGCTAAAGACTCGAGAGGGCGCGTTAAGCCAGCTGTTTACCACACATATACCCCTTGAATACCAAGTGAAAGGACACCACACAAGTGTTATGAAAATAAACAGTTATTTATTTAAAGATCACAACAGCCCTGTACTCTTTATGAGGACAGGGTACTAAGCACAAACCAAAACTCTTACAAAAATACTTAAGTTAGCACAGTATATACAAATGCCCGAGGGGCACGGAAAACCATATACTCTGAAAGTGGAATGCGAAATTCCTAGCAGGTAAGTACAGTACTAATAGCTTTTGGAATCGCTAGGACTTGACTAGGGAATCGTTAGATTACGTCTAGGAGGCCTAGGGGACTCGGGTGCAGTGTGTGCACTCTCACGCGAGATGCGGGACAAAAGTCTATGGTAGCTAGGAAATAGAAAGTTAGTGTTCTCGGGCGAACCCGACCTGGTAGGGAGAAAACGAAAGTAGATTCTGACCCTTGGATAGTGAGGCTATGCTGGGGCACCGAAATGCCGAAGTTACCTAGCCCAGGGGCTGCAGCTGCATAGGTCTGAAAAGACGTCGGGAATCCTCGTAGACGGACCAGGAGCCGGAAGAAAAGATGCTGGCCGGTGACCAGTGAAGAAAGTTCAGTTGGATCCAAGCCTGGATCTCGAAGATAGATGACACCTGAAAGCAGAGGGGACCAAGTTCGAGACTACTAGCCAGTAGTCAGTGGGCACCAGGAGGGCACCGGATGGTAGCCACCTCGACAAGGTGAGTGGGTGACGCTGGAGCTCGAAGATCTCACGGACCAGGAGGCGTTGTCGGCGACCAGGATGGAGGATCGAGCTGTCCCACGAAGATGGAAGCTGTCGGCGTCGCTGGACCCAGGATTGGGCAACAAAGCCTTGGCAAATTCAAGCCCACGCGGTGGACCTAAAATGGCGTCTGGAGTGGACCAGGAGGGTCCGGGGTGCCTCTCTTGAAGAAGGAAGCAAAGGCCAGCCTGGAGCAACCAGACCAGCAGTCGTGAAGTCGTTGGGCGTCGTTCAGAGGGCCACAAGCCAGCCGGCTAGTAGCCAAACAACGCGGTGCACAGCAAACAGCAGAAGGGCCCCACGCAGATCGTGGAGATGCAGGGGGGCTGATCTTGGGTGCTGGAGCTGCGCAGGGTCGGGGCTTCTCGGACCCCAAAGCACTCACCAGTGGAGGACACGGTGGGCTTGCAGTAAAGATGTCGTGCAGTCTTGGCGATCGTCGGTCCCTTGAGGTCTCGTCGCACTCACGGTTCTCAGCTTTGCTGTAGAGGTGAGTAGAGGTCAGAGGTGCCAGGGAAGCCGGGTCTCGTCGTGCTGGGTCGTCGGATTCGTGATGAAGGACTTGCAGCAGGCCGCAGTGTTCTTTAGGATGGTGCCCGCTTGATGCAGGGTGACTACTCCTTAGCCACAAGGGAGAATCTTGAAGAAGAAATCGTGAAGTCCTTTCGAAGAAAGTGGTATCTTGATTCCAAAGATGATCTAATTTGAACAGGGGGCCCGCTCCCATCTTTATACTAAAAAAGGGGGCTGACCCGGTGACTAGGTCCTGCCTATGGGTGGGACTAGGTGGGGGGTGGTTACACCCCTCAGCCATGCCGGACTTCCCCAGGCCAGGGGCTGGTGTGCCCCTGGAACTGGTTCAGACCGGCCTATGCGTAGTGAGCACCGGGGTGCCACTCAGCAGTCACCTTCCTGTAAAGCCCTGCCTACCCAGGATACACAAAACCATGTCTGGGACGGTGCTAGCACCGCCCCTGACAGGAAACCCTTTGTCCAGGCTCCCCTTGCTGGAAGGACTCCCAGCTGCAGGGGGTCAGACTCGTGTCTGTGGTGGCAGCATCCATTTTGTGGAGCTGAGGCTTCAGTTAACTTTAACCGGGGTTCACAGTTACATACATGTCGTGTCCCTCTAGAAGGGTGGAATGCTAACCCCGTCGCCAGAATTGGCGAGGGGTTAGTATTCCAATTCGTATGACACCTTACTCGACATGTTTTGATAAAGCAATACCAAAGATAGCATTTAACCGCGAGGATTATAATGCACTTAAGAGTATATGGTATGCGATATCATGGAACAGCTATTAGGACTTGATTCCGCAAGCTGCAGACAGGCTCAGCTCATGCCAGAGCACCATCTCACACGATTCCAAGCACTCTGCCTTCAGGATTGTCAAGGCCTGCCATAGGAGTGACTGATAGGAATCTGTGTGTCCATTTTAGGGTTAGGTATAGGTATACTACACCTACAGCAAAGGGTGATTACACGACTTTGCCCCAGCTGTCATGCAGCCAGTTGTGTCAAATTTAGGAGGCCAGCCAGGGGTGGCACAATACATGCTGCAGCCCCTGGCAGCCCTGGGTACACCTATGCCCTGAGTTACAGGGTCTGATAGGGTGGCCCAGTACCAATTGGAAATGTACCTAGGGTACATGGAATCCATTTTAAAGAGAGAGCAGTAGGCCTGGGGTCCTGATTGGCAGGGTCCCAGGTCGACTATGTCCAAAACCAGCTAAAACACAGGGCAAAAAGTTGGGGGCAACCATAGTCAGGATGTACCTTCCTACACTCCGCTTCAGCTTCTTCCTCAGGAAGTGGCCGCTCGGGGATGACGCACCAGGTAATCTGCCGTATTCAGCGATCCCGGATGACATTCCACCTGACAGTTGTATTCCTGCATCTGGAGCATTCATTTTTCAATAAGAGGGGGTGGTTTGGTAGCAGTGCTGCAAACAATGAGAGAAAAGATTTGTGGTCAGTCGCTACAATGAAAGGATGCCCATACACGTATAAGTGGAAGTGGCAGCAGCCCCAATGAATGGCTTTTGCCTCCCTTTCGATTTGCGAATACCTCTGCTCTGTGTCAGTCAAGGAGCGACTGGTAAGGGTCACAGGAGCCCAATACTCTTCTGCATGGCTTCTCTGCAACAGAACGGCTCCTAGCCCCTTTGGGCCAGCATCTACGGCAACTATAGTTAGCTTTCGCGGGTCGAAGTAGGCCAAGGTGGTATTGGAGGAAAGAGCATCTTTGATCACCTAAAATGCTGTCTCTTGTTCTGGGACCCAGGACCAGGGTACAGACCCCTTGGTGAGCTCCTTTAGAGGCTGAGTGAGGGTGGTGAAGTCTCTAATGAAACAGCCACAATAGTTGACCATGCCCAGGAAACTCCTTACTTCGGTTACAGTGGCGGGAGCAGATGCCTCTTTGATGTCCTGCACCTTGTCAGGGTCTAGAGTGCCTCCTGATGCAGAGAAGACATATCCGAATAAATGGATTTTTTGTTTGAGGAACTTGCATTTGTTTTGATGAAGGGTGAGTCCTGCCTCTTGACTTCTCTGGAGTACTTTGGTCAGTCGAATGTTGTGCTCCGCAATGGTTTTAGCATAGATGAGAATGTCATCACTGACATTCACGACTTCCGGGAGGTCTAACAGCAGTTCTCGGATGGTGTTATGAAACACCTCAGCCGCGCTTGTCATGCCGAAGCTCAGGCGGGTATATCTCCTTAGGCCTACCTGGGTGGAAAAGGTCGTGATGTATCAGGATTCTTCATCGAGCACTAGTTAATGGTATCCTAATCGGAGATCAAGCTTCGAGAATCAACACGCTCCACTCAGTTCCCCAATGAGGTTGTCTATTGTGGGAGTGAGATGTCTTTCCCTTATTATGGCAACGTTGGCAGCCTCATATCTACACAGATCCTCAGTACTCCGGGCTGCTTCGGCTTCCGAGTGACAACGATGGGGGACACCCACTGTGTTGGTCCCGTCACCTTCTCAATGATCCCTGCAGCTTCCAGTTTGGCCAGCTTCTTCACGACCAAACGGTCTCAGGTGGAAGGCAATGCGTCTATGTCGCAGGGCTACTGGCTGCACCATGTCGTCTATGTGCAAATGTATTTCCTTTCCCTTCAGCCATCGGATCCCTTCAAAGACTGCCGGTAATTCAGCCAAGATGTGCTAAACTGTCTCCTGGTGAATTCCAAAAGCGAAGGTGACGATTCCCAGGTATTCCGCTGCACTACATCCCTGCAACATGCCGTGCCCATCCTCAGCAACGTAGATCTGTGACACTAAGGAGTTAAGGCCATACAACAGCGTTGCTTTGAATCTCCCTCGCATTACCAGCGGCTGATCTTGGCCATATGCAGATTTAACTTTAACAGTTGCGACGTTCAGAGTTGGAGCTTGCTTCACGTCTCATAAATCTCGGTTGACATGATATTGATGGTTGATCTGGTGTCAACAACAGCTGTGGTGTCTTGTTGTAAAAACTTGCACGAAATGATTCATCTTACCACATCCTGTGCATCTCTTCCCTCGTGCTCAGCATTCCGCCGAACAGTGGGTGCTTCATTCACAGTACCCACACATTCGGGTGTTCACGTTGTCCTTTTGACTTGGCTTGGTAATGGGGCGTGTCATGACAGCAGTGACCGGTTTGGTCTGCACCGGAGTCGGTAGAGCCGCCTCCATGTAGGCAGCTCTGGCCCGCAATAGGTCCTTGGTCCGACCTAGAGTCAGAATGTCTGCCAGTGGCTTTCTGGACTCTTCTAGTATTCTCTCTCGAACTTTTGGCGGAGGCACATCCTTGTATTATTTGTCCTCGTATCTCTTCTGTTTCATTGTGAAACTCACCCATTCTTGCTAGGTTCTTCAGGCGAACATGAAATGCGTCAATGGACTCATCGGCTTGTTGGCGAGCCTGGCAAAAGATAAAGCGTTCGAAGTCTTGATTCGCCATGGGCTCAAAGTATGCTGAAAGGGCGGCAATAAGGGTAAGATGCGTCTTGGGGGCCGCTTCAATGATAGACTTTGAGATTTTATAGATATCCTTTCCCCCCATATATAGGAGCATGGCTTTCTTCTGGCCATTTGCTACCTTGGTGGCCTTGAAAAAAAGAAGGATCCTTTCCACCCATTCCTTCCATCTGAGCACTTGGGCTGAGGGGGCCCCCTCCACCAGAAACTGCACTATGGGCGGTATGGTGGCTATGATATCACTCCTTTGCCCACCTTCCCAGTGGCTTTTGTTATCTCTGTAGTGTGGAGCGCATCACCTCCCGGGCGGCCAGCTGCGCGGTTCTCTGCTGGAGGACCAGGAGAAGCTGGGCGCTTACACTGTGCAGTTGCCCTCCCCTTGGGATTTTGGCAGTTGCCCTGACCATGGACATCTTACTGTAGTCAGTGTGCAACTGGCAGGTGCTTCTGCTCACTCCCTGTCAGGAGGAGCCTCATGTCTCGGTGGGGCCCAGCACGTACAGGACTGACACTCACCTCATCAAGGGAGGGCTGCACAGTCTTGTAGCACTGTGGTGCTGATGCGGTCTCCAATCAAGTTGGGAGGACCAAAGCCGTGTTACGATGGCTTGCTCACCTTTGCCCCTCCGGAGGTTGCCGTAGCGATTGCGATAGCTCAGGTGCGCCTCTCTGAGTGCTGTGGCACGAGCACCGCGTGTGTTGCTTCGGCACAGTCGGCCGCTACGGAGCTGTCACTGTGTCGTCTGGTGCCCACACTCATGGCCAATTTTGTGTCACAGCTCTTAGAAGGAGTCTGACACTGGGGGCTAACATGCATGCGCGGCCCCGTGAACTCAATGATCAAGAACACGCCAAATGTTTAACTACACTAGTGGTGGTACAACGGAGTCTGAGTCTGTGTGCGTCACTGACGTCACATCCGGCCTGGCTCCTCTTTATTGCCTCTATCACGTGGTGCGGCACAACTCATCAATACCCAGATCACTGGGGGAAAACACACTGTCCCCTCTCACCTGCACCCCTATTGGTTTGTACTGTGTTGCCCCTGTTGCGTCACAGAGGCGACACTGCAGAGCTCAACCCGTTAATTATCATAGCTGGCAGCTGCCAACCTTGTTTTGTCCGTAGGCTGTGCCTACCTCTGCAGCCAATAACCCCCGCCACTCACCACAATTGGATTAAGCATCCCCGGGCAGTGTGACGGCTGAGGTACTGGGAAGAGGCAAGGCCCCAGGGCTGATCTGCAGCGGCCTCACCCAGGGTTGTTTGGCGTGACAGGCAGGCAGCAGTTAATTGGGGCTACAGTGGCTGATTACACAAAACCGCTTGCGGCCCCAGCAGCAGCTGTGGCAGCCGCGGCTACACAGACAATGCAGGGCAAACAATACTTTGAGGGTCAGCCTGTAGCGGCCCAGGCGCCGGTGGTTGTACTCTGATGGGTATGGGACTTCAGCTGCTTGCAGATATGCAGGTGAGTCCCGAGCAGGAGTCTAAAGGGGGCCCCCACTGCGCTGTAGGGCCGCCATTGTTCCACAGAGGGGTCAGCAAGGCTCACCCATATTTTCGTGTCTATGTGTGGCAGAATCTCAGACATTGTCTCAAGAAAATGATTGCAGGTCGATGGATGTTTTATATAGAATATGTGTGCAACCTCAGAACATGACAACCCTGACTCCCCAAGGAAATCATGGTAACAGATCTAGAAACGTTTGTTCGCAGCTCTCATGCACACCCAAAGGAAATACGCAAGAAATACACAACCTCAGTTTCAATATTTATTGAAGTAGTGAGATTCTTGAGTAAAATATACGTTAGCATAATTATCAATACAAGAACAGTGGAGAGAATGAATAAATCCATCATTGGGCTAAAACAATGAATATATGCTGGCATACATGTAGTGATATCGATTGCTCCTACCTCACGGCACCTAACCTAGTTTTGCCTAAGGTGGGGGACCTGCCAAGAATCCCTGCCGGGTGATTTAACTCCCAGTTACCTACAGACAAGTATCAGTAGGCTGTCCTTCTTGGTGTAGAGTGTTACAGGAATCAGCTGAGCTGGAATTCCGGCGTGCCACAGCCTTGATGTGTCGGCAGAGTGTTCCTCTGATTTAAACGAGTAAGTAAGTTTGTGTATATATAATAAACAGTGGAAATGTTGGCGTGTCAAAGTTTTTGTCAGGCCGCAGTTTTGTTAACCAGATAGCGTTGTCGCCTACCGGTCAACAATAATCCATGACATTTGTACAGTGAAGTTTATACATTGTACTGAATATTCAAGATGTTATATTAGTGTGCCTATGAAGTTGAAATGTAAGCAAATGCAGTATTGGAGAATCCAATCCTATACTGGCACGTACATGTATGTCAAAAGTAACTGTGTTGCAAAAAAGAAGGCAACTTAATAAGCGTGAGCATGAGAATGACGTTTCTAACCAGGCCAGGTGACACCATACTCCTTGCACATAAGGCTATCATTATGAAATATAAATCAAAGCTAAACATAAGGGCTATTAACTAGAAAAACCTGTAAAGCTAAAATAATCACTGCCTCGAACACTGAAAGCATAATGAAAGCTGCATGAAAAATTAAATAAATTTAGTTAAAGCATATAAAACAAATTTAAAAGCAAATAAAGCAATAAAAACAAGGCAGATTTAAAAAATGTTCCACGACTTGAAATGGCCAGATTGTTTAAATGTTCTGAGAAGTAGACAAAACATTGCTGTTTCCAGCTCCCGCAGACAATGTTCCCACAGTCGATGTTACCACAGGCACCTAGCTAATCAGATCCATGGAGCAAAGATGTTCCCATCCAGCTCCCCCAGCAGCCACTAAAAGAGGAGCAGGCAGTGCTGAATCCGCAGAAGTCAAGCCAAGATCCAATTCACCAGGAGCAGAAGCATCCCAGGAGGGCTCATAAAAAGTATTTAGGTGCAAAGGTAAACGCCATGGACATCAGTACAGATAGGCTGTTAATGGACTGATCATCAGGGCAATGTCCAGTGACTGCAGCGATTGTGTCCCCAAGCAGATATCCAAAGCACACAGAAGATAGCGGAATATTGTCTTCATGCAGTGTAGCCACACAAGCCGGATGCACAAGAACCAATGTTTATTCAATTTCTGAAGCTAGGGTGCACCAAAACATTATCATGCTTTCATGACACAGGTGCACATCTGGAAGTGCCAGTTCCAATTGGCCTCTCGATGGAACATTTATTACAAAGCTTAAAAAATGCAAGCACAGTCCCGACCAGAAGAAGACCTCCAAAAATGCTTCCAACCACAGAGTGTCTGAATGATGGAATAACTACAGCTACTGTCTGGAAGGTGCCAACCAAACCAAAGACAAAGATCTTCAAGTGAGCTACTCCCGCCGTATTAGACATGTTGAAAATGCAGTGCACCATCTCCCAAAAATGATGTGGGAAATTAGTGCGAAGTAGCAACTGTATCTCAGAAAAGAACCTTGCAAATTGAAGATCAAATTCTCCAGTGCAGATGTTAAGGCCATACCATTCTGAAACAAAGAGGTTTTCAGTCTGCTTAAGGCATAAAAGAACACATTTGAAAGCTGAATCGAAGGTCACAATGTTGCCTCCCTAACTGTACGGGCAGGAGGAAACAATACTTTCGTATAACAGGTCACAACAGCAGAAACCGTCACCAAGCATCTCTGATCGTCAACATCAAATAACTCCAGTTAGGTAAAAATCTAAAAGCCGGATAGATCACAGCAGCTGGAGAACCCTTCAGGTACCAGGATAAGTTAGCCATGGACACATTACATGCCCTGTGCAGGGAAACTTCCCTACACACTAAGGGATGCCCTAAAGTACTCAGTGCAGCTCAGAAAAACTTCAGTCTCGCCATTTCTACAGCGGTATCTAAAAGGTCAAATTCATGACTCATGTTCGTACCCTTCCCCTTGCTCTTCATATCTGCCTACTTGATGGTGCTGTAAACAGTATTGAGAGTGGAATGTTAATATTAGCAAAGAAAGAAAGCTATGGATTATCCAATCTGCTGAATGTGTTTTAGCATCAGTGAAAGGTAATTTTTCTAACTTCTCTATGTGTAACATAGTATGTGTCACATCCTTTCTTGACATTTTTTCTGTTTTGTAGGATTGTAAGGTAAAACAGATTTGTGACATTAAGGTTATGCCATGGTACGCTACTGGTGAGAAGTTTCTGGAGTTCCATCTAAGTAACACAATTACCCTAAGCTGTGATTACCATGTTGTAAAGTAGACGTCACCGTGTATGATGTCTATTGCGGATGAGACAATGTTACTCTGAAAGTATATTTTAGTAGACATGATTGGTCATACCATTATCAACTACCAGTAAAGCCTTTTCTAAAGTTGCCTCGTCAATCTCGTGCAGTCTCCCTGCAACCTCCTGCTGGGAAGCCTACCAGGCTTCATTGTATATCGCATAGAAGAAGCGCTTTTGGCGCAGTTTCCGAGGACCTAGGAGAAAGTTGTTTAATCCCATGTCATCAGAGAGAAGAGACAAGTTTCATCTGAGACAATGTTAGTTTTTAGCCAATCAAGGCACAATTTAGCAACACTGTAAATTGTTACCACTCCTGAGTGTTGTGTTGCCGCGTAAAGTGGGTCAGGCCTGTTGATCTTAAACCCTTTTGTGTTACCCATGAAATGTGTCTGCCATCTGTTAGTTTCTAAGGACCACAATAACCATCCGTCATGATCAGTACCCAAGGAATTGTATGTGCCAGTGCAGGGCAATGTACCCAGTGTTTCCTCTGCGTAATTTGTGAACTGCTGCCATTTCACACAGAGTGCAAATGTGGGAATCTTTTGTGTGTTTAAATTCTTTATCTTAGCCAGCCCAAGACATGCGCTAAACAAAGCCTTGTTTCCCTGAACCTGCAAGTCCTTAGTTCCCCAATTCAATTTCACATCTACAGTGTCCTTCCAAAAGTCAAACCCTTGTGAGAACAACTGAGAAAGACCAGAAACAGAGTAATTCAGATTGGTGTCTGTGAGTATAATTTCTTTGCCGGTTTGAGCCTATAATAATAAGACCCTGGGTCTGTTGAATCATGACCTGAAAAATATGCAAACTTCTGTGACAACGTGTTGAAGCTACGCCGTGGTGATATACAGCAGTGTTCCCATTGTGTATAGTTAAAGACTGCATGCGGAGTACTTGCATTATGCAAAAAAACGACTATTATGTTGAAGACCGAACATGTCATCATAATTACCACTAAGAATGCAGTTTGAGAGTGGTAGGATGCACACCAATGTACATCAACGTACTCAAAATGTTATTTCTTTTTCTTGTCTTTTTCCACGCTTGCGTGCTGACTGGACCTGTGCCTCACCTCAAAGCACGTTTTACATAATTCGAAACATTTGCAACGTTGTGACGCTCCAATTCTAATCGCACAGCTTAAAGCAATGATTGCAAACTTCCTCTTGTATTTTAATCCATGTTTATTCCAATTTTATCCTTGATTGATCAGACATTGCTACACAGTACACGGTTAGACTGATGAAAGTCCCAATTTTTCAAATGAAACAATTATGCCCATCCAGGCCTTTTACTGCTCCACGTAGGTACATACAATTCACATTAGGCAGCTCTGATTTTAAAACATCCAATGCATTTCGGGCATTTTTTTGCCCTTCGTCAGGGTTAGCTGTCAAGTTAAAACAAAGAACCTCTGTTAATGTCTTTTATGCTCATAGCCTTAATGGATTCACAAAAATCTCTGTTTTTAATCAATCATATTTAAATGTTTTAAATCATATTGAAATGACCAAATGCCTTATTAAATCACCACATTGATGCCTTAAAAACCATTATTTCACCCCCAAAACTAAATAACACCCTGTAGAGTTTCCGCCGAACGCGGTGACCTCCCCCACTTCCATCCTCGTTCTCATACCTGGCAAATAAAACCGCGTTGCTAGACGAATTCTCAGGTACCCAATGTGCTCCAATTAACTCCATCCACCCTGTATCTATCAATCCTCCCACATGCCTTTCATGCACAACCTAACCGCCCGACATCATTGCTTTTACCACTTCTATCCCGGTTGTAAACCCTCTCGTGAACCCGTTTTTCTTACATACCTGCTTTTCCCTCTTCTCTGCTTATCTCTTTACCGACATCTTCTCTCATTTACTGTGTGTTACCGAATGGAGTTTCAAGCAACTAACTCCTCCCCCTCCTTACTACTTAAATACTTCCCCCAACTTAACTCCCACCGATCTTCTACCACATTCCTTACGCTTTCCTTCCCCTCCATCTCCCTGTTCCACAATCCCTTGCACATGATTCCCACTCCCTCCATCTTGTTCTGAACTTCCAACCTCAACAGTCCCTGCCACTACCAATATATAGTTCATTGGAATTTTAAACAGTTGAATGCTCTAAATCTTTTTGCATCTAATGCACTGTATTAATGTCCCAATCATCAGAGATAGAACATGGGGTGATAAAGTAATTCAATGATATTTTGAACAAATATGGAATTTCAGTTCAGTAGGTCCAAATATGTCATACAATACCCTATCCCAAACAATTCCATCAAGAACTGGAACAGCAGAACTGTTCACCAGGGAAAGGTCTCTGCGCACTTTGTGCGATGAAGAATGGGGTGTTAAAGTATGAGATACTTACCTTCGGTAACGATGTATCTGGCAGAGACATAGTCTAGCCACAGATTCCCTAACTTAGAATATCCCCAGGCGTCAGACTGGATCCGGAACACTTTCCGCAGCAGCACCTCTGCGCGCCATTCGGCGCAACATGAGCCGCCCTGACGTCGTCCACGGACATGATGTCAGCGGAGCCATATATGCCCCTCCCGGTGCGCTGAGGTCAGTTTTCTTTGGAGAAAATTTTCTGCGTCACAACGCGGAGTGACTACCAAAAACTGTGAGAATATGGGAACAGTGTGCAAAAAGGATGAAAAAAGAAATTGAAAGGTGAAAAACAGCACCATAAAGGACCGTGCCAGGCACTGGATGTTGAAAAATAGAAAAAGGAAGAGCAGAGGACCGCTCTGTAAAACAACCCTACAAAGTGAAGGCCAAATCACCTTTAGAGGGAGATGAGGATGTGAAAAAACTATCTGGCAGACGACAGAAAGTTCTCGTCCATAATGTATAACCATGAAGAACAACAAGTCCAGAACATAGGGTTAAGGATAACTCGCCACAAGACGTCACCAAAGAGAGACGTAGTAACCCTAATAAGAGACCCAAAGAATGTGGCCAACAGACTTGAACCAATGGGTCACCAGGGTGGTAATAGACCGCAAGACGAAGGGGAAGGGGAGAGCGGGGTGGGGGAATAAAACATGAAAGATTTCACACCATACAATCCAGGCCAAGGGCTGGAAAGAACATATGACATATGAGCATACCGCCCAATCCCGAGAATGGGCTGAGTAGCAATGGAATTAGATGAAGCATTCTGTGTCAGAATGAAAAGAAATGTCACCCTGCCGAAGGGTAAGCTACCTAGAGGGGGCGAGTATAGAAAGCCAATGCAGAAAAGGTCCTCGCAGAACGGGGAGGACGGGCGGGCTTTAAGGAATCTGCGGCTAGACTATGTCTCTACCTGATACATCGTTACCGAAGATACGTATAGCCGCAGATTCCTTAACTTAGAATAGATACCAAAGCCATGCCCGTAGAGGAGGCGGGTCTGCGACTGAACCCCACTAAGTTCCAGGGAGAACTTAGCCATCAATATTGTGACCAAAACAGTGTTGCCAAGCATGTGATGAGAACAGTGGGGACAGTAATGTCAGCGCAGCTAACTTCTAGACCATGAAGCTCGGAAGAGAGCGAAGAACAATGGTACCACAAGCCGACAAGAATACCTTTTATGTAAATCGGGTGTAGAGAGGGAAAGCCCAGAGCCGGAATGCACGTAATGGAGCAGGAGTTCACAAGTTCGAAGGGGAAGATGAACCAAGCCTGGGGTCCGAGGTGTCGACAGAAAGCAAAAGGCGATTACTGGCAACCAGGCAAAACAGTGGGGAAAAACACTGTTGAACCTGCAAGATACACGGTGCAACGGAAGCCAAAGGCAAAATCCTGCCCAGTAAGTGCTGGTATGGGACAAGAAAACGCATATTAGATATGCTTGAGTTAAAAAGAACCTCATGACACCGCCAGAAGTGGAACTGGACCTAGGCTTTGAAAGATCCACACAAAATGCAATGCATCGCTGGAAGCAAAACCCAGATTGATGGCAACCGGTATATCAGATAGCGCATACCAGCCTAGTATGTAGAATAGCGAAAGAAGCACTGTTCAAGCTTCAGCCACTAGATGCATGTGACTAGCGCCGGGACACCCCCGTTGGGGGTAGCCATGCGTTTTATAAGTGGTAATAATAATAATAATAATAACGTGACAACACTGGCAGGCGGCCAATTGCACAAGTTACTTACCTTCGGTAACAATATATCTGTAAGAAACAGTAGTTAGTATTAGATTCCTTACCTTAGAATATCCCCAGGCGTCAGACTGGATCCGCAAACTTTTTACGTAGCAGTACCCTTGCTCGTCGGTAGGCGTCGTCTGCAGCTCCGCGTCCGTTGTCGGAGTCGTTGGTGCCGGGATGACGTCGCCCTCACGTCAGTTCTTATACATAGCTTTTCCGCGCCAGAAACGCAGAGCCATGATAGAAACCAACACTGGTGCCATGAAACTAGGGCCCTGAAAGGGGATGACCTTAACCTTAGATGTCGGTTTGCAGAACGGGGAGGATGGGTGGGGCGGTAAGGAATCTAATACGAACTACGGTTTCTTACAGATATATTGTTACCGAAGGTAAGTAACATGTGCATCTGAAAGAAACAGGTTAGTATTAGATTCCTTACCTTAGAATAGATACCCTAGCAATACCAACCTCGGTGGTGGGTCTGAGAACCAATGATCACACCAGAAAGTCCTGGAGAACGGAACGGCCGAAAAAGCCATCTCTCCGGACTTGGCTCTCCAGGCAGTAGTGTCTTGCAAACGTGTACAGCGAGGCCCACGTAGCTGCCTGACAGATGTCGTGCAAGGGGAATCCCCGACCCAGTGCAGTAGTAGCCGCCGTGGCCCGAGTGGAATGGGCACATAGTCCCACAGGAGGCTCCTTTCTAGCCAGAGAGTAACAAGCCTTGATGCACAAGACGACCCATCTAGAAATGGTTCGCTTGTGCACCGCCCGACCCTTCTTAGCTCCCACGTAACCAACAAAGAGTTGGTCATCCACCCGAGACTGGTGTGTGCGATCCAGATAGAATGAGAGCGCACGTTTTGGGTCCAGATGGTGGAGCCTCTCTTCCTCTTTCGAGAGATGCGGAGGCGGAAAGAAGGTGGGCAAGGTGATGGACTGCCCGATGTGGAAGGCTGTGACTACCTTGGGCAGGAAAGAGGCTCGCGTCGGCAACACAACTTTGTCCGAAAGGACAGAAAGGAAAGGAGGTTTAGAAGATAGAGCCTGGTGCTCACTCACTCTCCTGGCAGAGGTGATGACAACCAGGAATGCAGTCTTAAGAGTAAGGAGACGAAGAGGACAGTTATGAGGTGGCTCGAAGGGAGCGCACATCAGATAAGTCCGAACAAGGTTCAAGTCCAACTGAGGCATCACGAAAGGAACAGGAGGGAACATATGAGTGATGCCCTTCAAAAACCTATTTACAACTGGGGACTTGAACAAAGAGGGCTGATCAGGGAGCCTTAAAAAGGCGGAAATGGAAGATAGGTAGCACTTCAGAGTGCCCAGAGCAGAGCCCTGTAGGGCAAGAGAAAGAAAAAAGAGGAGAACCTCTGAAAGCGAGGCGGAAAGGGGATCCACAGCCTTTGCTGTGCACCATGCCACAAATTTGTTCCACCTGCAGGCGTATACCGATTTTGTGGAGGGACCCCTGGCTGCAAGACTCACATTACAGACTTCAAGAGGCATGTCAAAAGGCCTCAACTGCCTCCGCTCAATCTCCACGCATGTAAGTTGAGACTGGACAGGTTCGGGTGGAGGACCGTCCACTGCTGCTGCGACAGAAGATCCTCCTGAAGAGGCAGACGAATCGGGGGATCGACAGACATGCTAAGTAGCTCGGGATACCAGTATCTTCGTGCCCAGTCCGGAGCCACAAGGATGACTTGGGCCCGGTCGCACCTGATCTTCTTCAGCACTCTGGGCAGAAGTGGTATAGGCGGAAAGGCGTACAACAGACCGCAGCTCCACTCACATCGAAAAGCGTCTCCGAGCGAGTGCGGCCTTAACTGATGACATACCGCGTTCTCTTCTGTGGCAAATAGATCTAACCAACGCTCTCCCCACTGCTGAAAGAGGCCTTGCGCCACGTCCGAGTTCAGATGCCATTTGGGATCCATCATTCACCGAAGGCTGAGTTCGTCCGCCCATGTGTTCAGGGAACCTGCCAGGTGTTGAACCACCAGGGTCACGCCCTGAAATTCTAGCCACTGCCAGAGGCGCAGAGCCTCCTGGCATAGGGTCCACGACCCCACCCGCCCTGTTTGTTGCAGTACCACATGGCCGTGGTGTTTTCCGTGAACATCTGCACTACACTCCCCCGGACAGAGGGGAGGAATGCCTTCAGTGCAAGCCAGATCGCCCGCAGCTCCAGAAGGTTGATTTGGAGTGAGGACTCACCGGAGACCAGAGGCCTCTGATCTCCGCCTCTCCCATGTGGCCCCCCCAGCCCTGGAGGGACGCGTCTGTCACAACTACATGCTCCGGTTGGGGTAGGGAGAGAGATCTGCCGCTAACCCAATCGCGGTCCGTGAGCCACCACTGCAACTGCCTTGCAGTGCCCTCCGAGATCAAGACATGGTCGGACAAGTTGCCCTTATGCTGGGCCCACTGAAACTTCAGGTCCCACTGGAGAGCCCGCATCCACCACCTGGCGTGATGCACCAGAAGGATGCATGAGGCCATCAGCCCCAGAAGCCGCAGCGTCAACCTGACCGAAATTTGGGATAATGGCTGAAAGATCGGAATCAGAGCCTGACTATCCCGAACCCGCTGTTCGGGAGGATAAACCCGAAACTGCGCCGAGTCTAGAACCGCTCCGATGAAGAGGAGCTTCTGAGAGGGACACAAGTGTGACTTCGGCAGATTGATGGAGAATCCCAGCAGGTGCAGGAGGTCGGCCATAGTCTGGAGGTGGCGGACGACTGTCTGGGGCGAGCCCGCCTTTAACAACCAGTCGTCAAGGTAGGGGGAAGACTGAAACCCCTAACCTGTGCAGATGAGCTGCGACCACCGCCATCACTTTCATGAACACCCGAGGGGCGCTGGTAAGGCCGAAGGGGAGCACAGTAAACTGAAGGTGCTTGTGGCCTACCGTGAACTGCAGGTAGCGTCGGTGGGCCGGCAATACGGGGATGTGGAACTAAGCGTCCTGCAAGACCATCCAGTCTCCCAGGTCCAGGGCAGCTAAGACCTGAACCAGTGTCAGCATCTTGAACTTCTCCTTCCGGAGGAAGCCGTTGACATTCTGTAGGTCCAAGATAGGGCGTAGGCCCCCTTTGCCCTTCTTGGGAACCAGAAAGTAGTGGGAGTAACAACCACACCCTACTTCTGGCTCAGGAACGCGCTCGATGGCCCCCTTGGCCAAGAGGGCCATAACTTCCTCTCGCAGAAGATTCAAGTGATCCCCGACACGCGGTGGTGCTGCGGTGGCATGGCTGGAGGGGTCGCCTCAAAGGGGAGGGAGTAGCCCCTTCGGACGATTTGCAGCACCCACCTGTCCGATGTGATGTCGCGCCAGTGGAGGAGGTGATGGCGAACCCTGGCCCCCACTGGAGTCACGTGGGCCTGAAAGCTCGGACTAGGAGGGCTTTGAGGCGGATGCTGCGGGGGTGGATGTGGACTGGCCGCGCCGTTGTCCCCGGGCACCGCCACAGCGGTTACCACGTCCGCCACAGCGCTGGATGTTAGTCTGCGGCCCGTGGCTGGCAGGACTTGTGGGGGCGCCCCTTCCTTGGCCACAAAAGGAGCGAAAGGCAGCAGTTTGTTGATGCGGGGCAGACAGGCCCAAGGACTTGGCCGTAGCCCTGGAGTCCTTAAAGCGCTCAAGCGCACTATCTGCCTTGTCGCCAAAGAGGCGACGGTCATCAAACAGCATGTATATAAGGGTGTTTTGGGACATCAGTCGAAAAGTTGGCGGACCTCAGCCAGGCATGGCGACGAATCGCCACCGTCGTTGCCATCGCTCTGCCCAGCAAGTCCGTTGTATCCAGCCCACACCGGATGAAATACTGTGCTGCATCTCGACCCTCCCCAAGGGCAAGGGCGAGTTTAGTCCGGGCCTCCTCCGGACATTGTGGCAGCACGTCCGCGACCGTGTCCCACAGAGAGTGGGTATAACGGCCCAAGAGGCATGCAGTGTTAACTGACCACAACCCCAAACTCAGTGAGGAAAACATCTTCTTACCATACTGTTCGTACCTCTTGGATTCCCGATCGGGAGGAGCCATCGGGAATGCGGTCTGGGAGTTAGAGGCCTGTATGACCAGGCTCCCGGGAGTGGGATGGGTGGACAGGAAGCAAGGGTCGCGCGGGGCGGTGGCATCTGGCCACGTTCCTATCTACAGGGGGACCTGTAGCGGGCCTGGACCAGGTGCCCAGAAGAACATCAGACAAGGCCTTATTAAACGGCAACAGAGGCTCCCAAGAGCTTGCTTGTGGTTTAAGGACCTCCGCGAGGAGGTTAGTAATCACGGCCATGACGGGGAGTTCAAGGGATAAGGCCTTGGCCGCCCGCGTCAACACCACCCTATAGGCAGCCCCCTCCTCCGAAGCCACCGTAGTAGGGGAGACAAAACCAGTGTCTGGTGGTGTCCAAACCACTGGCATCCCCAGCTCACCTGCCCAGACCTGATAAGACTGGCACTCATGTGCCAGAGGGTCCTCAGACCCCTCCAAATCCGCCTCGCCACCCATCTCCTGGTACTCAGGGTAAGAAGATGGGGCCGGATCATAGAAGAAAAAGTCTTCTCTCGACGTCGAATGCGGCGTCGAGCGGCGCCGCTCCGGCGTCAGAACCGGGTCGAGGGGGGGATCGGGGACTACGTCGTCCGTGGATGGCGCCGGGGGCGACAACCTAGGGGCCGGAGCCGGCGAGGTCGTAAGGTTGACCCGCGACGACCCGGATCCGGAACCGATCCGGCAGGCCCCTGCGGCGTCAGGACCAAAGTTGCCAACGGCGCCGGGGCCGAAGCACCCAGCCCGCTTGGGCTCCCAGTCGGGACCGCTTGGCACGAAGGCGCTTGCGAACCCGACGGAGGAGTGAGCGACCTCATGGCCGTGAGGAAGGCGTCGATCTCCTCCGGCGTCGCGTTCTGCCCAGGGACCGGTGGGTATGGAGCAGGCCACGACGCCTGCGGCCCGAATGCCCGGCCGCCTCGCGTGAGCGTCGGGGGGAGTCAGAAGAGCGATGTCACTTCTTCGACTTCTTGTGCCTCTTACCTTAGGACTTGGAACTCGAGGAGTGGTGTCGACTCTCCGAGCCGTGATGACTCCAGCCCCGCGACCGGTCACTCGACCTCCTTCCGGACCGGGACCTCAAACGGCGTGGGGCCGACTGCCGGAGCTTGAGGCGTTTGCGGGAGCGCTCCCGCCTAGCCTTCGACGTCAAGGTCTGGCAGTTGGGGCACGACTTGTCATCGTGGTCGGGACCCAGGCAATGTAGACACCGGCGATGGGGCTCGGTAACCGACATCAGTCGGTTGCACTCGACGCAGGGCTTGAACCCGGCATCCCTACCGGCACCGTCAGAGTCGTTCGACATCAAAAAAGTTTAGTCAAAAATTTACTAAAGGTACCACTTTTTCCTGATTGGCGTGGAAAAAAGAAGCACTAAGCAATGCTTCACAGCGTCGGAGGTGTGAGCCATAAAGCACGGATAGCAGCACTACAGACAAGCGGGACCAAAGGCACCCAAAGTGCGATAGAGCAATGCTAACAATAGGATCGCAGGAGAAAAGACAGAGAGGGACTCCCTGAAGGATGTCCGCGAGGAATACTCCATAGGAGCGTACCAAGGCAAAGGCAGTCGCCTAGTATCAGCATATACCCCACATAGGGTAAGTGTCAACCCAGGGGTTGACACTTATCAACCCCTGGATTGGATAAGGGGATCCTCTTGGGCAAAACACACAGCCAGAGGACTGAAAAGAAGACCAAACTAACCATACGGCTGAACTGCTACCAAATAAGAGAAGGCCTAACAGCAGCGGACATAAACCGTGGAACCTACTATACACGTGTGATATAGAGGTTTAGTAAAATAAGGCAGAGATTTGTGCAAAAGTTATGGCAAACCTGACAACAGCCAGGAGACTGTTGAATCCGCATGGCGATCAAAAACGTTCACGCCATTAAACGGTAGATCTGAGGGCATCCCAAACATTATGCAGGAAACGACTGTCACGCTGCCATGCCTGGCGGCGCAAAGCCACAGACCAAGCAAAAGCTTCCCACACAGTGTCAGTGGCATCAATGGAAGAACGGAGCAAAAATTGCGCCATTCCCCTGCCATCAAGCAAAAGCCAGAGCAACTGAGACCGCGGCTCCTCTGGAACAGAAGGGAGAAGGTTCTCGACCAAGTCACAAAGGGTCGAAGATGCATGCACGAACACGCACGCAGTATTTAAAGCGCAAATACCAGCACTGGTAAAAGCAAAATGCTGGTGAGCACACGCGTCCAGCCACCTAGACTCCCTAGTGGCAATGCGGATGTAGACTGTAAAGCAAAGGCCACCTGAACCACAAGTCCCTGAGCAGTAGGGTGAGAGGACAGGCAGAGTGGATCACCCGGAGCAGGATGGTGCCTGGAGCAAATCCAGTAAAGGATCTGAAAACAGAGGGACCACAGGAGGTTGAAAACCAAGAATAGCAACCGCCCTGTGAATGGCACGTGGGTAAGCAGCACCAGTTTCAGTTGCCATCCGGTTAGGCGATAATAAACCGTGGGTAGGAGATGGTTGGAGACTAAGCCGTCCTCTCGACAACAAAAGTGGAGAAGCCGGAGACTGACCCAAAGGCCAGGCAACACACGGTACTTGCACCATGGGCCCGACCTGGGGAATCCATAGACACGTCAACCTAAGTTAGAGGCGCTGTTGCTAGCACCGGCGTCGATTGGAACCGTGTGGAGGTCGGAGCAACGTCCGAGGAGTCAGAGAGGGCAGCAACCTCTTTAGGAAGCTTAGGTTTCGGCAACGGCGTCGATGAACTCTGGGGCAGTCGTTGTCTGGACATCGACAACCTCCAAAGGAGACTCGAGCTGGACGCCGTCCAACGTCGATCCAATAGCAAAAGGTGCATGTTTGGAGAGACTGGGCATCGGCCCGGCGCCGCCTCCGAGGTCAGCACGGGAAGCCACTCAGGGCTTTGCGAAGACTGACGGGATGGGCTGGACGCGCGACTGGGAAGACCCACTGGGCCGTGTCCCATCGGCATCGTATCGTCTCCGGAATCGATGCACACAGCCAGCACTGAGGAAGAATCTGCCATCTAGGACTCGACATGAGTGCCATCCACCTGTTTTAGACCCGAAGGCACTCGAGGCTCTGGTGGGGGGGACCCAAAGTATGACTGGAGTGCTACAGAATACGCCTTCATTTGGGCACGCGTCAAGCCAACCCCCGGAAAGGGTGGGTATGGAGGAAACGACTGCCGGGCACCCTTACCTGGCATACAGCGAGAGGAGCGGGCGCCAGCAGTACGCAGATGGAAGGAAGACCTCCGTGTTTGCCGCTTGTGCCTACCTGCCTTTGAGCGGGAACGACTCCTGTAATGAGCCCAATCGGAGGGGGAGAGCGGCAACAGGAAGGTGCTGGACAGAACAGCTGTGCGGCCAGCAGTTTCATACGGTGCTCTCTGAGACTTGGCTTCATCCGCTGACAGGCGTCGCACTCTTTGGAGTCGTGGTGCATGCTGAGGCACTGCATACAGATGAGGTGCGCGTCAGTGCCAGACATCTGACGTGCACAGGCTTCACAAGACTTAAAACCCAAAGGCATTGCACACTGCTCCAGCGACACCGGGCCAAGAAACTGCTGGTTTTCCGGGATCCGTGTTGGGACGCGGAAAAGGAGAAAACTGACGTCAGCGCGTCGGGAGGGGCATATATGGCGCCGCTGGCGTCATGTCCGTGGACGACGTCAGGGTGGAGTCGTGCAGCGCCACCCCCCAGCACGCAGAGGTACTGCTGCAGTAACTTTTCCGGATCCAGTCTGATGCCTGGGGATATTCTGAGTTAATGAATCTGCGGCTAGGCGTCTCTATCAGATACCAAGTTCAACAGCAGAGCATTCAGGAAGATCATGTCCATTGAGAAGCAGGAAAATGACGGTCACAAAAACAATCCAGAGGAACAGGAATAGTAACAAAATTGCAATCCAAAGGTATAGTCATGGAGTACGTCTTTTTTCAGCTAAAGTAGAATACTCGCAGTCTACCTCGAAGAGGTGGAGGTGAAACATGTGCATCTGAAGAAAAGTTATCGTAGTTTATGAAGTAGCCAGAGGCTGTCCAACCTATTTTTGGCAGCTCTGGAACTTCCACGTAGACACCATCCGTTTCGGGTTTCAGAACTGTAATCTGTGTTTCAGTAAAAGTTGTTTGTATGGTAGTGGGAGCAGGTAGAAGGGATACTTCATTGCTAGCTATCCACAGTAGGAGAAGCTTAATCAGTGATCAAAGCTTCCAACAGGATTCCCTGTAAGGTAGTGAGAGGAGACGGGTAACTACCCAAGAGGACTGATTTCCTTCTGAGGCTTGAGCCGGGAGAAACCAACGTACTGGTATTTCACCTGTTCTTTTAGTAATTTAAATTGATGAACTTGCTTAATGTTGTTTAAAGAACAAAGTAACTGCGACATTTTCACATTGCACTAAAGCCTCACTCCCGGGGTCCGCATTGGCAGCGCAAGACCGCCATTTTGGGAGGAGGAGGCAGGGTTGCGGGTAGTCCTTCTCCCACTTCCCTACTTAAGCAGAAGCTGGCGCGAGCATGCAGACTGATGTTCTCCTGAGGATTGAGCCGGGAGCGACCAATGTACTGGTATTTCACCTGTTGGTCTTTTCGTAATATTAATTGATGAACTTGCTAAACGTTGCTTTAAGAATGAAATAACTGCGACATTTGCACACTGCACTAAAGCCTCACTCCCGGGGTCCGCAATGGCAGCGCAAGACCGCCAATTTGGGAGTAGTAAGCAGGATAACGGGCTATTCTTTCTCCCACTTCCCTACTTAAGCACAAACTGGAGCGAGCGCGTAGCGGATGCCCCTCAGGCAGGGTCAGATTGGGATTGAAAATCGGCCCGGGCACACAACAAAAAAAAAAAAATCGGACTCATTTGCATAATGCATTTCCTCAAATCACTCCTTCGGGGTAATTGCATTAAAAAGAAGGCGGCAGGGGTGGGCTTAAAAAATGCACGCATTAGTTTACACTAGTGAAACACACCTAAAAACAAGTGAGGCCACTTCTACTGGGGGCCCCTGCCCCGCTCAGTATGTGCATACATTAATGGGCCGGCCAGTGAGACAAAGGGAGTGATACCTCTGCCTGTTGCTAAACCAGGGGTGGGGACCGGCGGTGTTGTTGGCGGGGGTGTTAATGGGTGCCCATCTACCTGCAGAAAGGCCACTCAACCGGACACTGGCTATATTCCAAAAATAGAGGCACCCCCTAAATCAGCCCCAGACTGCTCAAAAAAGCAGCCCACAGCAGGAACTCAGACACCGGCCCCTCGGGCATTGCCCGAGTGCCCGCATTACCAATCCGAGGCTGCCCTCAGGCAAGCCCTTCTGCGCCCGTCCGCAGACAGCCTGCGCACAGCGCCAGCCCCCCTACTCATCTGGATACAGATAACCCCAGGTCTTACTCTTACTCTAGCAGCATGCGGCACAGTTTAAATGGCATCACGTTTAACTCTAAGTGTATATGTATTCAATACAGCATTGAATCACCACTCGCTCACATAATCTAACCTGGGTGTAAGACGAAATTACCAACTCTTATGTTCCAGTCGGTTAAAACCACACATAATACACTTAGAGATAGGAAAGGACACGTTGTAAGGGTGTCCTTGTTAATGCAAGATCCTTGGTTAAACACAGTATCAACTGCGCTTCTTTAATTGAGGAAGAAGAAAGGCAGCATTGCTTTTATTACTGAGTCAAGGTCGGAGATGCCTCCGATCCGGGTTTGGTCAAAACCACACATCTGGGATACTTTTACCATACTTTAAATAGGCCTCTTAAGAAACGGGGTGGCTTAGCAGTGATATACCAAAAGTCTTTAAGCGTGTCTTTTAACTGCTTATCTAACGTTGAATACCAAGCCCTGGATTTTTCCTTTTATCTTACACACAATCATATCTTGCTTTTTTTTGGAATATCTACCAGAGGCATATGCCCCGTGAATTCGCATTACGGAAGATACAGACCGCCGGCTGTACTGCTGTGTATATGCGGAACCTACTGAGGTAATCCTTGTGCAATCTGACAGACGCGGAAGCGAGGTGGACCGTGCGTTCTGCCGCACATCATTATACTTGGAGTTTCAGATTTTAACCGAATATTAAAGCTGCTAGCACGTAGCATTTTGTATGACTTCCCATGAGAAAAATGATGTGAGAATTCCCAGCATGCGAGAGATATAGACATTTTGCTTGAAATAACTTCATTTTCTGGAGGCCTTTTCAGCCCTAGGATTGACAGATAATGTGATAATTGGGAATGTATTATGTTTTCCTGAAGAAGGTGTTGGCTGTTCAGTATTTGCCCACCGAAACGAGTCAATGCTTTTAAGAGTTGAAACTACTATAAGTCTGAGCAGACAATAAGTCTGAATGAAGATTGGAATACAAATCAGATTTGATCTCCGTTTGGCTAATATAACTTCTCTTGTGAAATAGGAACCATTTTTTCCTAAGTGTATTCCCAATTGTGTTTGCTTCTTATGATGTTTTTATGTATGCTGCAATAATGATTAAATGCTTCGTCTGATACTGTAATTGCTTTTAAAAATTTAGTACAGTATTTGTGATAGGGAAAGATCACTAGGATCTAATGACTATATTGGACTAATTTGTTTTTAATGATCTTCTGAATACATTGTATATGTTTTTATACTCTTTGTATTTTTACATTTCCTCTTTGTTCACCCTACTGGAGTGTAGAGAGTATCTGTGGCAAACTGATGCTTGGTGTGTGACATTTACCCAAAGGGGATTTTTCCTTTGACTTACTCTTACTCTATAAGCATGCGGCACAGTTTAAATGGCATCAAGCTTAACTCTAAATGCATATGTATTCAATACAGCATGGAATCACCACTCGCTCACATAATCTGCCCTGGGTGTAGGACGAAATTACCGGCTCTTATGTTCCAGTCGGTTAAAACTACACATAATACACTTACAGACAGGAAAGGACACATGGGAAAAATTACTGTAAGTGTGTCCTTCTTAATGCAAGATCCTTGGTTAAACACAGTATCAACTGTTTTTTAAATTTTTTTAATTTAAGAGTTTTATATAGCGCTGGCTAGACCCGGAGGTATAAGAGCGCTTCACATGTGCATCAGATCATAGTTGCATCAAACAAAGGTTACATAGTTCTTAGAGCATAGCCATATAGTTACAGGCAAGGTGAGAGATTCAGGGGAGAGAAAGAGGAGGGTAGGGTGAGAGACACAGCATGGGAAGAGGAGGGGAAGGGTGACTGGTACACAAACCGGTAGATGAGTCAAGGCAAACGTCCAAAGTCCAGTAAGCTGTGATCCCAGGGGAAGTGGTATCACTTCCCTATCTCTGTTACGAGAGGCTCCCTTTGCGCAGTGGACACTCTCAGAGAGGTCTCAGACTCCAAGGCATACATACTGGATTATTCCCCAGAAAGGGGAGAGGGAGTGCTTTGGCAAGGGGTGCCATACCATACCTCAAGTGTGAGTGGCTCCCTTGGCGCAGTGGACTCACTCAGCGGGTTCGCTGAGACTCCAGAGTATAAATATTGGATCGTTCCCCAACAAAGGGAGAAGGAGTGCTTAGTCAAAGGGCACAAAGGACAGGGAGTAGGCAGAGTAGCAGGCAAGGGGAGAGAATTTGGGGGAGAGGGGATAGGAGCTAGGGACGAGACAATGAGAGACAAAAAGAAGTCTGTCTAAAGACAGACTGGGTAGGTGACGACCAAGTAGGGCTGATCATAATGCGCCCTGTCGTAACGAGCCAATAGGGCTTGTGTATTAGCAATCCTCCTTGAGTTGGAGGCTTGTGCTGCTACCCTTTTGCCTGATGCCTCTAGTATTTTTGACTCCTTGTCGGGGGGAGGTGCTTCCCCAGTCGTTTGGGAGTTGGCTCTTTTCCGTGCGTTGGCCACTACCAGGGAGTCTAGTGGTAACTGCCCTCTGATGTAAGTAGGGTCTGTAGGAGCTGCCCTATACTTTTTTTCTATTCTGGGGTTGATTACCCGTGCCCTAGCTGTATCCCTAAATATGTCAGGTGCATGTTTCAGAAATCCCTTTAACATGGGAAGTGTTTTGACAAATTTTTCTGATGTAGGGAAGGTGTCAAACAAGAAGTCTTCCTCAACAGGGTCATTATGCATATCTACGTTGTGGAATTGTCCAGCCCTGTCTATAAGTTGGCTAAAGACTGTCATCAGTAGGTGACGGCTTAGTAGGATAGGAGGGTATATCAGGGATGGGTGTTGTAAGGGTCTGTTGGCACCTCCCATGGTTCCTCTTGTGGTTCAGGATCTTGTGGGAAGTCATATTGAGGCTGTGGCTCATCCCCTGTGTTACCTTCATTGTCCCCGTGGTGAGAAGGAGAATAAGGAGAGTAGGGAATAAAAGGTGTAGTAGGCATGATAGGCTGAAAAGGAACGATGGAATGACGGGTCTAGAGGGAGAAGTCCCAAAGTCCTTTTTTTTTTTAATGGGATAGGGGACTGAGGTTGAAAGTCCAAATGCCTCTTTTTTCTATGCAGGATGGTAACTTTACCAGTCTGGGTTAACGTATATCTTTGCCTGGTCGTCAGAGGGATCTGGGTGGAAGAGTTCATCCTCTCCAGTCCTGGGTTGAGTGTTAGATTTTTGTTTTTCGACGACTTTTGGCTTAGTAACTGATTTTTTCGGCTCGGGGCCTTTTTTCGGGTCGACCGGAACTTTCGGTTCGACGCGTTTCTTGTGCTCCGTAGGTTTCTTTGGAGGAGTGTCTTTTTCCGAGTCGATGTTCTTTTTCGGATCGACTGGTGACTTCAGCTTTTTTGGATGAGTGTCCTTTTCAGAGTCAATGGTATTTTTTGGATCGACTGGTGTTTTTGAAACCGGTGTCTTCGGGTCGACAGGCTTTTCCGGCCTCAGCGCTGGTTTCGGAACGGCACCCTTTGCCGGGTTGACGGATTTTGGAACAGTAGGCTTGTTCGGGTCAGTGACCTTTTTTGGTTCGGCGCCCTTTGGTTGTGTGACTTTGTTCGGTTCGACAACCTCTTGGGTCAACAATTTTTGGCTGGGCGGCCTTCTTGGGGTCGACAGTCTTTTTTGGCTCGACGCTCTTTGGCTGTACGGCCTTTTTCAGATCGACGACCTTCTTTGGCTCTGGAACCTTCTATGGGACGATGGTACTGGGCCCTGGCGTCTCCGAAGGTTTCGGAGCCGAGCCGGATGGCGGGGCTTGCGAAACTTTTTTAGATGGCTATGCCTGCCCACTGTACTAAGCAACCAGTGAAAAAACAAGTGGTCAGCAGAGCATGGAAAAGGGTAAAAGCCGAAGAACGACAGGAACGAACAAGTTACTTACCTTCGGTAACGATATATCTGTAAGAAACAGTAGTTAGTATTAGATTCCTTACCTTAGAATATCCCCAGGCGTCAGTCTGGATCCGGAAACCTTTGCGTAGCAGTACCCCTGCGCGTCGGTAGGCGTCCCCTGCGGCTCCGCGTCCGTCGTCGTGCGCCGTGATGACGTCGCTGGAGTATATAAACGCCGCCTCCGCGCGCTGACGTCAGTTCTTTGTACACAGCTTTTCCGCGCCAGAACACGCAGAGCCATGTGAGAACCAACACTGGTGCCATTTGAAACTAGGGCCCTGAAAGGGATGTCCTTAACCCTAGGTATCAGTTCGCAGAACGGGGAGGATGGGTGGGGCGGTAAGGAATCTAATACTAACTACTGTTTCTTACAGATATATCGTTACCGAAGGTAAGTAACTTGTTCATCTGAAAGAAACAGGTTAGTATTAGATTCCTTACCTTAGAATAGATACCCCAGCAATACCAACCCCGGTGGTGGGTCTGCGAACCAATACAATCCTACACCAGAAAGTCCTGGAGGACTGAACGGCCAAAGAAGCCATCCCTCCGGACTTGACTGTCCAGGCAGTAGTGCCTCGCAAAAGTGTGCAGCGAGGCCCACGTAGCCGCCTGGCAAATGTCCTGCAAAGGGACTCCCCGGCCCAGGGCAGTAGTAGCCGCCGTGGCCCGAGTGAAATGGGCCCTCAGCCCAACAGGAGGCTCCTTCCGAGCCAAAGAGTAGCACGCTTTGATGCACAGAACGACCCACCGAGAGATGGTCCGTTTATGTACCGCCCGACTCTTCTTCGCACCCACGTAGCCAACAAAAAGTTGGTCATCCACCCGGAACTGGCGTGTGCGATCCATATAAAATGAAAGCGCACGTTTTGGGTCCAGACGATGGAGCCGCTCTTCATCCTTTGAAGGAGGCGGGAAGAAGGAAGGGAGGGTGATGGACTGCCCGATGTGAAAAGCAGAGACAACTTTGGGCAGGAAAGAAGGTCTAGTCCTCAGAATCTACTTGTCTGGATGAATGGACATAAAAGGAGGTTTGACAGAAAGAGCCTGGAGCTCACTCACTCTCCTGGCAGAGGTGATGGCAACCAGGAAGGCCGTCTTTAACGTCAGGAGACGGAGAGGGCAGGAATGAAGTGGCTCAAAGGGAGCACACATCAAGAAGGTTAGAACCAGGTTCAAGTCCCACTGAGGCATCACAAACGGAACAGGTGGATACATGTGTGTGATGCCCTTCAAGAATCTTGTTACAATGGGGGACTTGAACAAAGAAGGTTGATCAGGTAGCCTGAGAAAGGCCGAAAAGGCAGAAAGGTAGCCCTTGATAGTGCCCAGAGCAGAGCCCTGCTGGGCAAGAGAAAGAAGGAAGAGAAGAACCTCAGAAAGAGGGGCAGAGAGAGGATCCACAGCCTTTGCTGTGCACCATGCCACAAACTTGTTCCACCGACAGGCGTATACCGATTTCGTGGAGGAACACCTGGCTGCCAGAATCACATCACAGACTTCAGGAGGCAAGTCAAATGGAATCAACTGTCGCCGCTCAATCTCCACGCATGGAGGTGGAGGCTGGACAGGTTCGGGTGGAGGACCGTCCCATGCTGCTGCGACAGAAGGTCCTCCTGAAGGGGCAGGCGGATCGGGGGACCGACTGACATGCTGAGTAGCTCGGGATACCAGTACCTTCGAGCCCAGTCCGGAGCCACAAGGATGACTTGGGCCCGGTCACGCCTGATCTTCTTCAGCACTTTGGGCAGAAGTGGTATAGGCGGGAAGGCGTATAACAGACCGCAACTCCACTCGCGCCGAAAGGCGTCGCCGTGCGAGTGCCGTCTTGGAAACTCCAACGCGCAGAACTGATGACATTGCGCGTTCTCTTCTGTGGCGAATAGATCTAACCAAGGCTCTCCCCATTGCCGAAAGAGGCCTTGCGCCACGTCCGAGTTCAGACGCCATTCGTGATCCATCGAGCACCGACGGCTGAGTTCGTCCGCCCTGGCGTTCAGAGAACCCGCCAGGTGTTGAACCGTCAGAGTCACGCCCTGACGTTCCAGCCATTGCCAGAGGCACAGAGCCTCCTGGCAAAGGGTCCACGACCCCACCCCGCCCTGCTTGTTGCAGTACCACATGGCGGTGGTGTTGTCCGTGAACACCTGCACTACACTCCCGTTGACAAGGGGGAGGAATGCTTTCAGTGCCAAATGAATCGCCCGGAGCTCCAACAGGTTGATATGGAGCCGGGACTCCGCCGGAGACCAGATGCCTCTGATCTCTGCCTCTCCCAGGTGGCCTCCCCAGCCCTGGAGGGACGCGTCCGTCACAACAACGTGCTCCGGTTGGGGAAGGGAGAGGGATCTGCCTCTGACCCAATCGCGGTCCGTAAGCCACCACTGCAGTTATCTTGCAGTGCCCTCTGAGATCAAGACATGGTCGGACAGGTTGCCCTGATGCTGGGCCCACTGAAACTTCAGGTCCCACTGCAGAGCCCGCATCCGCCACCGGGCGTGATGCACCAGAAGGATGCAGGAGGCTATCAGCCCCAGCAGCCGCAGCGTCAACCTGACCGAAACCCGGGATAACGGCTGAAAGATGGGAATCAAAGCCTGTGTATCCTGGACCCGCCGTTCCGGAGGATAAACCCGAAACTGCGCCGAGTCGAGAACCGCTCCGATGAAAAGGAGCTTTTGAGAGGGACACAGGTGTGATTTCGGCACATTGATGGAAAACCCCAGCTCGTGCAGGAGGTCTGCCATCATCTGAAGGTGGTGGACGACTGTCTGGGGCGAGCCCGCCTTCAACAACCAGTCGTCTAGGTAGGGGAAGACCGAAACCCCTAACCTGCGCAGATGGGCTGCGACCACCGCCATCACCTTTGTGAACACCTGTGGGGCGCTGGTAAGGCCGAAGGGGAGCACGATAAACTGAAAGTGATCGTGGCCTACCGTGAACTGCAGGTAACGCCGGTGGGCCGGCAGGACGGGGATGTGAAAGTACGCATCCTGCAAGTCCAACGCTACCATCCAGTCTTGCGGGTCGAGAGCAGCCAAGACCTGAGCCACAGTCAACATCTTGAACTTCTCCTTCCGGAGGAAGCCGTTGACGCTTCTTAGATCAAAGATTGGACGTAGGCCCCCTTTGTCCTTCTTGGGCACCAGAAAGTAGTGGGAATAGCAAACACGTCCTACTTCTGGCCCAGGAACGCGCTCGATGGCCCCCTTGGCCAAGAGGGCCGTAACCTCCTCCTGCAGAAGTGTCAAGTGGTCCCCCGAGACACGGTGGTTCTGCGGTGGCATGGCTGGAGGAGTGGTCTCGAAGGGGAGGGAGTAGCCCCTTCGGACGAGCTGCAGCACCCACCTGTCCGATGTTATCGTGCGCCAGTGGGAGAGGTGATGGCGAACCCTGCCACCCACCGGCGTCACATGGGCCTGAAAGCACGGACTAGGAGGATTTAGTGGCGGATGCTGCGGGGGGAGGTGTGGTCTGACCTCGCCGCTGTCCCCGACCGCCACCACGGCGGTTTCCACGTCCGCGTTGATAAGTCTGTTGCGGCGCGTGGCTGGCGGCACGTGTGGGACCGCCCCTTCCTTGGTCACGAAAGGAGCGAAACGAACCCGTTTGCTGGCGCTGGGTCGAGAGACCCAAGGACTTGGCCGTGACCCTGGAGTCCTTGAAGCGCTCCAGCGCGTGGTCCGCTTTGTCGCCGAACAGGCGACTGCCATTAAACGGCATGTCCATCAATGCATTCTGGACATTCTGGACATCTGCCGAGAAGTTGGCGGACCTCAGCCAGGCGTGGCGACGAATCGCCACCGTCGTGGACATCGCTCTGCCCAGTGAGTCAGTCGTATCAAGACCACACCTGATGGAGTACCTTGCTGCGTCTCGGCCTTCAATCATAGCCTTGCCGAGCTTAGCCTGTACCTGCGGCGGGCATTCAGTCAGCAGGTCCGCGACCGTATCCCACAGAGAGTGGGTGTAGCGGCCCAAGAGGCACGCGGTGTTGCAAGACCGCAGTCCCAGACTCAAGGACGAAAAGACCTTTTTGCCGTACTAGTCGTACCTCTTAGATTCCCTGTCGGGCGGGGCCGACGGGAATGCGGTTTGGGAAGTGGAGGCCTGGATCACCTGACTCTCAGGGGTGGGATGGGTGGACAGAAACTTGGGGTCGTCCGAACACGAACGGTGGCGTCTGGCCACGTTCCTGTCAACAGGCGAACCTGAAGCGGGCCTGGACCACGTGCCCAAAAGAACGTCCGTTAAGGCCTTGTTGAACGACAGCAGTGGCTCCTGTGGGCATGACTGCGGTTTGAGGACCTCAGTGAGGACGTTAGTCCTCACGGCCGCGACGGGGAGCTCAAGGTTTAAGGCCTTGGCAGCCCTCATCAACACCACTGAATAAGCAGCCCCCTCCTCCGAAGCCACGGTAGGAGGCGAGACAAAGCCAGGGTTAGGGGAGTCGTCTAGACCACTGGCGTCACCCAAGTCACCTGTCCAGTCCGCAGTGTACTGACATTCACGTGTCAGAGGGTCCTCAGACCCCTCCCACTCCTCTCCGTAATCTACATCTTCACCGTATTCGGAGTCAACAATGTAGACCGGCTCCTCGGGGTTCATAGGCCCCATCGGCGTCGAGCCCGGCATCGAAAGACGCCGGTCCGACTCCGGCGCCGGAGAGGGAATGGGGACGCCGGCGCTGGCCGGAGCCGGTTCGGGGACGGCGCCTGGGGTTGCCCCGATGGAATCGGCACCGGAGAGGCCGGATGACCTGCCGGCGTCGACCCTGAGGGCCCCTGCGGCGCCGGGATCGGAGCCGTCGACGGATCCGGGGCCGGAGCACCCGACGGCGTCGAGGCAGGATCACCCGACCCGCTAGGGCCCCCGGACGGGACCACAGCGCCCGAAGGCGCCGCGGAACCCGCCGGAGGAGACAGAGCTCTCATGGCCATGAGGAACGCCTCTATCTCCTCGGGCGACGCGCCTTGCCCAGGGACCGCAGGGTATGGAGCAGGCCGCGTCGGCGACTCACGCGGAGCCGCGGGGGTGGGGTCACCCGAACCCCCGGCCGCATCGTGCGAGCGTCGGGGGTACGATGACGACGCCCCGTCTTCTTGTCCTTCCTACCTGAGGAACCAGATGAGTGGTGACGACTTCCGGAGCAGCGACGGCTCCGCGACCGCTCCCTCGATCGCTCCCTTGACCTCCGGCCGGACCGGGACCAGGACCGCTCCTGACGCGGGGCCGAAACCCGGAGCTCGAGCAGCTTGCGGGACCGCTCCCGTCTAGCCTTGTTCGTCAAGGCCCGGCAGTCGACGCAGGAGTCCACGTCGTGGTCGGGGCCCAGGCACCGGAGGCAGAGTCGATGATGGTCTGTGACCGACATCGTACGGTCACAGTCGTCACAATTCTTGAAACCGGGCATCCTATCGGCACCGTACAAGACTTCAAAAAGATCAAAAGATCAAAAAACTTGGTCAAAGACCGGAGTACTGCACTTCTCGGATCTGCGCTAACTGGCGCGGAAAAAAGAAGAACTGACGTCAGGGCGCGGAGGCGGCGTCTATATACTCCAGCGACGTCATCACGGCGCACGACGCCGACGACGGACGCGGAGCCGCAGGGGACACCTGCAGACGACGCCTACCGACGCGCAGGGGTACTGCTACGCAAAAGTGTCCGGATCCAGACTGACGCCTGGGGATATTCTAAGGTAAGGAATCTAATACTAACCTGTTTCTTTCAGATTATTAACTTCTACTTCATTTGCTTTACATACCAATCTAGATGAGGCCTCATCCGCCTATACTAACTGGCTGGATGCAGCAAGTAATGAGCTAGCTCCTAAAAAAACTCCTCCGTCCCAATAGGGAATGACCCTCCTCGCCTTAGCACACCCAAGAGCTTAGAGATAAAAAATTGGCCTGCAAGCACCTTGAAAGAATTTGGAGGAGGGAGTACAACGACAGGGAAAAAATGAATACAAACTTAGCTGAGCTCAGTATAAGGAGTTGCTTCAAAAAACAAAACAAGAGTTTTTCGCTAATAAAATTTATTCTGCAAAGAGCTCAACCAAAGAACTCTTCAAAACGGTCACCGCATTAGCACATCCAGTCCCCCCTCCTATTACAGCCAGCAAAGAACTGTATGATAACATAGCAAATTGTTTCTTCAGCAAAGTCGAGGATATTTTCTCAAATTTCACAGGCTCGATAACTAAGACATCTGTGGCAGACACAGCGGACCCCAAGCTAGGAAAGAGCACCTTGCCACAGTTGCACAAGTTACTACTTGTGTAACTATATATGTAAGAAATATTAGTTAGTGATAGATTCCTTACCATAGAATATCTCCAGGTGTCAGACTGGATCCGGAAAGCTTTCAAAAGCAGTACCTCTGCGCGTCGATACACATCGTCGTATGGCTCTGTGGGCATCGTATTTGCCGAGACAACGTCACTGGAGCTACTTTGACACACCCACTTTCGCTGATGTCAGTTCTGTACACAACTTTCCGAGACAGGAATGCAGAGCCATGTAAGATACAGACCACTGGTGCATAGAAACTAGGGTCCGAAAGGATGACCTTAACCCTAGAAATCAGTTAGCAGAACGGGGAGGATGGGTGGGGTGGTAAGGAATCTATCACTAACTAATGTCTCTTACAGATATATATCGTTACACAAGTAGTAACTTGTGAATCTGAAAGAGACACATAAGTGATAGATTCCTTACCTTAGAATAGATACCCCAGCAATACCAAGCCCGGTGGTGCATCTGCGAATAAGATTTCACCAGAAAGTCATGGAGAACAGAACGGCCAAAGAAGCTGTCCCTCGGGACCTGACTGTCAAGGCAATAATGCTTTGTAAAAGTGTGCAGTAAAGCCCACGTGACAGCCTGACAGATTTCTTGCAGGGGGACACCATGTCTCAATGCCGTAGTGACTGCTGTTGCCCTGGTAGAATGGGCACGCAGGCCCACCGGAGGTTCCTTTTTAGCCATAGAATAACAGGCCTTGATACACAAGACGACCCAGCGGGAGATAGTCCTCTTGTGAACAGCCCAGCCTTCCTTGGTGTCTGCGTAGCCAACAAAGAGCTGGTCATCCACCCGGAATGCTTGTGTGCGATACAGGTAAAAGGAGGGCACACCTTTTGGGTCCAGAAGGTGGAGCCTCTCTTCCTCTCTGGAAGCATGCAGAGGCGGAAATAAAGTGGGCAAGGTGATAGTCTGCCCGATGTGGAAGGCAGTGACAACCTTTGGCAAGAAGGAAGGACGAGTGCGAAGCACAAACTTGTCCGGTTGAACCGACAGAAAAGGAGGCTTACAAGAAAGAATCTGAAGCTCACTCACTCTCCTGGCAGAGGTGATAGCCACCAGGAAGGCAGTTTTCTAAGTCAGAAGAGGTAAGGGACAATTGTGAAGCGGCTCAGAGGGAGTGCATATGAGATAAGACAAAACAAGATTCAAGTCCCACTGAGGCATTATGAAAGGAACATGGGGGAGCATATGCGTAATGCCTTTTAAGAATCTCTGTACAACAGGGGACATGAAAAGAAAAGGCTGATCTGGAAGCCTCAGAAAGGCTGAAATGGCCGAAAGGTAGCCCTTGATAGTACCCAGAGCTGAGCACTGCCAGACCAGAGAAAGAAGGAACACAAGGACCTCAGAAAGCGGGACAGAAAGGAGATCCACAGTCTTGGCTGTGCACCATGCCACAAATTTGTTCCACCTGCAGGCGTATATCGATTTAGTGGAGGGACGCCTGGCTGCCAGAATGACATCCTAGACTTCGGGAGGCAAGTCAAATGGAATCATCTGTCGCCGCTTAATCTCCACGCATGTAGGTGGAGGCTGGGCAGGTTTGGGTGGAGAACCGTCCCCTGCTGCTGCGACAGAAGATCCTCCTGCAGAGGCAGTCGAATCGGGGGATCCAGGCTCATACTGAGTAGCTCGGGATACCAAACTCTTCGAGCCCAGTCCGGAGCCACAAGGATGACTTGGGCCCGGTCACTCCTGATCTTCTTCAGCACTCTGGGTAGAAGTGATATAGGCGAAAAAGCGTACAACAGATCGCAACTCCACTCGCGACGAAAAGCTTCACCGAGCGAGTGCCGCCTTGGGAATTCCAACGTGCAGAAATGATGACATTGAGCATTCTCTTCAGTGGCAAATAGATCTAACCAAGGCTCTCCCCACTGTTAAAAGAGACCTTGCGACACCTCCGGGTGTAGATGCCATTCATGATCCATCAGACCCCGGCAGCTGAGTTTGTCCACCCTGGCGTTCAAAGAACCTGCCAGGTGTTGAACCGTCAAGGAAATGCCATGATGTTCCAGCCAAGTCCAGAGGCACAGAGCCTCCTGACATAGGGTCCGCGACCCCACACCGCCCTGTTTGTTGCAATACCACATGGCAGTGGTGTTGTCCGTGAGCACCTGCACTACCTTCCCCCTGACAGAGGGGTGGAATGCCTTTAGTGCAAGAAGGATCGCCTGAAGCTCCATAAGGTTGATATGGAGCCGGGACTCCGCCGGAGACCAGAGGCCTCTGATCTCCGCCTCTCCTATGTGGCCGCCCCATCCCTGGAAAGACGCATCCATCACCACCGTATGCTCCAGTTACAGAAGGGAGAGGGATCTGCCGCTAACCCAATGCGGATTCGTGAGCCAACACTGCAATTGTTGTGCAGTGCCCTCCGAGATCTGAACGTAATTGGACAGGTGTCCCTAATGCTGCGCCCACTGGAACTTCAGGTCTCACTGCAGAGGCTGCATATGCCACCTGGCAAGGTTGGTCAGCAGGATGCAGGAGGCCATGAGTCCCAGCAGCCTCAAGGTCTTCCTGACCAAAACCCAGGACGAGGGCTGAAAGATCGGAATCATAGCTCGAATGTCCTGGACTCGCTGTTCGGGAGGATAAACCTGAAACTGGGCCATGTCCAGAACCGCTCCGATGAAGAGGAGCTTCTGGGAGGGAATCAGGTGTGACTTTGGAACATTGATGGAAAACCCCAGCAAATGCAGGAGGTCAGCCGTAATCTGGAGGTGAGAGACGACTGCCTAAGGCATGCCTACCTTGAACAACCAGTCGTTGAGATAGGGGAAGACAAACCCCTGATCAGCGCATAAGAGCTGCGACCACCGCCATTACTTTCATGAACACCCGAGGGGCGCTGGTAAGGCCAAAGGGGAGCACGGTGAACTGAAAATGCTCCTGGCCCACCGTGAATCGCAGGTAACGAACACCGATGGCCCGGCAGGACGGAAACATGAAAATAAGCGTCCTGCAGGTCCAGCTCCACCATCCAGTCTTGTGGGTCGAGAGCAGACAAGACCAGAGCCAGAGTGAGCATTTTGAACTTCTCCTTTTGGAGGAAGCGATTTACGTTCCAAAGGTCCAAGATGGGATGTAGGCCCTTGTCCTTTGGAACCAAGAAGTAGTGAGAATAACAACCACGACCTACTTTTGGCGTCTGAATGCGCTTGATGGCCCCCTTGGCCAAGAGGGCCATAACTTCCTGCTGGAGAAGTGCCAAATGATCTCCCAACATGCGGTGGAACTGTGGTGGCATGGCTGGAGGGGTAGACTCGAAGGGGAGGGGGTAGCCCCTTCAAACAATTTCCAGAACCCACCTGTCTGATATGTCACAGCAGTGGGGGAGGTGATGATAAATCCTGCCACCCACTGGCGTCTGGTGGGCTGAAACACCGGACTAGGAAGGTGTGGAGCCACTGGCAGCGGGGGTGTTGGTGGACTGACCCGCACGCTGGCCCCGTGACCCGCCCTGCGAGCCCCACCTCCGCAGCTGCACTGGGACTGTTGCTGCACAGGCTTGTTCTCAAATGAACATGTTTGTACGCCCCTTCCAAAGCTTTGAAAGGAATGAAAGTTAGAAGCGGAAGGAGTACGTGTGGCCGAAAGGCCTAAGGATTTGGCTGTGGCCCAAGAGTCCTTGAAACGCTCCAATGTGGAATCCGCCTCATCACCAAAGAGGAGTGCACCATTGAAAGGCATGTCCGTCAAAGTATTCTGGACATCTGCAGAAAAGCCAGTCGTCTTCAACCAGGCATGAAGAGGTAGCGCCACCGTTGTGGAAATCGACCTACCCAGCGAATCAGCGGTATCAAGTCCATAACATATAGTGAACTTGGCCGCATCTCTCCCCTCCACAAAAGCTTGGGAGAGAACTGTCCGGGCCACCTCCGGACACTGAGGTAGCACCTGCTCACCCGCATCCCATACAGAATGGGAATAGCGGCCCAAAAGACAGGCAGTGTTCACAGACCGCAGTCCAGAACTTGTGCAAGAATAAATCTTCTTGCCAAACTGCTCCAATTTCTTGGATTCATTGTCTGGTGGAGCAGAAGGAAACGCACTCGGGGCGTCGAGGCCTGAACCACTAAACTCTCAGGTGTAGGGTGCTAGGTGAGCAAGGCGGGGTCGTCCAGGGCCGGGCGATGGCATCAGCTCACACCCTTGTCCACAGGGGCCCCTGAGTTGGGCTGGGACCAAATGCCCAGAAGCATATCAGGAAGTGCATCATTAAACGGCAACAGCCGTTCTGTAGAAGAAGAAGCTGGCCAAAGCACTTCAGTCAGTACGTTGGTCCTGACAGCCACTGTAGGGAGCTCGAGGCAAAGAGCCTCAGCCGCCCTACGGAGCACAGTGGAAAAGGAACCATTCTCCTCCATAGTAGCTGAAGGGGATGGTGAACCAGGTGCCGGAGTGTAATCCGGACCACCGGCCCCGCCTCCTCATCCCAGTTGCAGACAGACTCCCACTGTGCTGCAAGAGGGTCTTCTAACCCTTCCCAGTCCTCCCCTTCCTCCACAAGTGGACAAGGACGTGGGTGAATAAAAGGGTAAAAGTCCTCCATCGGCTTTGGGGTCGGTGCCGGGAGACATCCCTCCGGCACCATGCCGACGGCGGAAAAGAAGTCGATGCCGGCATCGGCCGCCGGAGACTTTTTGTGCTTCGCCTTACCAGACTCCGAGTGCGAAGACTTCGAATGATGGTGCTTGCTCTGCAAGCGGGTCCTCGACCTCCGAAGGGACCGCGGCTTGGAATGACGTGGGGCCGACTCCCGGGCCTCCAGCCACTTTCGGGACCACTCCCGCAAAGTTTTCTGGGCCGTGGCTCGGCAGTAGGAACACGACTCAGTGTTGTGGTCATGCCCCAGGCAGATGGAACACTCACGGTGCAGGTCCGTTAGCGACATCGTGCGCGGACAGGTATAGCAAAGTTTGAAACCGGGCATCCCAATGCACCAGGGGTACAGAGTACTTACAAATAATAGCAAAAATGTACTTAGTCAACAAGTGAAGGGGTACCGCTCTCTCCAAATCTGCGCTTGCTGGCGCGGAAAAAGAAAAAACTGCCGTCAGCGCACGTGGGTGCATCTAAGTAGCTCTAGTGATGTCATCTCGGCAAATACCACACCAACGATGCACGCGGAGCCGTAAGAAGACGCCTATCGACGCGCTGGGGTACTGCAGACGAAAGCTTTTTGGATCTAGTCTGACACCTGGGGATATTCCAAGGTAAGGAATCTATCACTAACGTGTCTCTTTCAGATTTATAAATTTGCCCCAGTTACTGTCTCAGATATTTTTATGCTTCTTATGACAGCGAAATCGGGCTCACCATCTGATCCGTGCCCACTCTCTATACTAAAACTAGCACCGAGCCAGTCTCATTGACTTTGACGGCTATCATTAATGCTATGTTTGCGGAAGGTTACTTTCCCAAAACATAAAAAAGTGCATCCATACTTCCCCTGCTAATAAAAACGAGTCTAGATCATAAAGACTCCAACAACTTTAGACCCATCTCCAGACTCCCACTCCCTGCGAAAATTACAGAAAAAAATCATGAATGCCCAACTCAGACTGTTCTTGGAAGAAGCACAGGAGCTAGATCCCAAACACAGCACGGAGTCCGCACTTCTTAAATCCACTGAAGAAATCAGAACTACACTGGACCAGGGAGGAAATTCTGCCATGATCATGCTGGACCTCTCTGCAGACTTTGATACGGTCCATCATGTCATACTGATGGACCGGCTTCAAGAGATTGGAGTAAATGGCACCGCCTGGAAACTACTTAAATCCTTCCTATCCAATAAAGTACAGACAGTGTGCCTCGGTAATTTCACTGCCAAACCTTTCTCATTGCCCTGTGGTGTCCCTCAAGGGTCATCCATGACTCCTACCTTTTTTTAACATTTATGTATTGCAGCTGGCTCCCCTGATTAAATCCTTCGGTTTCAATTTGACCTCATATGCAGATGGCACTCAAATTGTTGTGTCACTGCTACCAGATGGAGTACAGAGAACAGCATCCTGTTTCCATGACTGCATGACAGCTGTGGGTAACTGGATGGCCCAAAACTGCCTTAAACGTAACTCCAGTAAAATGGAGGTGGTACTATTCGGTAGAGTCAAAGTAGGAGCGACACTGTACAAAATCTAAGCATTCCGGAAGGCACCGAAGCACATTGTGTGGACGTTGGGACCACACCAAGAAAAGAAAGGTCTCCTGCAGGGCAAAGTGAGCAACTTAGATGTGCACGACCCAAAAGGGACACCAGGCAGCCGGGCACCAGGTACGACAGTGGAAACAGTGAGAATCAATGTAAGTGCCCTGGACCACAGGAAGCAAGTATTCTGAAGAAATACGCCCCATGAAAGATCACAGGAAGATCCAGGCAGAAGTGTGGAAACACCTGTGTGGGGCAGTAGGGAAGTGGAAAAACCGCTGTAGGAGAAAGAGGCCACATAGAGCAGAGATATAAATGCTAATCTAGTACCTTGGAAGACAAGCCCAATAAGGACTACGTGCCCAAGTTTATACTAATAGCATTAAGCATTGCTTCACAGAGTCGGAGAAGGTGTGAGCCGTAGAGCAAGGATAGCAGCACTACAGACAAGCGGGACTAAAGGCACCCGAAGTGCGATAAAGCGATGCTAACAATAGGATCGCAGGAGAAAAGACAGAGAGGGACTCCCTGAAGGATGTCCACGAGGAATACTCCATAGGAGCGTACCAAGGCAAAGGCAGTCGCCTAGTACCAGCATATACCCCACATAGTGTGTCAACCCCTGATAAGGGGATCCTCTTGGGCAAAACACACAAGCAGAGGACTGAAACAACCATACAACTGAACTGTTAACAAATGAAAGAAGGCCCAACAGCCGCGGCCATTAACCGTGGAACCTACTATATACGTGCGATATAGGAGGTATAGTAAAATAAGGCAGAGATTTGTGCAAAAGTTATGGCAATCCTGACAACAGCCAGGAGACTGTTGAATCCGCATGGCGATCAAAAAGGTTCACACCAGTAAACAGTAGATCTCTGAGGGCACCCCAAACATTATCCGGGAAACGACTGTCGCGCCGCCATGCCAAAGCCACAGACCAAGTAAAAGCTCTCCCCACAGGGTCAGTGTCATCAATGGAAGAACGGAGCTAAAATTGCGCCATTCCCCTGCCATCAAGCAAAAGCCGAAGTAACTGAGACAGCGGATCCTCTAGAACAGAAGGGAGAAGGTTCTCGACCAAGTACCAAAGGATCAAAGATGCATGCGCGAACACGCACGGAGTATTTAAAGTGCGGATACCAGCACTGGTAGAGGCAAAAAGCTGGTGAGCACACGCGTCCAGCCACCTAGACTCCCTAGTGGGAGGCAATAATGGCAATGCAGATGTAGACTGTAAGGCAAAGCCCACCTAAACCACAAGTCCCTGAGACGTAGGGTTAGTGGACCGGCAGAATGGATCACCCGGAGCAGGATGGTGCCTACGAGCAATAGACCGATCAACAGGGTCACCAGAAGAGAGCCTTGCCCATGTACCACGCAAAATGTCAAATAGAGAGTCACCACGTGGCAGCAAAGGCTCCACATCTATAGGCTTCATATGGAGCAAATCCAGTAAAGGATCTGAAAGCAGAGGGAACACAAGAGGTTGAAAACCAAGAATAGCAACCGCCCTGTGAATGGCACGTGGGTAAGCAGCACCAGTTTTAGTTGCCATCTGGTTAGGCGATAATAAACCGTGGGTAGGAGATGGTTGGAGACCAAGCCGTCCACTCAACAACAAAAGTGGAGAAGCCGGAGACTGACCCAAAGGCCAGGCAACGCATGGGACTTGCACCATGGGCCCGACCTGGGGAATCCAGAGAAGCGTCAACCTCTTGATAAGGAAGAGGCGTTGTTGCTGGCACCGGCGTCGATCGGCACCATGTGGAGGTCGCAGCAACGTCCGAGGAGTCAGGGAGGGCAGCAACCTCTTGAGGAAGCTTAGGTGTGGACTCCGGCGTCGAACGCTGGGGCAGTGGTTGTCTTGACTTCGACAACCTCCACAGGAGACTCGACCTGGATGCCGTCAGACGTCGATCCCATAGCAAAAGGTGCATGTTTGGGCAGACCGGGTATTGGCCCACCGCCGCCTCCGAGGTCAGCGCGGGAAGCCACTCAGTGCTATGCGATGACTGACGGGATGGGCTGGATGCGCTACTGGGAAGACCCACTGGGCCGTGTCCCGTCGGCGTCGTATCGTCTCCGGAATCGATGCACACAGCCAGCATTGAGGAAGAATCCGCCGGCTAGGACCCGACATGAGGGCCCTCCACCTGTTTGAGACCCGAAGGCACTCCAGGGACTGGTGGGGACCCAAAGTATGACCGGGGTGCTACAGAATACGCCTTCATTTGGGCACGTGTCGTGCCAACCCCCAGAAAGGGTGGGTATGGAGGAAACGACTGCCGGGCACCCTGACCTGGCATACAGCGAGAGGAGCGGGCGCCAGCAGTACGCAAATGGAAGGAAGACCACCGTGTTTGCTGCTTGTGCCTACCTGCCTTTGAGTGGGAACGACCCCTGGAATGAGCCTAATCAGAGGGGGAGAGCGGCAACAGGAAGGTGCTGGACAGGACAGCTATGCGGCCAGCAGTTTCATACGGTGCACTCTTTGGAGTCGTGGTGCATGCTGAGGCACCGCATACAGATGAGGTGCGGGTCAGTGCCAGTCATCTGACGTGCACAGGCTTCACAAGACTTAAAACCCGAAGGCATTGCACACTGTTCCGGCGACACCAGGCCAAGAAACTGCTGGTTTTCCGGGATCAGTGTTGGGACTCGGAAAAGGAGAAAACTGACGTCAGCGCATCGGGAGGGGCATACATGGCATCGCTGGCGTAATGTCCGTGGACGACGTCAGGGCGGAGTCGTGCAGCGCCGCCCCCGGCGTGCAGTGGTGCTGCTGCAGTAACTTTTCCGGTTCCAGTCTGATGCCTGGGGATATTCTGAGTTAAGGAATCTGCGGCTAGACGTCTCTATCAGATACCAAGTTCAACAGCAGAGCATTCAGGAAGAACGTGTCCATTGAGGAGCAGGAAAAAGACTGTCACAAAAACAATCCAAAGGAAGAGGAATAGTAACAAAATTGCAATCCAAAGGTATAGCCAAGGAGTACGTCTTTTTTCAGCTAAAGTGGACCGCCGGTTGAAGCACCTCTGTCAGGAGGTTAGTCCTGACTGCCACTGTAGGTAGCTCGAGCTGGAGAGCCTCGGCCGCCCTACGCAACACCATTGCGTACGACGCTCCCTCCTCCATAGCCACGGCAGGCGGAGACAGCATGCCAAGGTCTGGTGAGATATCCAGACCACTGGCTTCTTCCAGTTCCTCTCTCCAGTCCTGTTCATAAACTAACTGGTCGGTTAAAGGGTCCTCAGACCCAATCCACCCCACCCTCCTCTGGCTGCCAATCTGGTCTCTAAGAGCCAGTGTAGTACCTGTTGACGCCCGTACTGCTTCGTGTCTACCTCGAGGTTGAGGCAGGGGTCGACGTCGGCTGGGGCACAGCCGTAGCCGGCTACGGACGTGGTGACGGTTGAATCGGTGCCAGGGGGGTGTAGTCAGGTCGACCTTCGCCGATCCAGATATAGGCCTGGATCCAAGGGGGCCCTGCGGTGCCGGAGCCTCTGGCTTTGAAGGCCCAGGGCCCCCAGCCTAGTCTGCGTGGCCCGAAGGCATGCCGGTATAATTGGGCGGCCCGAAGATGGCATGCATCGCTTCGTAAAATTGACAAAGATGGGCAGGGGTTGCTCCAGGACCCAGGAAGGGGTGGGGTAGGGACTCTTCAGATTCCGTACGCGAAGCCGCGGGAGGTGCACCACCTGCATCCCTCATCGACCTTGCCGACGGATGGGGAGGAGTCGAAGATAGACGCTGCTTCTTCGTCTTCTTGTGCTTCGACTGACCCAGAGTGCGAAGACTTAGATAAAGAATGGTGGTGGCTCCACAATCGGTCCCTCGATCTCCTATGCGACCGGGACCTCGAACGGCGCATAGCCGACTGCCGGGCCTCGAGAAGCTTTCGGGACCGTTCCCACAAAGACTGCAAATTCATGGTCCGGCAGGCGTAGCACGATCCATCACTGACATCAGTCGGGTACAGGAACCGCAAGCCTTGAAACCAGGCATCCCTTGTGCACCAGAAGTCATACTCAAAAATACTGTCGACAAAATCAAGAAAAAACTTAGTCTAAAAGTGACTGGGATACCGCTCTCTCCGGATCTGCGCTTGCTGGCACGGAAAAAGAATGAATTGACGTCAGATCGAGAGGGCCCCGTCTATGTAGCTACCACGTCATCCTGGCAACCACAATGCTGAAAGCAGAGTCGACTGACGCCACCTTACGACGCGAATGAGTACTGCTGACTAAAAACGTTCTGGTTCCAGTCTGATGCCTGGGGGCAATTATTAGGTAAGAAATCTATAACTAACTTTATTTCAGATATGCGTGCTCTAACTGGGCATTTAAAAATATCCTTTGTACGCCTCATTATCCCTTTCAACTGAGGCAACATGTTATTTTGTGTGGGTTTCTTAAGGTTTCGAATAGGAAAATCTCTACTAGGGCATCTTTGTGTAAGGGTACACCCTGATAATTGGCTGCCCTAGCAATCAACTCCTGATAATGCAGTATCGTCAGGAGGCGAAGGTATTGCTGGATATGGATCAGGGTCTGTATCTTGGAGTGGATCTATATTATAGTCATCCCATGGATCAGTTGGTGGCGGACTATAATTATCGTCTTCCTCACCTAAAGCACAAGTTACTACTTGTGTAACGATATATCTGTAAGAGACATTAGTTAGTGATAGATTCCTTACCTTAGAATATCCCCAGGCGTCAGACTGGATCCGGAAATTTTTGCGTAGCAATACCCCTGCGCGCTGGTAGGCGTCGTCTGCGGCTCCGCGTCCGTCGTCGGCGTCGTGAGCGCCGGGATGACGTCGTCGGAGTATTTAGACGGCGCCCATGCGCGCTGACGTCAGTTCTGATAACACAGCTTTTCCGCGCCAGATACGCAGAGCCATGATAGAACTAACACTGGTGCCATGAAACTAGGGCCCTGAAAGGGGATGACCTTAACCCCAAATATCGGTTCGCAGAACGGGGAGGATGGGTGGGCGGTAAGGAATCTATCACTAACTAATGTCTGTGATATATCGTTACACAAGTAGTAACTTGTGCATCTGAAAGAGACACGTTAGTGATAGATTCCTTACCTTAGAATAGATACCCCAGCAATACCAACCCCGGTGGTGGGTCTGCGAACCAATATCACACCAGAAAGTCCTGGAGGACGGAACGGCCAAAGAAGCCATCCCTCCGGACTTGACTGTCCAGGCAGTAGTGTCTTGCGAACGTGTGCAGCGAGGCCCACGTGGCTGCCTGACAGATGTCCTGCAGGGGGACACCGCGGCCCAGGGCAGTTGTCGTCGCCGTGGCCCGAGTGGAGTGAGCCCGCAATCCAGCCGGGGGCTCCTTCCTCGCCATGGAGTAACATGCCCGGATACATAAGATGATCCACCTGGAGATGGTCCTCTTGTGAACAGCCTTTCCCTTCTTCGCGCCCACGTAACCAACGAAGAGTTGGTCATCCACCCGGAATTGGCGTGTGCGATCTAGGTAGTAGGAGAGCGCACGTTTTGGATCCAGACGGTGGAGCCTCTCCTCCTCTTTCGAGGGATGCGGAGGCGGAAAGAAGGTGGGCAAAGTGATGGACTGCCCGATGTGGAAGGCCGTGACAACCTTGGGCAGAAAGGAAGGTCGTGTACGCAACACCACCTTATCAGGATGAACAGACAGGAAAGGTGGAGAAGACGAAAGAGCCTGGAGCTCACTCACCCTCCTGGCAGAGGTGATGGCAACCAGGAAGGCCGTCTTCAGAGTAAGGAGACGAAGAGGACAGTTATGGAGTGGCTCAAAGGGAGCGCACATCAGATAGGTGAGAACCAGATTCAAGTCCCACTGGGGCATCACGAAGGGAACAGGAGGAAACATGTGCGTGATGCCCTTCAGAAATCTACTCACAATAGGGGACTTGAACAAAGAAGGCTGATCTGGTAGCCTCAAGAAGGCTGAAAGAGCAGAAAGGTACCCTTTAAGAGTGCCCAGAGCAGAGCCCTTCCGGGCAAGGGAAAGGAGAAAGAGCAGCACTTCCGAAAGGGGTGCAGAGAGGGGATCCACAGCCTTTGCTGTGCACCATGCCACAAATTTGTTCCACCGGCAGGCGTATACCGATTTAGTGGAGGGACGCCTGGCTGCCAGAATGATGTCACAGACTTCGGGAGGCAAGTCAAATGGCCTCAACTGCCGCCGCTCAATCTCCAAGCTTGAAGGTGGAGACTGGACAGGTTCGGGTGCAGGACCGTCCCCTGCTGCTGCGACAGAAGGTCCTCCCGAAGAGGCAGACGAATCGGGGGATCGACTGACATGCTGAGTAGCTCGGGATACCAGTATCTTCGTGCCCAGTCCGGAGCCACAAGGATGACCTGGGCCCGGTCGCGCCTGATCTTCTTCAGCACTCTGGGCAGAAGTGGTATAGGCGGAAAGGCGTACAACAGACCGCAGCTCCACTCGCGACGAAAAGCGTCTCCGAGCGAGTGCCGCCTTGGAAACTCCAACGCGCAGAACTGCTGACATTGCGCGTTCTCTTCTGTGGCGAATAGATCTAACCAAGGCTCTCCCCACTGTCGAAAGAGACCTTGCGCCACGTCCGAGTTCAGACGCCATTCGTGATCCATCATGCACCGGCGGCTGAGTTCGTCCGCCCTGGCATTCAGAGATCCTGCCAGGTGTTGAACCACCAGGGTCACGCCCTGATGTTCCAGCCACTGCCAGAGGCGCAGAGCCTCCTGGCAAAGGGTCCACGACCCCACACCGCCCTGTTTGTTGCAGTACCACATGGCGGTGGTGTTGTCGGTGAACACTTGCACCACGCTCCCCCTGACAGAGGGGAGGAATGCCTTCAGTGCAAGACGAATCGCCCGCAGCTCCAGAAGGTTGATGTGGAGCCGGGACTCCGCCGGAGACCAGAGGCCTCTGATCTCCGCCTCTCCCATGTGGCCCCCCCAGCCGTGGAGGGACGCGTCAGTCACAACTACGTGCTCCGGCTGGGGTAGGGAGAGGGGTCTGCCACTGACCCATTCGCGGTCCGTGAGCCACCACTGCAGTTGTTTCGCAGTGCCCTCCGAGATCAGGACATGATCGGACAGGTTGCCCTGATGCTGGGCCCACTGAAACTTCAGGTCCCACTGCAGAGCCCGCATCCGCCACCTGGCGTGACGCACCAGAAGGATGCAGGAGGCCATCAGTCCCAGAAGCCGCAGCGTCAACCTGACCGAGACCCGGGATAACGGTCTGAAGACAGGAATCAGAGCCTGAATATCCCGGACCCGCTGCTCGGGTGGGTAAACCCGAAACTGCGCCGAGTCGAGAACCGCTCCGATGAAAAGGAGCTTCTGAGAGGGACACAGGTGTGACTTCGGCACATTGATGGAGAACCCCAGCAAGTGCAGGAGGTCGGCCGTAGTCTGGAGGTGGCTGACGACTGTCTGGGGCGAGCCCGCCTTCAACAACCAGTCGTCGAGGTAGGGGAAGACTGATACCCCCTGCCTGCGCAGATGGGCTGCGACCACCGCCATCACCTTCGTGAACACCCGTGGGGCGCTGGTAAGGCCGAAGGGGAGCACGGTAAACTGAAAGTGCTCTAGGCCTACCGTGAACCGTAGGTAACGCCGGTGGGCCGGCAGGACGGGGATGTGGAAATAGGCGTCCTGCAAGTCCAACGCTACCATCCAGTCTCCTGGGTCCAGGGCAGCCAGGACCTGAGCCAAAGTGAGCATCTTGAACTTCTCCGTCCGGAGGAAGCCGTTGACGTTCCGCAGATCCAAGATAGGGCGTAGGCCCCCTTTGCCCTTCTTGGGTACCAGAAAGTAGTGGGAGTAGCAACCACGTCCTACTTCTGGCCCAGGAACGCGCTCGATGGCCCTCTTGGCCAAGAGGGCCAAAACCTCCTCTTGCAGAAGTTGCAAGTGATCCCCCGACACACGGTGGTATTGAGGTGGCATGGATGGAGGGGAAGACTCGAAGGGGAGGGAGAAACCCCTTCGGACAATTTGCAGCACCCACCTGTCCGAAGTGACTGTATGCCAGTGGGAGAGGTGATGGCGAACCCTGCCTCCCACAGGCGTCACATGGGCCTGAAAACTCGGACTAGGAAGGTTTTGAGGCGGGGGCTGCTGAGGGAGGTGTGGACTGGCCTCGCCGTTGGCCCCGACCACCGCCACGGCGGTTCCCACGGCCGCCACCGCGTTGCTGAGTATTCTGCGGTGCGTGGCGGACGGTCCGTGGTGGGGCGCCCCTTCCGTGGCCACGAAAGGAGCAAAAGGCACCCGATTGCTGGCGTGGGGCCGTAAGGCCCAAGGACTTGGCCGTGGCCCTGGAGTCCTTGAAACGTTCCAGCGCATGGTCTGCCTTGTCGCCGAAGAGGCGACGGCCATCAAACGGCATGTCCAGGAGGGTGGCCTGGACATCGGCCGAGAAGTTGGCGGACCTCAACCAGGCGTGGCGTCGAACCGCCACCGTCGTTGCCATCGCCCTGCCCAGTGAGTCCGTGGTATCCAGCCCACACCGGATAGAGAAACGTGCCGCATCTCGGCCGTCCGCAAGGGTTTGGCTGAGTTTAGCCCTGACCTCCTCAGGGCATTGTGGCAGCACCTCCGCAACCGTGACCCACAGGGTGTGGGTGTAGCGGCCCAAGAGACAGTTGGTATTCACAGACCGTAGCCCTAGGCTCACAGACGAGAAGACCTTCTTCCCGAACTGCTCATATCTCTTGGATTCCCTGTCGGGCGGGGCCGACGGGAATGCGGATTGGGAGGTAGAGGCCTGGATGACCAGGCTCTCGGGGGTGGGATGGGTGGACAAAAAGCATGGGTCGCCCGGCGCCGGGCGGTAGCGTCTGGCCACGTTCCTGTCCACAGGGGGGCCTGTGGCGGGCTTGGACCAAGTGCCCAGCAGAACGTCACACAAGGCCTCATTGAACGGCAGAAGGGGCTCCGTGGAACCGGACTGCTGTTTGAGGACCTCAGTGAGGAGATTAGTCCTCACGGCCGCGACGGGGAGCTGAAGGTTCAAGGCCTTAGCCGCCTTCGTCAACACTACGCTGTAAGCAGAACCCGCCTCCGAAGCCACAGTCGGGGGCGACGTAAATCCAGTGTCTGGCGAGGTGTCAATACCACTGGCCTCCCCAAGCTCATATGTCCAGTCCTGATGCGACTGGCAATCACGTGCCAGAGGGTCCTCGGACCCCTCCCATTGCTCCTCGTCACCTGGCTCCTGGAGACCAGGATTAACAGCCAGGGCCTCCTCGTGGAGATAGAATTCTCCGAAGGCCGACGGAATCGGCGCCCAGCGGCGCCCCTCCGACACCTGAGTAGGACCGTAGGAAGCATTGGGGTCGGCAACCACATCGGCTGCCGGGGACGACACCTGAAGGGACGGCGCCGGCGAGGTCGTAAGGTCGACCGGCGAGGTCCCGGATCCGGAGCCGGATCCAGCGAGGTCGCGCGGCGCCGGGACCGAAGTCGCCAGCGGCGCCGGGCCCGAAGCACCCGACGGCGTCGGGGCCGAGGCGCCCGACCCGGAAGGACCTCCAGACGGAACCGATCGGCCCGAAGGCGCCACGGGAACCGACTGAGGAGGGAGGGCCCTCATGGCCATGAGGTACCTCTCGACCTCCTCCTGCGACGCGCCGTGCCCAGGGACCCGAAGGTGTGGAGCAGGCGGCGACGCCTGCGACTCCCGCGGAGCCGCGTGGGCGGTGTCGCCCGAGTCCCCGGCCGCATCGAGCGAGCGTCGGGGCGGGTCGGAGGATCGATTGTGTCGCTCCGACCTCTCATGCCTCTTACCTGAGGACTTGGAACCAGACGATCGGTGTCCACTCCCGGAACGTCGATGACTCCGACCTCGCGACCTGTCCCTCGACCTCCCGTGGGACCGGGACCGGGACCTGGAGCGGCGCGGGGCCGAGTGAGTGCCTTAGCTCGAGACGCTTGCGGGACCGCTCCCGCCTAGCCTTCGACGTCAGAGCCCGGCAGTCGACGCAAGTCCGATCGTCGTGGTCGAGGCCCAAGCACTTCAGGCACCGGCGATGGGGGTCCGTGACCGACATGAGCCGGCCGCACTTCGAGCAGGGCTTGAACCCGGGCATCCCTGGCACCGATAGTCGGGAATCGACTAAAGAAAGGATCAAAAAGATCAAAAAGTTTTCAGTCAAAAAGTGACTGGGGTAGAGCTTCTTCCGGATCTGCGCTAGCTGGCGCGGAAAAAAGAAGAACTGACGTCAGCGCGCATGGGCGCCGTCTAAATACTCCGACGACGTCATCCCGGCGCTCACGACGCCGACGACGGACGCGGAGCCGCAGACGACGCCTACCAGCGCGCAGGGGTATTGCTACGCAAAAATTTCCGGATCCAGTCTGACGCCTGGGGATATTCTAAGGTAAGGAATCTATCACTAACGTGTCTCTTTCAGATTCAGTATTTGTGTTAGTAGAACCTGATGGTCAGGAGTATGCACACATGCTTCTAACTGCCCCTTATTGTATGCCCTCCACCGCAGTCTTTGGAATGATGATGCTGGTTCTCGACTCTGAGATTGGACTGAGGCCTGCTAACCAGACCTCAGTGACTGTACCCTTACTCTTAAAATATGTGGAATTGGCTTTCACCTTATTGGCTGAGCTAGCTTACCTGTAAGTCCCTAGTAATTGTTACCCATTATATATATGAGAGATGCCCCTGACCCCCATGGACTGCAGCACTGGTTGTGCTTCCCTGGGTGGGACAATAGCTAAACAAGACTCTCAGCCTGCAATTTGCGGGCTGGAAGAGCAGTTTAACTGTTGGTCCAACCTTTCAATGTAATACAATAGCAAAGCCAGGCTTCCCAGCAAGTATATGTTTAAGTCACCCCATGGCAGTCCTATCGAGCATTGATGTAACTTTACATGTTTGACAGTGAAAACGCAGAACTGTTTACACTGTGGAAAACCTTGGAAGCCCAGTTGGTGAAGACAGAGTTACATGCTGACCCCCTCAACTGTGCTAACTCTGGAACATGATGAAAATGCGTCAGACAAGGTATCAAACAACTTGTTACATTAAGACTGACTTGACTCTCAGGTCCAAATTAATGTAACAAGCTGCAGTGTGCAACTTAAGCAAAAATGCCAGTTTGTTGCCATCAGTCGCCGGTGCCCTTACTGAATGCACACGGGGTCCTGTAGCGGAGATCGCTTTCTGCTCTCCTGAAAAGGTTTGCTCAAGAATCCCAGAAAAGTATACAATGGGGGCTTGCTCTGGAAGGTGGTGTCACCTCTCTCCTCCAGGAAACCACAGGGTTGTTGGCCCAACAGGAGTGTCAAAGGAGAAGCTGCCTTTGAAGGCTTGGAAGAGATTTTTTCAAGCAGACAGACTGGCACTTGAGACAGTAGAGGGGAAACCAGTTACCTGTGTTACAGGGCTTGTAGAACCCTTGGTAGTCACACCTCTGGGTTAGGCTAGGAAGCTCCATATGCCTTGACATTGGTCCTACCATATTGGAAGTGGGCAGAATGGTGCATCCACACTTTGCAGAAGGTGCTCATCAGGTGGGAGGGAACCTGGAATGCAAATGCTACTTACCAGTATGCATCTGTTCTTGGCATGTAGGGCTGCTGACATTCATATCTGTGCATAGATCGCCGCCTAGTGTTGGGTCCGGATGATTGCACATTGTTGTCCTGGAAGAGTCTTCGAAGTATCATGAGATAGGTGGCTCCTCCCCTTGACTACAGTGCGCATGGGCATCGACTCCATCCCCAGATTGTTTTTAGCCATTGTGGCCGAGATTGAGTGAACTATGTGAGTGATGACCATGCTATGAGCATATATATGAATACTGCAGCTGCTACAGGCGCCGGGGAGGAGGGCGGGCGATATGAATGTCAGCAGCCCTACATGCCAAGAACAGATGCATACTGGTAAGTAGCATTTGCAGTTCGAGGCATGTGGGCTGCTGAATTCATATCTGTGCATAGAATACATAGCAGTCCCTCCATTATTGGCGGCCGCCCGTGCCAGCTGCAGCAGTTTGGAAAAGTGTCCTGAGAACAGCCTGACCTACAGCTGCCTGCTGTTTAGAGTGCACGTCTACACAGTAATGTTTAGTAAATGTATGTGTGGTAGACCATGTGGCTGCTCTACATATATCCTCTAAGGGAATGTTTCCAAGGAAGGCCATAGAGGCCCCCAACTTTCTGGTGGAGTGGGCTCTTGGTGGAATTGTAAGAGTGCTTTTCGCTTTTGCATAACAGATCTGAATACATTTCACGATCCACCTAGCAATACCAGCCTTGGAAATAGCGTTACCTTTGTGGTGTGATGCAAAGGCAACGAAAAGTTGCTTAGTCTTTCTAAAATCCTTGGTCCTGTCAATGTAATACATTAGGGCCCTTTTAACGTCAAGGGTGTGGAGCATCCGCTCCGCCAGCGACTCAGGATTTTGAAAAAACACCGGCAACTCGATTGTTTGGTTTATGTGGAAATGAGACACAACCTTGGGTAGAAATTTAGGGTTAGTGCGGAGCACTACCCTGTTAGCATGAACTTGGAAAAAGGACTATTGGATGGTGAGGGCCTGCAACTCACTAACCCTCCGTAGCGATGTAATTGCTACTAAGAAAGCCACTTTCCAAGTCAAGAACTGAAGCTCGCAAGAGTGTAGTGGCTCAAAAGGAGGACCCATCAGCCTTGTAAGAACCACATTGAGGTTCCATTCTGGAGCTGGTGGTGTCCGTGGTGGAATGACCCTTTTGAGTCCTTCCAGAAAAGCTTTGATAGCAGGCACTTTGAAAAGTGAAAGGTGCTGTCTATTCTGGAGGTATGCGGCCATCGCAGACAGGTGAATGCGGATGGAAGTATATGCCAAATTGCACTGGTACAGATGGAACAGGTAACAGATGATGTTCTGAATGGAAGCATCTAGTGGGTTAATGTTGTGGTTTGCGCAATAAATGACAAACCGCTTCCATTTAGCCGCATAACATGCTCTAGTAGTGGGCTTTCTTGCCTCCCGAATGATGTCCATGCAATCTGGAGGAAGATTGAGGTAGCCAAACTCTAGGACCTCAGGAGCCAGATCGCCAGGTTGAGCTGTTGCGGATCTGGGTGCTGAATGTCGCCATGGCTCTGCGTCAGAAGGCTGGGTGTGAGATGAAGCCTTTGATGCGGTACCACGGAAAGTTCCAGAAACGTGGTGTACCATGGTTGGCGAGCCCACGTTGGAGCAACCAGGATGAGAGTCATCGAGTGCTGCCTGAGCTTGCGTGCCACCAGCGGTATCAGAGGTGCTGGGGGAAAAGCGTACGCAAATCTGCCTGACCAGTTCATCCATATCGCATTGCCCTGCGATTGCGGGTGTGGGAACCTGGCGGCGAAGCTTTGGCATTTTGCGTTCTCCCTTGTGGCGAACAGGTCTATCTCTGGATGACCCCACCTTTGGAAGTACGGTTGGAGTACTGATGGGTGTATCTCCCACTCGTGCATTTGGTGGCTGTGCCTGCTGAGCAGGTCCGCCATCTGGTTGTCCTTGCCCGGGAGATGCTCTGCCATGAGGAAGATGTTCCTCTGAATGGCCCACTTCCACATGCTCTGAGCCAGATGAGACAGCTGCGGAGAGTGTGTGCCCCCCCTGTTTCTGAATGTAGTACATGGCCGTCATGTTGTCCGTCCGGATCAACACGACCTTGTTGCACAGATGTACTTTGAATGCCTTTAAGGCCATGAAGATTGCCATCAGTTCCAGTACATTGATGTGCATGTTCCTTTGCTGTAGTGTCCATAGCCCCTGCACTGTGTATTGGAGTACATGCGCTCCCCATCCCTGGAGAGAAGCGTCCGTCGTCAGGATAATCTGTGGCACAGGCTCCTGGAACGGTCGGCCCTTGCAAAGGTTTTGTGGATTCCACCAATGCAGAGAGTTGTATGCCCGACCGCTCACTAACACTAGGTCTGTTAGTTGCCCGTGAGCCTGAGTCCACTGACGTGCCAAGCACTCCTGAAGCGGACGCATATGTAGTCTCGCGTGCGGGACAATGGAGATGCAGGAGGCCATCATGCCTATCAACTGCATGAACACTTTCGCTGGAAGCGAGTGTTGAGGTCTGAATCTTTGGATCAGCGACTGAATACTGGCGACTCTCACTGAATTTGGCTGCGCAGTGGCCGCCAGAGTGTTGATCGTCGCACCCAGATACTGCCGTATGTGGGCGGGCTGGAGATGGGATTTTGGGTAATTCAGTGAGAACCCCAGATCGTGCAGGAGGTGTGGTGTGGGACACGTGGTCGGCGCACTGCTGTTCCGACTTTGCCTGAATGAGCCAGTCGTCCAGATAGGGGTAGACGTGGATGTTCTGACGTCTTAGATGCGCCGCCACCGTCGCCAGGCACTTCGTGAATACCCTGGGCGCAGTGGTGACCCCAAAAGGCAGAACCTTGAACTGGAGGTGCTGGTTTTGATTGGTGAACCTTAGATATTTCCTGTGGGGAGGATGCAGAGGAATGTGAAAGTATGCATCCTTGAGATCTAGAGTAGCCAGGAAGTCCCCTTGCCGAAGCAGTGGGAGAACCTGCTGCAACGTGAGCATATGGAAGTGTTCTGACAGAATGTACCAGTTGAGGGGTCTGAGGTCTAGGATGGGCCTGAGGGATCCGTCCTTTTTTGGAATTAGAAAGTACAGAGAGTAAACCCCTGTTCCCCTTTCCTGCAGTGGAACGAGCTCTATTGCCCCTTTTTGCAGCATGACTTGGACTTCTTGCTGCAACAAGTGCAAGTGCTCGCCGGACATAGGACGGTTTCTTGGAGGTATGTTTGGTGGAGTGGAAGTGAGTTCCAGACAATAGCCGTATTGGATAAGAGATTTGACCCACCTGTCCGTGGTGATGGACTTCCACGCGGGCAGGAACTGCTGGAGTCTCCCCCCGACTGGTGTTGTGTGGTCGGGGGGCAGTGACAAGGCGTCACTGTTTGCTGGCGGTGGAGGACCTGGAGCTGTTATTTCCACGTCCTCTGCCTTTGACGTTGTTGCCCCGGTAACCACCTCTACCCTTGTTGGTATATGAGGTCTGGGTGTTACTTCTATAGAATTGCGTGGATTGTGACACTTGACCCCTTGAGGTGCCTCTGTTATTGGAGCGGCGAAAGGAACCACCCCGAAACTGCTGGGACTGTAGGGCACCCATAGATTTAGCAGTGTCAGTGTCTTTTTTCATTTTTTCAAGGGTGGCATCCACTTCTGGCCCAAACAGGTGGTCTGGATTAACAGTTTGGTTTAGGATGGTAGTCTGAATGTCTGGTTTAAAGCCTGATATTCTAAGCCATGCATGTCTATGCAGTAGAACGCTAGTGTTTATTGCTCTCGAGGCGGTATCAGCCACGTCCAGAGCGCATTTAATTGAAGCATTGGTGATAAGCTTCCCCTCCTGAATCAACATTTCAGCTCCCTCCTTGTACTGATCAGGTAAGTGCTGTAGAAGGGTTTCTAGGGTGTCACAGTGTGCCCTATCGTAGCGTGCAAGTAGCGCCTGCGCGTTGGATATGCGCCACATATTAGCTGCCTGCGCAGCAATACGTTTCCCTGAAGCTTTGATTCTTTGTCTGGGGGAGGAGCATCACCCGTGGTCTGCGAGTTGGCACGTTTACGTGCGTTTGAGAAAACCAAAGAGTCCAGTGGCAACTGTCCCTTGATGTACGTGGGATCAGTGGGCGCTGCCTTGTATTTTTTGTCAATACGAGGATTGATGACTCTTGCCCGGGTAGGCTCCTTGAAAACCTCTGGCGCATGCTTTAGCACTCCCTTGAGCATTGGCAATGTCTTGACAGTCTTTTCAGCCACCGAGAAAGTGTCAAAGAGAAAATCGACATCCACTGGGTCAGCATGGAGGTCGACATCATGATTGGCTGCAGCTCTTTCAATTAGAGCGTTGAAGGCTGCAGAGTCCTCTGTTGGAGAAGTTTTTGCAGCAAAAAGCTGCGGCTCGTGTCCTGACTGAGGGTCCTCAGGGTCGCCCCCGGCAGACCATGGCTCATTCACATCCTCCGGGTCAGAGTATGCTGGATAATTATACTCATCCTCCTCGTCGCCGTCACCCTCCCCAGTGTTAGAGTGAGTGGGTGAGAGCTCCAGACCTTGTGGAGATGCAGGCTCCATAGGGGCAGATGCACCCGCAGAGTCCAACTTCTTTTTAAGTGGGATGTGGAAATGCTCCAACACAGGCTCCGGGGTGATCTTTCTTTTAAGGAGAGAGAGCTTGCCTGTGTTGGCGTCGATGATGACCTCTCGACGCTCCTCGTCCGCTAGTGGTTGGTGCCGTGGCTTTGGCACCACTAATGAAGCCTTCGGCGTAGAAACCAGCTTTAAGGGCACCCCGGCCCCATGTTTCGGAGCGAAAGCCTGCGGCGCCGTTTTTGGCGGCAGCGTGAAGTGAATCAGCGTCTGCGCCTTCGCCGGCTTCTGTGGAGGCTTGGTCGGCACAGTGTCCTTCGGCTCGAGCGCCGCGGCCTCCTCCCGAATACGCTGAAGGGACTCCGTAACCTTCTTGGTGAGTGAGGGGGAGGGGCGGACCGGCTCGAGCGAGTCCTCCGAGTCCGGATTCGGGTCGGTGACCAAGGCCGCAGTCTTCGGAGCCGACGCAGCACCTCCCTTTACCTTGTCGACAGGGATCGGTGCAGCCAGAGACTTGGGGTCGTCCTGAAGCTTCTTTGGGGCCTTCTTTTGGTCATCGACCTTCTTGGCGTCGACGCGACTCTTCAGAGCGTCGACCAGCTTCGGCGCCGCCGCGTCAGGCGTCTTCGCCTTTGGCTTCGACACCGGGTTCTTCGGATCGGCCATTTTGGCTTGGCTCTTGAGCTCGACGGCCATCTTGGATTTCTTCGGCGCAGAGGCCTCCGGCGCCTTCGATCCAACCGGTGCAACTTGCACTTTCGGTTTCGATACTGATGGTGTTGACCCCGATGGCTTCACTTTCGGTTTCTGGACCGGGAGTGGCGCATCAGTAATTTCCGTGGCCGGGCCAGGAGGCGGGGCCGTGGGACGAGCGTTGAGGTCTTGGGTAAGGCCCGAAGGCGATCCCTTGACCTGGGCCTTATGATGGTGTTTGGCCCCGGAGTCAGAATGAGGATGCTCCTCTTCCGAGCTATCCTCTACGGTGGCAATGGCCCCGTCGTCGTCCCCTACCTCCTCAACGACTTCCTCGAACTCTTCGTCTCCCGCGTCGTAGTCTTCCTCGCCCTCAGACGCCGGGTAGGAGTCCGAAACATTTAGGATGGTGTCGTCGTCAACATCCTCTTCAAAGATGTTCGCTGGTGGGGGTGCCGAACTCTGGGCCTGCAGTCTTGCGGCCCGACGTAGCTTGAGAGTCTTCTTCGACCGGAACTTGGAGCAGGCCATACACTTGGCCTCGTCGTGGTCCGGCGACAAGCACTTGTTGCACACTGGGTGCACGTCGATGTGCGGATACTTTGAGGCACACACTGGGCACCTCTTAAATGGACTTCGTTCCATGTTGAAGTAGTCTGGAGCGTCGTGTAGGCCCGTCCGCGCCGACAGCACGCGGAAGGGCAGCAGTTGATCGGAGCCGATGAATAAACCAACCCGACCGATAAACAATACCGACGCGAGTCCTAAAGACCTTTTGGTCTCAAGTAAAGAAACTTAAACAACTATCGATTCCGACAGAGGGAACCGAAACACATCCGAACTCAATGGCGGAAAAAAACAATCTGGGGATGGAGTCGATGCCCATGCGCACTGTAGTCCAGGGGAGGAGCCACCTATCTCGTGATACTTCGAAGACTCTTCCAGGACAACAATGTGCAATCATCCGGACCCAACACTAGGCGGCGATCTATGCACAGATATGAATTCAGCAGCTCACATGCCTCGAACGTCTACTGGCTACCAATCGCATCCCGCCCGAGTGAATTGTCGGAGTTAAAGCTGAACACCCCATGCGCCCTGAACTCAGATCTTGACTGGACTGCTAAACCGTGCAACCAGCAAAGAGAGGCTGCACCGAGTTGACTGCACCTGGTGACTAGCACAGGAAAAAGACTGTGCCTGACGTGCCCTGATTGAGGAGAAGTTGTCTCCAGAGAAAAGCCAAGAGACTTCAAAGGTCAATGAGCTGGCCTGTTCACAGCACAGACACACAAAAGCTGAGAAGCCTGCTGGCGCAAGTTGGTAGACCAAAATCTTCAACCTGCAGTCAACCGCTGCTGTGCAGTACCAGGACCCAAAGTTGCATCGGAGTTCACCGAGCCCGGGAGTGTGGTCAGAGTTCAGCTGGGACCCCCAGTGGACAGGTTATTGACCAAGAAAAAGCTGTCTGTAATGCAATATTGGGAGACCAGTAATCGAGTGGTGACTAGACTTCTGCCTGCACTGAGAGGACTTAAAGGGATGTCAACCCTGTGACCAGGACCACCTCTCACTCTTTGTAGCCTGCGGAGTCACAAGACCTCCGCTGCCGGATCACATCCATTGTTTAAAGGCTTTACACTTGCTACCCGGGGTTGAGCTGAAGGTTTTGCAAACAAAACCCAAGGGTCCTAAAGGGGTTGTTCAGTGTATTACATGGTGAGGATGCACAACCACACAACCAGACTATACAATACAATCTATTTCCGCACACCTCAACCAGACTATACAATACAATCTATTTCCGCACACCTGATCTCAGCAGTCTACCTGATAATACCACCATGCATGCTTAGGAAATTCGTAGAAACCTTCCATGCTTCAAGCACTGCAACAGTTGTAGTATGCAGATGGGCCCTTGCCCCATTCATTTGATGTTGCAATGCCAAGCCTCGATTGGGGATAGGAGAGCGACTCCATGCCACTTGCTGGCGCAATAATCTGTTTTGGTTTGTGTCTTACCTATTTCCTCGAAGCGCGTCACATCGGGCTTCCGATTGTTTGAACACTGTATTGTGACACATAAGAGATCGAATACATGCCGCATGATTTTCTGTTCTTGACTGTGACTTGCTGGTCACACCACATTATGTGTTTTGTCTTGGTGATTCTTATTTGCGGCCTCGGAGAGCGATTAATCTACCCCTTGAAATAACACAAGGAAGCTCCCGTTTCAGAAACACGCATGAGGGAAGAACACGCCGCAATAGTTCCTGCTTTTCTAATGCGATTAGCAGGTCACGTCAACATTCCTTGAGCTCCACGTAAACTAAGGGCAATATTCCACACGGGGACTACCTCGCCATTCCCATTGGGGCACATTTTTGCATCACGAACTAGTCACAAATTGAGACCTCCTCAAGGTCAATGAATGCTGCACTATCACTTGATCAATACTAGGATCACTTCACATAATCTCATTACGTTCGCGGAGTATTTCTGTCACACAGCACTTTAAAGTTGTTTTTGTCATCCTTTTCTTTCAGGTCGCTCAATACCAGGTAATTCGGACCTGGTGTTCACTCGCAAGCTGGTAACTATTACATTCCTTGTACTCTGTGCACCAGCATTGTAGTAGTACTCAAAGGAAGATCAAGTTACACCAAGCACCCTCTTTGAAGTTCAGAGTCAAGGAACAACCATTCTTTTTTTGTTTCCAAATGCAAAGTTAATATTATGGTTCTTTTTCACCAATTTCAACAGTCAGTTCATGAGTAATAGGGAGGCTTCAAAGCATGGATCCAAAACCGTATGTAGTTCTTTCAAGATCTTTATTTTAAACACATTAAAAAGTTTTATCCAGCTTGGCTCGGCCGACACGTGTTTCGCCCTCTGGGGGCTTTTTCAAGGCAATCTATATGAGGATGCACAGGTCTTATTTCCGAGAGGTTCTTGTTTTTTAGGCGAAGCAGGTACGATGTGGCTATATTAAAAATCCTATTAGTTAAGATGCTGACTGTTAGGATGATACAGGTGTAAGTTCCAGTTTGATAGTTAGAAAAATCGCGTAAGTCACTTTGTGGAGATCAGTTCTTTGTGTTCATAGAGCTGAGAGTCCCGTAGACCATGATAAGTCTTGTCTGTTCCGCTCGTGTGGCTACGATCTCCACTGCTGGGCGCATTGTAGTAGTGTAAGATTTAGCAGTCTTTTGAAATATCTTCAGACTGTTACGTGCATGACCAAGGACAGGTATCTGCTTTAGCTCCACGACAATAACTATCTACCAGTACATCGTGGCATGACTGTGTGCCATAGTATTTGTTTAATCCATTAAAGACGGCGTTGAAAAGGCCTGATTCGAGGAAGATGGTCACATTAAGGGGGCACGCTCACTGAAACGTGCGCCGATACATCCAAGAATCAAATCCACATTGTTTATATTTGAATGCATGTTTATATACATTTCTTTTGCTTTAGTGTGGCAAAACATCTGTACGTCTGTATTGTTTTAATGTTTTGTGATATCTATCACACTGTAATGAATATTGTGATGTATAGCAATTGGTGTCTAGGCTTGTAAGACAACTTCAAAAGCGTAAAATCACCCATAGATATTCAGTCCTGGGGTATAGCAAGTGACACATTTACCTGTTATGTTTAAAAATGTTCGATGAAACTTTGCCACCTTTTTAAATATTTTGAATAAATAATAAAAGGAGACATATTTCTATAAATGTTTGGTACATTAAGCTGTTCTTTCATCAGGTTTCTATTTTAGGTCTGAGTTTATTAGTATCTGACCAGTATGTTGCCTAGTGATTTTGTATTGCCAATTGCATTTTTCCTGTCATAGGAACATTCATTAGTTTACAGTGGGGTCCTTATTTTAGTGCCAACTGATTTACCATAATCTCCTGAGACCACTGGTCCTGATGAATTGCCACTAGACCCGTTAGGGGCAACCAACCTTAGGCTAGAAACATGTCAACCTTCAACACCACACAGGCTCTTTAGGATCATAGTACCATGTTAGGGCGTCATTGTTTTTAGTTAGGTTAGAGAGGTCGAGGAATAAAATGTAGGCAATAGGGGATCCCTAAACCATTTTAGCACCACTTTGCACTCACTTCACTACTTATTCCACACACCCACATGCACCAAATGGCTTCACCAAAAAAATCTCCACCAAGGAGCCCCTTCGCAGCTGCGTGTCGGGCATTGCAGCACCAGCACGACGAGGAGCAGGCCCATATGATGAAGCATTGCATCCTTCGGGGTCCGTGAGGGCACTTTTTCATAGACCTGAACACTCCTACTTAAACTTACGAACTGCACACGGACCGATTACACTTAGTTCTCGGTTGGGAGTACGTGTGCAGGACCAGCTTAAAAAGCTCCCGGCTGCTCTCTTTTGGAGAAAAGCTATGTCATGCATCCCATACTTAGGCAATCCACTTCAATTCAAAGTTTCACAATTATGGAGAAAGGCCATTAGCTGTAACCAACTGAGAAGTCCAATATTAACCTTTCAGACAAGGCAGGAATAATCCCATCGGTAAACAGTTACAATAAAATATACATATGGACTTTTAGACCCAGAAAATGTATGCATCGAGTACCCACTATGAGGTGTTTTAAAGAGCACAAATAATTCTTTGCAAAGAAATCTTACTGAATACTTTATAACACGTTGTTACTTTATCCTGAAAATTCAGATACCAAGGTGACCGAATCATGCAAACTCGACTTGGATACCATACTTAAAGTCTGCCACCACAAGGGATTCTTTAATCAACAACAGCACTGATTTATTCACCGGTGTAACAGCTTAAAACTTTAGGGGATCACCCCTTCTAGGTTCAGAGATGCGGTCTTCACCACTGTTTGCCTATCTAAATTTGGAAAAGGATGTCATTTATGAGCCAACATGCAAGACATTTGATTGTCAAAGAAAAAAAAGAGAGGGAAGTGTGTGTGCAGCCTTATGTCCAAACTGTGCACCACAAATGCATCAAGACTACTTCCTCTGCACTCTGACCTATGCTGTAGATCTGGTGCATAATAATCTTTCAATGATCAAGTCTTTGGCACTCCCCCTAGCGCCAATACAGCCTGTAAAAAGGAGTTTAAAATTATGTTTACATTTTAAAAACCAACTGCTTTTCTATAAAAAAAACGTTATAGTTTAGTAAAATGTGCTTATGGATCCTGCAGGCGGGCAGGTCCAGTCAACACTATTCAATATTAAAGAATATTCACTTATGGACAATCATAGATAGTTACTTCATGCATATAAGCTCACGTAGACCCAAATGAAAAACAGTAAACCATATATAACCTCTCCGAACTTTATTAGGTGGAGTAAGGGGGTAGAAAAATTAAAATTCTAAAACATTCATGATGTATTAGTGCAGGGTAATAAGAAAAAGTTTTTTTTTCTTTGTGGACGCTGTGGTATTTTTTCCTTTTCTGGTCTTATGAATGCTGATATTTCAATTTTCGATTTCAGGAGTGTAGTTTGCACAGCTGAGACATGGATGAGGGTTAGGAAGAGTTTTTAGATGCAAGATACAAATTGCCTCGAAAAAGGATAGAGTTTTAGCTACCAATCGCAGACATTTTGTCTCCTTCGAACCCTGCCCTATTCCCAAAAAAACAAGCAGTCTCATGTCATCTTGCTAAGAACCAAGAAAAACAAACTGTTAAAGATTTATTTCTTTGTTTTTTAAAAAAAGTTTAAAAATAAACAGGTGACGGTTCTGTGCGTAACATAACTGTGAGGCGACCACCAAGTCTTTAATAGAAGCTTCCAGATGAAGAGGGAGAAAAGAATGGGAACAAATCACAAAAAAACCTCAACAATTGAAATGATGTATTTCATTAGACAGAAACCTTGATTTTTCTGCCAGATCTACTGGAACTAAGTGCATTTAAATAACAGGCTCCAGCTTAAAAAAAAATGGCACTTTTGTCCTCCTTTTGACCCAATATAAAGCCCATAGAGCTTAAAAACAACAACAAAAAATATTTATATATATTTATATATATATGCACTGCTGCAGATGGTCAGTCAATTTCCCCCTACAAAAAAAATGCTGCAAAATGCAGAAAAACCACATTTAGGCTCTATTACATTTACAAATACATACATAAATATATTACATACAACAGCAAACCAAAAAGAAAGCGGGCAATATTCACACGTGAGAATATGTTTGCAGTTTTCTCCCCGCACAGACAATTTGGCTGATCACAGTTGTTTTCTTTTGTAAAATATACTTCTAATAAACGGTGGGTTGCAGGAATGGACACACGCCCACTTCTTTTTTAAATTCTTTTTCCTTCCACACGCACTCTTCTGAACTTCCAGAAAGTAAAGGTTTCAATTTGTCCAGTACGGCGAACTGGCGTAGGCAGTTTTGTTAGCCTGAGACTTTTGCTGCATGGCATTTGACTGACTGCGCTGTCCTGAAACACCCTGTGAAACAATAAGATTACACCAATGGTTATTTTCTAGTAGGAACATGGGAGGGGAAATTCTTATATGCCTAATTACCAGCAACATTTACGTTATTGTTCTGAAAATGATCATAAAAAACAGCCTACTTACCTTGGGTAAAAGTCTTTCTTGTGGATACCCTATCTTTTTGCGGAATACTTACTTTGTGAATAACCCCAGGTACCAAACTGTACTCTGAGACCGCAGCAATCTGCTCATGCATTGATAAGTGGCAATGTGCAGGTTGGCATCTGGTCGGTCCATCCCCGGAAGTGATGTCAGAGCCACAATATAACAGGCATCTTTACATGTCATCGTCAGTTTTTCTGATATCTATCTGCGCCAGATGCAGAGCCTTACTAATCAGAATGTGACCACATGCAGATCCCCAATTTGGCACCTTTTAGAATGGAGCAAAATAGTCCATTCCACGGAAAGTAAAAGGGTGTGGGTCAGTGGGGAATCTATTTAAACACTAGAAAAAACGCTACCAAAGGTGATTAATTTGTTCTGATGGATACTTTTAACAGCAGATTCCTCGCTTTGTGAATAGATACCACAGCAGTACCTCTACACGCGGTGGATCTGTGGAATGGCTCAGACCAGGAAATCCTGTATGACTGTAAGGCCAGATTGCCCCTTTCACCGGCACTGGATATCCAGGCAGCAGTGTTTTATGAACATGTCAAGCAACACCCACGTCACAACATGGCAGCTACCGCATTCCATCGCAGTGGTAACAGCTTCCGCTGTGGTGGAATGAACCTGCAGGTATCAAGGAGATTGTTTCTTAACGAGTCGGTCTCATCTTTATACAAAGGACGATTCATCTAGAGATGTTCCGTTTTTGCACAGATCTTTCCTTATTTGTCCCAGGAAACCCCACACAGAGTTAATTAGCCACCTAATGGTCTTTGTTACGATTTATGTAGGATGAGGTGCACCGAAGAACACTGGAAGAGTAATGCACTGTCCAATGCTGCTGGAGTGCTAAAAACTAGCTGTCTGGAAGAAGATGCTTCGGCTCTCCTATGAAACGAGCAGACGTGAAGACAATGAGGGACACCGCTTTTAATGTTAGCAACCTCAATGAGCAACTGTGCATTGGCTCCAATGGGGTACATATCAGGAATGTAGGAACCAGATTGAAGTCTAAACGGGGCATCACTAAATGTTTTGGCAGGAAATAACAAGTTGCTTACCTTCTGTAAGATCTTATTTGGTAGAGACATGATCTAGTCGCATATTCCTTACCTTTAAATTTCCCAGGCATCAGACAGGATATGGAAGATTTTTCTTCGAGCAATACCTCCTGCACGCCAGGAGGCGAAGTTGGTTGGCTCCGCGTGACATTGTCAGTATAGTCTATGCCGTAGTGACGTCCGTGTCACCTATATTGGCTCCACCACTGCGTGCAGACGTCAGTTACTGTAAGAATGTAGGTTCTTTTTGGCATAGTTGCCTCCACTTTTTGCCAGTGTGTTTAGACTGTAGTACAATGGGATCCTGCTAACCAGGTCTCCAGTGTTGGTGCTCTCTCCCCTAGATTAGTTGGTAAGTGCTTTTCACACCTCACAATTGGCATACGGGTGTACCTCTGAGTCCTCAGCATATGGTAGTAAGGTACCCAGGGCATTGGTACACCAGGGGTCTTCCATAGACTGCAGCCTGTATTATGCCATCAATGGGAGCCCATGCAAACTGTGAATACAGGTCTGTAATAGCCGTCTGTGTGAAAGGCAGCATGCACCTTTCACAGCAGATATAAGGTTCACCTTATATCCCAGTCACTGCACTTAAAACCTACAAGTCACCCCTAAGTCAGGCCCTTCAGTCCAAGGGCAAGGTGCATAGCTCTTAAGTTCTTGGGTGCCCCAGCATGAGCAGAGGCAGCCCTACAAACCCCAGACTCCATTCTCTGCGCTTTGTAAATGCGGGGAAGTCATCTTAAGGTATGTGTGGGCACTGGTTCCAGTGTTAGTTGCATGATACCTTGTACTGAGGGTCGAGGTGGGGGGGGGGGGGGGGGATCTCCTGTAAGGGACCGCCAATTACTACCTGGGTAGCCTTGCAGGGTCTACTTGCCAGCCAGTGCAGCAAGTGAAGGCACTGCTGTTGGGCTGGGTCGGACTCAAGACACAACTGCTTCTGGTAGGAAGGCTCCTACTGCAACTTGGACTCCGTGCTTTGCAGCCATCCTGCAACCTCCAAGGCTGTGCATCCATCCTCCAGGGTCACAAGGACTCTGTGTGCATCAAGGTCAGCTGGAAGGGACCTCCCTTGGAGTGACAGTCACTTCCCTGTACCTGCAGGCACTGTGACCAAAACGACCGGCGTATGGATGCTGCTGTCCCATGGACTCTCCAAGGCTCTAAAACATAGGTGGTGGTTTATTGGCTCTCCTGAGGTCTGACCAGTCTTCTCTCAATTTGGAAGGCTGTAATCCCTTATGGAGCTGCGGGAACTGCGTACCCTGTGCACCACGTCTATTTGCAGTTGCCAAGGTTTGTTGGCTCTCCAGTTCGGAGGTCTTTGCGCTCCAAGAAGCCCCCAGCCCTTAGCATCCCACAACTTCAAAATTGATATCCTCCCTGCATCCCCTGCGCAGTGGGCCTCCTTCAGTGTGCTGCTAAGGCCTCACTGCGACTCTCTTTGCCTGCTGCTAAAGGGTAGTTCTGGGGTCACCACTGATTCCAGCTGACTCTCCTGCTTGCTGAGGGCCGGACCTGACTTACCTTTAGTAGGTGAATAACTCAGACCTTGCTGGTCCTCAATGCTGCAATTCAACCAGTAACACATCTGATGCATTTGCCAAGCCTTGTTGGTGATCCCGCTATCGCTGAACATTTTGCATTCCGTCAACCGGCGTGGGAGAGCTCATGGAAGGCTAATAAGATCCAACACCATCTCCTGGACTAAACAGCTGCCTCTTCAAGGCCTATGTCCTACAGTAGCAGGAATAGCAACCACTGCCTACTTCGGGCTCAGGAACCCTCTTAAGGCTCAGTTGGCCAAAAGAGTACTAAACAACTACGCTATTCACAAATATATAACCTCTCTCAATCCACTAAGTATATTCTACGTCTTCTTACTCTTTCCCCACTTCGTTTTTTAAACTTTATTAAACCTTTTTAAACTTTTCTCAAACTTTTCCCTTCTGGTATCTTCACATTCTATTCCCCCACCCTCCCTCTTGACCTCTCTTTAAATATTCAAAGTTCTTCTGATGCTTTAGATCATGTCTTAAGGAAATGGGTTTTTGTAACCTAACATGGAGATGAAGGATGCAAATAGATTACTTCAATATCAATTATTGTTTACGCTGTATGTCTGTATATGTTGTTATATCTAACAGACCTGACAAGACAAAGACAACATCAATTAGAAATTGTTAAAGAAGAAAACACGGTGTTGTCTTGTTGGGACTTTTCATGATCTTATGTATATATGTATATATTTTTACATATGTGTTTCTATATGTGTCTTATATATAGGTTTGTTTATATGTTTGTATCTAACAGCCCTAAAGAAGTCCCTTTATGGGACAAAACGCATCGGCTGTATGGTGCTCCATTTTTCTATTAAAGAAATCAAATCAACGAACTTCTATTTCTGTGATTTATTGGAATTGTACCCTATATTGATTTATTACATGTTAAATGTTGTGGTGCACCTGTGCTGTTATGTTTTGATTCAGTTCCCTAGGGAAGTAGCATTGTTACAGTGGGTGCTATTCAGTGTGCACACGAACCCCTGTGAACTCAGTAGGGGTATCAATCATGATCTGGGGCTACTTTACTTTAGGTGCTGACCTTGAGAAGGTTCCACTGTTAGGTCTCCTTAGCTGCGTACCCTGGGCATAGGTACAAGAGGGGCCCCATGGGCTGAGGCGTGTATTATGCCACCCATGGGAGACCATTCAAACTGCAACTACAGGCCTGCCACTGCAGGCTGTGTAAGCTGGTGCTAGCACCACTTACAACAGATATAGGTTTGCTTATATCGGAGGTCAACACACTTAAAACCTATAAGTTAACCCTAAGGCAGGCCTTTCAATCCTGAAGGCAGGGTGCTCGGTTTTTAAGTGTGATGGTGTTCATGCATGAGCGGGACACCCCTACAAGCTTTGGAGTCAATTCTGCCAGGTCTAAGTGCACCAGCCATTACGATGTAAAGAGTGGCCATGCGTCATTACGCAATGACCATCTCTAAACTATCTGGAATGAACCCGGTCGTGCTTTGTATCAAACATGTTGGAATCATACCCCCATACCATAAACTGTTTGGGGCAGCCTAAACGGTGTGGGGAGGTATGTTTTCATGGACAGTGAAGCCCCTCTGGGAGCCCCTCAGTGCTCTCAGTACCAGTCTTTCTAAAGCCTGATAGCAAACTATGGCTGCTGCCGATCAGAGAGAAGATTCTGCCCTCTTGCTGCTGACCTAAGCTTGAGCAGAGAAAGGCAGGATAATAGGTATCCGGTCATAGGGAGGTGTGACCACCTCTCAGACAGGACTACGTATATTAGGACAGGGTGGAGGCGCTTGCCAGCGCCACTCAGTCTGCTTGAAGGGACATTTGGTGCTCTCCTTGCATACTCCAGTTCAAACCGTTGGCTCCGGCTCTGGCCCAAAACTGGACAAAGGACATGGGAGTATCCTCCCCACTGTCCGACCCCTCCCCTGGGAGGGACCCCTGAGTCGTCCCAACCCTTTCTTTAGGGTACATAAGGGTTTACATATGGATCGTTCCTAGGTTCCTCCTGAGACGAGATTCAAATCAGACACCACTTATTATCGACTTCCTATTTACAAACAGGTAAGTACAAAAATATCAAATCCAAAATATCGTTGTAAATAATATAGTTTGTAAAAATAGTGAATTTTTTAAATGTCTTGAAAGTAATGTAAAATAATGAAATAGTGAATATAATGAACACATACTTAAAAATACTTAAATAACCTTAAAATTAATAAACAATGTTAATTTAAAAAAAAAACATGCATTTTCATTTTTTAATACATATAAATGTTAACCTAATATTAAAAAATATCCTTTAAGCTTCTTCACCAGCGGCATCTTCCTGAAGTCCTCCATTGAGTTCGACGGCGATTTCCGAAGCCACTTCACACCTATGAACCCGGCTTCCCTGGTGAAGTATGCTGGTTCCAAGGTTACCCACGGGTGGAGTGGCTCTCCAACCTTCTGTCTTCCACGTGGTTTCTTCAGGTCCACTGGGAAAGGTTCTTCTTTAATATTGCAACAGCGACTTACTCATTGACTTGACTGCACACCCCTCAGTGGGGTTCCTAGTTACTTTCCTCTGTGGTTCCCTGGGTCCCCGGCTCTTCTTAGTCTTCTGAACCCAGTCTAGACTTTGGTCACAGTTAGCATTTCACTTTATCAGTATATGGTTTGGTTTCCGCAACAATGTCTCCCCAATCATCATAATCCTGCTAAACCCAACCCAAAAAGCTATCTACCCCACTATAAAGATCTCACCTCTCAAACTACTCACAGTCACCAGTCAACATACAACTTCAATAGTATTGGTGGGAAGGCAGCGTCCAGGAGCCGCAACTGAAGTCGCTATGCGGAGCTATGTCCAGCCCAATCCACGCTTCCCTACCACACCTGTTGTACGAGTAACTTACCTTCGGTAACAATGTATCTTCTAGAGATGATTCTAGCCGCAGATTCCTTAACGTAGAATTATCCCCAGACGCGAGACTGGATCCGGAAATCTTTTTTGCCACAGCATCCCTTCGCGCCTGGGGGACGGCACCACGTGACTCTGCCCTGACGTTATCCGCGTTTGTGACGTCAGGGCAGATACATAAGTCCCACCCCGATGCGCCTATGCCAGATTTCTTCAGAGAACTTTTCCGCACCACAACACGAAGCCATCACCAACAAAACTGTGAGAATACTGGAACAGTGTGTGAAAAACCCTGCTAACAGAAGGGAAGGAAACAAATGGTAAGGAACAGCACCATCCAGCATAGAGCCAGGCACTGAGGCACCAAGATCTGGAATGAAAGAACAGGGCACCGCTACTGGAAAGAAATCCTGCAAACAAATACAACAGCCTCCCCAGGGCAAAAGCATGTGAAAAATACACAGCAGACCAAAAAAGACTGCAGCCACCACTCTTAACAGAAAGGGGGGCACCACGTCAGAACGGAGAGCAATAACCATTCAACCTCAGACAACACCAGCAGGGAGAAGTTGCCCGAAAAGGTAAGGGTCGAGACCCAGCCAAGGTACCTCAACCCCAAGGACTGCCAAGAATTAGAAGTGCAAGCAACAAAGGAAGGAAAAGCACGAGCGAACCCCACACTGGAGACCAGGGTGCAGGGGCTCAGAAATGCCTATAAATGGCAAGAATGGAGTAACAACAAGGCGAGCTTCCCCCGAATTAGGGAGTAAGAAAAGGCACTTTTAAAGGACAGGCGAGTGCAGAAGGCCAAAGAGGGCCGTCGCAGAATGGGGAGGAAGGGCGGGTCAGGAAGGATTCTGCTGCTAGAATAGTCTCTACCAGATACATGGTTACCGAAGGTAAGTAACTAGTGCATCTGATAGAGACTACTAGCTGCAGAGTCCTTAACGTAGAATAGATACCCATGCCATACCCAAGGGGAAGGAGGGTCTGCGAGAGAACCTCCCCAGCTCAGGTGAACCCAAGACCCCGACAGGGGCCAATCGTTGGGACAGGGAAAACAACTCCAGTCCTCCCCAACAGGGGATGGGCCACAGGGACAGGGGAAAGAGTCCAGTCCCTCCCAAAGCAGACAAGTACCTCGGTGTTGCCGAGAACACCGCCCCATAGGGGATGTGTCACAACGACCAGGGGCAGTCGCGCCCTTACCAAACAGGAGAAGGAAGGGCAAATCGAAAGGAGACCATCAGCCAATGTACCAGGGGCCTCCACCAGAAGCCCCAGGCACAGGCAAAAGAAAATGAGGTCAGTAGCCAATGTACCAGGGACATTCACAGGAAGTCCCAGGTACAGGCAAAGCGAAAGGAGGCCAGCAGCCAATGCACCAGGGACCTCCACCGAAAGTCCCAGGTACAGGCAGCACAGGGGAGTACAGAGGAAGAAGAGCAACCCAGAGACTCCAAGCAGCAGAGCAGAAACTAGGGCAAGAGCCCTCCACCAGGAAGACACCCAGTGAAGAGGGCGGCCGAACTCATCTCAGCTGGATGACAACAGGCCAGACAGAACAGTGCCTCAGTAATAAGGCAGGTGGAAGAGAAAAACAGTCCCATTAGGCTCCCGAATAACCAGAAGCAGGGGCCCCAGGTCTCACTCCAAGACACCTGGCCGTGGGCCAGAAGAACAGACGGGCGCAGCTGAACGTCATGAAGCGCACCTAAACTAACATCCAGACCACAACGTCCAGACGGGCACAGCTGGGTGCCGACAAGCAACCAGCCAGAAATAAGAGGAATAAGTACAACGAACCAAGTCGTTAACACAGGAAAATAATCCTTCTAGACACCAAACAGAAGAGCAGGCCAAACAGCAAGGGCAAAAACACCACAGTACAACGCCACAGCTGCCCAAGAAAACGCACCAGCGGCATACAGCAACGCCAGGAAGGGCAAAGGACCCACAAGGAAAAGTCCACACCTTCCCAGTGTAAGACAGGGCTATCTAATAGCTACAAATACCCCACGCAGGGCAGGACCTGGCCCAAGAAGCATGGGGCCACACTTAGGGAAGAAAATCCAGTATCAGAGACAAATGAGAAAACCTGCGGCAAAAACACAGAAGGCTTAGTAAGAAGGTCAATAAGGAGAAACTGTTGGAAAAGCCAGCCGCGAGCCACGGAACGATGCGTTGGAAGATTTAGGCCGTGGGGACGGCGAGGAGCCTGCCCTGGAAGATGATGGTGAAAAGGCAACAATACGGCGCCCTGTCGCCGGGGAGGAACACACCAACAGATGGCCAACCTCTGGAGAAGAAAGAGGCCTCAGGGGACGAATCCAGAACCCAAAGCTCTGTGGAGTACGCCACTGGCGCCTGGTAGGCGCCGACCAGCACTGTAGTCGGCACTCATGGCACCAGACCGACTCCTGCCACCACGTGCTCTCCACGAGGGTGGGGTCGACGCCAGAACGGCGAGGGAGCGGTGCCAGCTCTGCCTCAGATGGGGCAGCTGCCCGCACCGAGGTGGACTCAGGAGAGCACCCCAGGTCCCTGCCTTCACCCGTGACTCCACTGGAGCTGGGGAGGAGGGCTCCTGGCACCAAAACAGCGCCGGCTCGACCTCTGGTGAAGCAGCTGCCTGCTCAGAGGACCGAGGGGGACTCTGGGACAAGCCGGGAGTCCTAGTCACGTCCGCGCTGGGAAACGGCAGACAGGAAGGTGACAGGCGGGGGCGCATGTCCCAGGGGGAGTCGGCTCCCACCGTGAATTGAGGACAAGGCCTCGGAGATAAATTGAAGGACTAACAGCCAGCGAGCCACGCCCTTGGGGCCGTGGCGAAAGACTGTCACAGACGAAACCGGCGGTTCCTTGCTTCGCGAGGTGTGAGACGGACACTGAGATGACACCGACCTCGACAGCAATTTCATCCGGCGCTCCCGCCGTGACTTTAGGCTTTAAGTACTGACAGGCGTCGCAGCTCTCCTAGTCGTAGTGCTCACCCAGGCACCACATGCAAATTGGGTGAGGGTCAGTTGCAGACATGGGACGAGCACAGGAGGTACAAGTCTTAAAGCCCGAAGGCATTCGTACACTGTTCCACTTAACGCCAAATCGCGTAAAGGAATAGAAGGCCCAAAAACAGGCCAGGACACAATCCGGATCAGCGTTGCACGCGGAAAGAGAAAAAATTGACTCAGGCGCGCCGGGTTGGGACTTATGTATCCTCGCTGACGTCATGAACGCGGACGACACCAGGGCGAAGTCACGTGGTGCCGTCCCCCCGGCGCGCAGGGATGCTGTGGCAAAAAAGTTTTCCGGATCCAGTCTCACGCCTGGGGATAATTCTACGTTAAGGAATCTGCGGCTAGTAGTCTCTATCAGACACACTGGTACACTATTGGCACATTTTTTTTGGGCAGATTTATTTAATGCGATCTCAACCCAAAGGTATTGGAGCGCTGTACATGAGCACCGGTTACGTTACAAAAGGACACATTGATTTATTTGGTGAGCATGGGGAGATAAAGTGATTGGCCCAGAATCACAGGATGTGGACACGACCCTGAGGTTCAAACCTTGGTTTGCAGCACCAAAGTCTGCAATCTAGCCGTCAGACCAGATGCTCTCCACATCTAATCTATCACACCCACTAGTCTTGAAGCAATCCCAAAGCAGAATACTGAAAAGGAAAAAAGAAGAAAAGGGATGTGGGGAGTGTGAGAAGTTGGCCTGATATATAGTGCTCACTTTTCTAGTGACCACTGTGTATCATACCAAACGACCCTTATTGATGATTGGTTGTAAGTCAACCTTATAGACCAGCTATCCTAGTAGCGTGGACAAAAGCAGTCTTTAGGCTAAACTCTAGAGGGCGTGTTAAGCCAGCTGTTTTACCATCAGATATACCCCTTGAACACCAAGTGAAAGGACACCACACAAGTTGTTATGAAAAATAAAGGATATTTATTTATAACAAGTCTACCCTGAACTCTTTATGAGTCAGGGAGCTAAGCACAATACAAAACTCTTACGAAAATTCTTTAAGTTGCACAATTTACGCAAATACCCGAGGGGCACGAAAAACCATATACACAAAAAGTGGAATGCGAAATACTAGCAGGTGAGTAACAAGATCCAGAGGCTTAAGGATCGCTAGGACTACACTACTGAACCCTAAGGTTAGGAGCAGGAGGCCTAGGGAGATCGGGTGCAGAGTGTGCACTCTCACGCGGGATGCGGGACAAAGTCTATGGAGACTAGTATTTCTAAAGTCACTGTTTTCGGACGAATACGACTAGATAGACTTAAAACGAAAAAGGATCTGGACACTTAGATAGTGAACCTGCGTTGGAGCACCTAAATGCTCGGGTTACCTAGCCCAGGGGCTGCGGCTGCATAGGGTTCAAAAGACGTCGGGAATCCTTGTTGTAGTCTATGGAGCCTGAAAGAAGAAGTTGCTGGCAGGCGACCAGTGAAGATGTTCGGAGTGATCCAAGCCTGGATCGGTGATGGAGAAAACCTGAAAGCAGAGGGGACTCAGTTCTTAATCACTAGCCAGTGATTGTGTGGGCACCAGGATGGCACCGGATTAAGTCACCTCGACCAGGTGAGTGGGCGACGCTGGACTCTGCAGTCACAAGGGCTAGGAGGCGTTGTCGGCGACCAGGCTGAAGGTGCGAGCTGTCCCACGTAGGTCTCTGCTGTCGGCGATGCTGGGCCCAAGATGGGGGCAACAAACCTTGGCAAAGGCAAGCCCACGCGGTGGAGTCAAGATGGCGTCTGGAGTGGACCAGGAGGGTCCGGGGTGCTCCTCTTTTGGAAGGGAGCAAGGGCCAGTCTGGAGCTACCAGACCAGCGGTGTAATCGTCGTGGTACGTCGTCAGGAAGGCCACTAGCCAACGGGCAAGTGACCGGACAACGCGGTGAGCAGCAAAGAGCAGAAGAGCCCCACGCAGATCTCGTGTATGCTGGGGGGCTGGACTTCGGTGCTGGAGCTGCTTAGGGTTAGGGCTTCTCAAACCCCAGTGCACTCACTCGAGGATCCCTCGGCGGTCGTGCTGGTTAAGCGTTGTGCAGTTTCAGAAGATGGCCGGTCCCTCAGGTCTCGTCACACCCACGAATCTCAGCTGGGCTGATGATGCAGGTAGAGGTCAGAGATGCCAGGGAATCCGGGTCTCGTCGAGCTGGGCAGTCTTGATCCGGAGGATGGGCGTGCAGCAAACCGCGATGCTTAGATGGTGCCTGCGGGTGCAGGGTGGCTACTCCTTACCCACAAGGGACAGTCTTCAGAAAAAGTCTAGTTTCTTTCGTGGAAAGTAGTTAAAGATTCAGAATTATCTAATTTGGGAAGGGGGCCCGCTCCTACCTTTATTCCAAGAAAAGGGGCTGGCACGCGACTAGGTCCTGCCCATGGGTGGGACCAGGAGGGGGGTGGTTACACCCCTCTCCCTTGTCCGGACTTTCCCCAGCTCAGGGGCTGGTGTGCCCCTGGAACTGGTTTGAGCCGGCATATGCACAGTGAGCACCGGGGTGCCACTTGCAGTCACCTTCCTCTCAGCCCTGCCTACCTGGGATACACAAAACCCTGTCTGGGATGGTGCTAGCACCGCCCCTGACAGGAAACCCTTTGTCCAAGCTCTCCTCGCTGGAAGGACTCCCAGCAGCAGGAGGTCAGACTTGTGTCTGTGGTGGCAGCATCCATTTTGTGATGCTGAGGCTCGAGTTAACTTTAACTGGGGTTTACAGTTACATACATGTCGTGTCCCTCTAGAAGGGTGGAATGCTAACCCCATCGCCAGAATTGAGAGGGGTTAGTATTTCAATTCGTATGACACCTTACTCGACATGTTTTGATAAAGCGATACCAAAGTTGGCAAATAACCGCGAGGATTATAATGCACTTAAGAGTATATGGTACGCGTTATCATAGAACAGCTATTAGGACTTGGTTCCGCAAGCTGCAGACGGGCTCAGCTCATGCCAGAGCACCATCTCACATAATTCCAAGCACTCTGCCTTCAGGATTGTTAAGGCCTGCCATAGGAGTGACTGATAGGAATACATGGGTCCATATTAGGGTTAGATATAGGGATACTATATCTAAAGCAAAGGGTGATTACACCACCTTGCCCCAGCTGTCGTGCAGCCAGTTGTGTCAGATTTGGGTGGCCAGCCAGGGGTGGCATAATACATGCTGCAGCCCCTGGAAGGCCCTGGGTTCACCTATGCCCTGGATACAGGGACTGATAAGGAGGCCCAGTACCAATTGGTAAATGCACCTAAGGTACACGTGTATCAATTTAGAGAGAGAACAGCTAGGCTGTGGGTCTGATTAGCAGGCCCACAGCCAGGGAAAGTCGTAAACCAGTGAAGCAAAAAGCAAAAATCGGGGGTGACCATAGGATTGCAGACCCCACTCTCCTACAGGGAGAGGTTGTCTGGCCTGTCCCAGTCAGCCCTGCACACCTCACCCATGGGCCACCCTCAATCCCCAGTATGCAACGCAAGCTAGCAATGCACCCTCAGGAAGTTCTCAGCTCTGTTCACCATCCCAGAAATGGAATGTGTGCCACCACCCTGAAAAGATGCAAAAGAGTGGCCACAGTGGCTGAGCCAGACACCAACTCAAACCACTTCCTGTTCCGGCATCTCCTCCACTACATCCATAGCACTTGCGTCCAAGTCAGAGGCTGTCGCCAACTCCTGCTCCAACCTCTGTTGCTCCAGGTCCAGAATGCCATCTTGCCTGGCCACCACTCGAGAAGTAGATCTGAAGGTCCCGCCACACCAGTCAGTTTGAGAGGTGTGGGTAAGGGTGAGGGGTGAGGGGTGAGGGGTTCAGGGTTCGACACCGTGCTCTAACCTGGGGCTGTGAAATGGTACTTCTTGGTTTGCTGGATGCCTCAAGTCAAGTCAAGTCAAAGAATTTATATAGCGCACTACATACCCAGAGGGTCTCAAGGCGCTTAGGGAGGGGAGGAGGATTACTTGTCAAATATCCACGTTTTAAGTTGCTTTCTGAATGCTAGGTGGTTCTGGGTAAGGCGAAGGTAAGTGGGGAGTGAGTTCCATGTTTTAGCTGCCAGGTATGAGAAGGATCTACCTCCCATGGTGGTCTTGTTGATGCGAGGTACAGTGGCGAGGGCTTGGCTGGAAGAACGTAGTTGGCGGGAGGGGGTGTAGAAGGACAGTCGTGAGTTGAGGCATTCTGGTCCGATATCGTAGAGTGATTTGTGTGCGTGGGTTAGAAGTCGGAAAGTGATCCTCTTATTGACGGGTAGCCAGTGGAGGTTTTTCAGGTGACCAGAGATGTGTTCGTTACGCGGGATGTCTAATATGAGCCTGGCTGAGGCGTTTTGGATTCGTTGGAGTTTTTTCTGGAGTTTAGCGGTAGTACCTGCGTAGAGGGTGTTTCCGTAGTCCAGTCGGCTCGTGACCAGAGCATGGGTGACTGTTTTTCTTGTTTCGGTGGGGATCCAGCGAAATGTTTTTTTGAGCATGCGAAGAATGTTGAAGCAGGATGAGGAGACGGCGCTGACTGGTCTGTTCATTGAAAGTGAAGAATCCAGGATAACGCCTAGGTTCCGTGCGTGGTCTGTCGGGATGGGTGCTTTTCCAAGGGCTTCCGGCCACCAAGAGTCGTCCCAGGCAGAGGGGGATGTACCTAAGATGAGGACTTCTGTTTTATCTGAGTTCAGTTTCAGACGGCTGTTTTTCATCCATTCGGCAACTTCTTTCATTCCTTCGTGTAGGTTAGTTTTGGCGGTGCTGGGGTCATTGGTGAGAGAAAGGATCAGTTGAGTGTCATCCGCGTAAGAGATGATGTTGAGGTTGTGTTGGCGGGCGATGGCCGCGAGGGGGCTCATGTATACGTTGAAGAGGGTGGGACTGAGTGAGGATCCTTGTGGTACGCCACAGATGACTTCAGTGGCCTCGGACTTGAATGGTGGAAGGCGGACTCTCTGGGTTCTTCCGGTGAGGAACGAGGTGATCCATTCAAGTGCTTTTCCTTGTATTCTTTAGCCATCCCTTCCCATGGGGGGCTCCCTCCGGAGGGAACGACCAGCTGGATCTGCCCAGCAGGGCGGTTAGGTGGGACAAACCGCCGCCAGAGCCCGCTTGGACCCCCGGTCTCTCAGTGGTGTACAGGTCCACAGTCTTTGAGGAAGAATTTCTCGAGAATCTCTCGCGCTGAAACAAGGTGGAATATGTCTCCAGTAGATGAAGAGGGCAGCCTGCGCCCCCAGCATTGGGGAGTTCCCGCGGCCCCAAGCAACAATCTACGCAGGGTACACAGGGGGCAGGAAATCTGGAGTAGAAGATGTTGTATCTGGGTTGTGTGCAATAGTCATCAGGCGGTATGGCTCATTGTTGTCAATAGCAGCAATATGGGCCCCTACAGCAGAGCACAGAAAAAAACGAACCAGCTGGGCAAGAGGGCCATTTAGGACCTGTAGGGAATGTGAGCCTGGAGCAGCACAGACAGAGAATAGGGCCCCGTGAGGCCACACCCACGGCGGGTGATGACGCAGAGCCTCTTATCCCGCTGCCTTCAGGGTGCTGTGACACCCCATGTCCTCCATGGGCACTGATCATCTCCCACTCAACCTTACACCAATAAACTAACCGTGGTGGTTCTGTCTCACCTCAATAAACAACCCGGCATTTGTATAGTGTGAACTAATCACCCCGTAGGATCTCAAGGTGCTGGGGGCCGTCAGGAAGATCTAGCATGCTATCGCCCACAGTCACAGTCCTGGGCTAACCCGCCGCCGAGGATTGAGTCTTGATCCCGGTGTTCTGGAGTCAGCCACCCTAGCCGCTGCGCCACACCTCTTCCTGGTATGGGACCAGTTATCTCAAGCAGTTGGTGGGCAGATAGATCTCGGGTCAGTCCTAGGACCCTCGGACAGTTCAGAGCGCGAAGGAGTAACAATGAGATGTGCCTGCTCTTCAAGTCACAAGGGTCGCGGGGGCAAAGACCAGGATCCCTACAAGCAGCCTGCAGCACACGCAAGTCGATCCAAAGGTGGGGCCTTTCCAGGAAATCAAACAACGGGAGTCTGGCGCACAGTTAACTCCAAGCAGTTGGGAAACCACGGCAGTGGCTGGATGAGCTCCGCTGCAGGGTATAGGTAATCACCGGTGGAAAAGGCCTTATCAAGAAAATGGAAGGTCAAGGTGAAAGCCGAACAGTTCGAGAAAAACTCATCAGTGATCCAGAAGAGAGCACTGTGTGGCAACGTACAGCAATCTCCAGGTGCCCTCGTGTCGCAGGCCTTGCAGGGTGAGAGTGCTCCTGGCAAGCAATCCAGGCACAGCGAGGGGGAGTCAAGCAGCAGTGGAATCAATGTCTTTACTCGTCCCCAATGCTCACCACACAGTCCAAAGGGCAGATGTCATGTGGGCACTAGTAGCAGCAATCAACAGCACCAGCACACAAGCAAGGGGGCAGGGCGTCCCTAGAGCTCAAGAGTAGGGTGCCCTATGTAGTACCTCTTCCGTCGCTCAGCCACAAGTGTGTCCGGACGAGGTTTCCGCAGCCTCCCGCTGCAACAAGCCTGATTTCAGGCGCAGCCAGTGTTGCTAGATGGGCCATTTCCAACACAAATGGGTGATATTTTTTTAATTTTGGGGGGAAATAACTCTCCTGGCAGGTGGCAGAAACTTGGGCTTTACTTACCTCTCTGTGTGCAAAATTTCAGAGGGGGGCAGCGCAGCCAACGAAAAATCCTGCAGAGCGCCCAGATTCAGCAGAGCAGGGCGTCAATCTGTTAAAAAGCGAAAGTACTACTTAGGACGGCTTGAACAAAGCCTTCTTCTCTGACATCCTGAAGGAAAAACTGAGCTGGCACTCAGGGAGACTCCCTTCCACACGACGTGCGGTGAAAATCTGAGGAGAACTGGCTCTGCAGAGAGGGCTCTAGAGGGTGCTAATAGCTGATTGGCTGGGACAAAGACTTGGGTCTTTTCAGCATAACGAGGTAGATAGGCTACTGCAATATTGGCCTCAGGCCTGTATTTAGGGCCTACTACTGTAATTTACTTTTGGCACTGCTTTTTTATGTACTGTGGGACTCCCGCCTCAGCGACGGGGAATGATTCAGGCATGGGAATCTATGAAAGATACCAATACTGGATAACTGAAGTTACAGGTAAGTAACTTGTTTTCTTACTAATGTTTAATGCTACAAAGTACAGGCCTGTGTGTGGAAAGAATGGACGTCTCAGACTACGCAAAAGCTTGGCAGTAAGGGAAATAAGTGCAACTTAAATTCATCCAGTCATGTTCAGCTACAGTGCTGTTTTATTCACCGTTTTACCAGAGCACTAAGAGCTACAAAGGCAGCCCACCCACATTACAACGGTGGCAGCCAAGTTCAGCATTAGCCTGGAGGGAATTAGTGCACTCATTCAGGACGCATGAGAGCCAGAAGGAAGGATGTGCAAAAAGAGCACCCCACACAGCAGTGAGCTGACTAATAAGGGAGACTTTCGTCAAAGACCGTTTTAGTTGATAACACTAAGCATCCTGGGATTCGGAGTTTCACCACATAAGTGACAGTGTTACTGACTAAACTAGCCCTGGTTGAAATTTGACATTACATTGGGTTGATTGACTGCTATAATAAAGAAAGTGAGTAATGCAGACCTGGAGAGGGAGGATTCTGTACCACTACAGTTGGCGGGAATGCTGGAGGAAGCCAGCCGGGTGTTTTGCTGCATCTTGAGAAACAAAGGGTGGCATAGACTGATACCAGTGGGGGTAGTGCAGAAGGACGGAGGAACATGTAGGCAGTGAGTTTAGATTGTGAGAGCCTAAAAGGAAGTACTGCTACAATATCATGAAGGGGTAAAGAACACTCCTGTAGTGGCATGTTTTGGAGGGAATACCCCTGCAGGGTCCTATTGTCACTAGAGAGAGTCCTTCATGCCGAAAGGGAGGGAGGTCTGCAGTATGAGTGAATACTGCATGAACCTGGATTAAAGCAGTCAGTGCTGCAGTTGCCTGGAAGGATAATGGACTTTGGGTGCCTGAAAAGACTGGGTGCTGCGGGGATCTGGAGGATGGGTGAGAGTGCTACATCAACTGTTCAAAAGCAGCGTTAGCATCAGGTCAGTCATGATGGCACCAAATTTCTGCTGCCAAGACCGACTGCATTGTACTCAATTGATGCGGGATAGAGTTCTGAAGTGTTCTGAATATATGGGATTACGAAGACCAGTCCAGGCTTTTAATTTTTATTTTGGTGGCAGTAGTGTTTTTTTATTTTATTATGAATGGAAGATTCAAGGTACAAGATAGCAAAGGAAAGTTATTTCCTGGATATGATTTTCAAAAATAGAAACAGTAAAGGTTGGCTTTGGAGTACCATGTCCATGTTAGTTACTCACTCATGGGCATGCTGCTGGTACTGCATAGAGTAATTAATTGCGGAAGACACTATGTTGCACTACTTTGGCAGTTTACCTGGTTTGAGTTACTAATTAAACTTTCAGTGAAGTGTCACTTCAGGTGTCACACATAGGCATTCTGTAAACGTACATTTGACACATAAGCAGGATAAAAACTTGGCAGCCCTGGTCCTAGTTGGTAGAAAAAAATGCAAAATCGCCAAAAGCCAGTAATTTTCCCCATACCAAAATTGAATGCATTGGATTGTATGCAGGGCTTTAAGTGGGATGAAGAAACTGGGGGGGTCTCTCAAAATGGTGTGGCTGATGTAATTGGGGCATGGCTTACAAAAACCCAAGCTAAAAATCTGTGCTTAGCGTAGTGTGCAGCCTAACTGGTAATTTGCTGGTTCTGTCATTGCATCCAGATATTTAATACAACAAGTTACATTACACCTACAGCAAGCCAGAACTATTAGATTTGTCAGTGGGTGTTAGTTCCATAAGCTAAATAAGGAACAACTATGGCTTTGTTGATTATACCATTGTAAATATTTCAGTTCTGAAATGGTGAGACTGAGAAAACACTATAACAAGTCTCTTTGAAGTTACATCAAAGGCAGTGAAGGGGTGGCCAGTGCCACTGCAGAGTTGAGATTTTTTTTTTCCGAATCTTGAGGGTGAGGGCAAAAACGGAGATCCCCAGTGGAACCCTTCTCCGCTCCTGCTTTTAAAACTGCTGGCCCACTTAAAGCCCTGAGTTCATGTAATCCCAAATTATCTTACCAGACTTTAATCCTGTGTAAATTTGATGACACAAACAACTGCTGGCTGGCGCCCACACTCCACGGAAATGCATACACACAAGGCCTGCCCCTGGAGACCACATTGGTCCTGTCACTCTGGGGGCAGGCCAGACGCATTTAGCATCGCCGTCCTAAGTAGTACTTTCGCTTTTTAACAGATTGACTCCCTGTTCTGCTGAATCCGGGCGCTATTCAGGATTTTTCGTTGGCTGCGCTGCCCCCCTCTGAGATTTTGCACACACAGAGCTAAGTAACATAACATAACTTGTGGCTGAGCGACGGAAGAGGTACTACATAGGGCACCCTACTCTTGAGCTCTCGGGACGCCCTGCCCCCTTGCTTGTGTGCTGGTGCTGTTGATTGCAGCTACTAGTGCCCACATGACATCTGCCCTTTGGACTGTGTGGTGAGCATTGGGGACGAGTAAAGACATTGATGCCACTGCTGCTTGACTCCCCCTCTCTGTGCCTGGATTGGTTGCCAGGAGCACTCTCACCCTGCAAGGCCTGTGACACGAGGGCACCTGGAGATAGCTGTACGTTGCCACACAGCGCTCTCTTCTGGATCACAGATGAGTTTTTCTCGAACTGTTCGGCTTTCACCCTGACCTTCCATTCTCCTGATAAGGCCTTTTCCACCGGTGATTGCCTATACCCTGCAGCGGAGCTCATCCAGCTACTGCTGTAGTTTCCCAACTGCTTGGAGTTAACTGTGTGCCAGACTCCAGTCTGTAGTAAAGCAATTTGACACCCTACATTAGGATTAACAGCGCTAAAAAGAATTGAAAAAAAAATTAGTAATGGGTGCTTACATCATTGGTGTGATTTCTCATACAGGCATACATTGGGTATTCATACAGGGCCCCCTCATGTAAAGTCTATTGTGGGTGATCGGTATAAAGCAGCTGCACAGGCTCATGAGATTGCCCAGGTCAGCAGTGGTATGGTAGCCCAAATGATGAAGTGGAATTGAGTTGGGTGTACCAAGAGGAGTGATGACCGTATCAGCAGAGTTGAGAGAGTGTTCAGATGTTGAGGGAAGGATGTTGCCAACATTTCTGGGATATTGGGGCTTTTAGACCTCAAGCAAACACATCTGCTTCATGCAAAGACTGGGAGCTTTAGTCTACTTTAGCCAACATCACAGGTGCTGTATTATTTTCAGTGCCCGATTATGTGGTCATGCTGAAGGACTTCGAAGTGGAGAGCAGAGAAGAGAATTGGTCAGAGTAAGGGACTGACTCTTTTCTGGCCTCTTCCTCACATATTTACAGAAGGGTGTGACCCCCTTCATCTTACTGTAGTAGCCCTCGAAGCTGTTGAACAAGACTTTTCTTCTTCTAGTCTTGCAATTTGAGTTGGAAGAAGGCCAAAATAAACTACATTTTGGCTTAGAAATTGGGTCTATTGGCATTTATGCATTGTGTGGTGTTCCTTCTGCAAGATCCATTCTGTGTTATTTATTTGGAGCTACACTGCTGAATTAGCTTTGATGTTCCAGTTCTTAGATTTCATTAAGACTGATTATAATCTGCTCTTGTAGAGTCATTAATGAGAGGGGTCTGAGTGTGGATTTGTGATTACAGAAGTGCCAATTAAAAGGTCAAAGTGGGAATTGGTCTTAAAAATGAGTGTTTTTAATAGATTTTGTGCATAATTGCAGACGTCCATTGGAGTCCATTGTACCTTCTCGAACTATATGTATACTGAATATACGAATTCGGGCTTGAACTAGGACAGCTTTGGGCGGGTCTCAAAATCTGACAACACTGGACGAGGCTGAGGCCGAGCATATCCCAGCGTTGGCGGGGTCGCACCAGTCCGGACCGGAAAGCAAGGGAGCCGGTCCCACGTTGAAGTCAGTCTCCGCAGGCAACGTAGGCTGCAGGCCCAGGCGATACAGAAAAGTCACGCACAGTCCGGGCACGCCTTACAGCAGCAGTGATGGGGGTGGAGGGGAGGGGAAGAGACACCTCCGCCTCCTCCAGTGACCCTACACCGGCAGTCAGGCGCGCAGCCACCACATGGGTACGGGGCCACACTGGGTGAATGTAGCGGCCTCACAAACTCTGGCTTACCACCAGACCCACACCAGGAGGTGCTTGGTAAGAGACCCGCAGAAGGGCAGCTGGATGGGCATGAGAAGTGAAGCGTGGAGGATTTTAGGCGGGCCATTGCCGAGTTCACTCGCAAGTGTCCCATATGGTCAACATCTTAGCCCTGCCCATTGCAAATAATGTTCAACTGTTTTTTATTATCTGTCCTGAAATCATGCTTTTGGTAACAGCTGTGCTCCATGCTTGTACTTCGTATGCCATGAAAAACTGGAAATGTTCTGGTTTCCAGTTTGTAATACATAACCACCCTCGTTGCATCTAATGAACAAGTTACTTACCTTCTGTAACGATATATCTGTAAGAGGCATAGATTAGTTATAGATTCCTTATCTTTAGAATTACCCCAGGCATCAAGACTGGATCTGGAGAATATTTTCAGCAGAAGTACCCCTGCGCGTCGAAAGGGGGCGTCAGTCGACTCCGCCTTCGTAGTTAGCGTCGTTGTCGCAGGGATGTCGCAGTAGCTACTCAGAGGTTGATCTTGCGCGCTGACATCAGTTCTTTTACACGACATTCCAGAGGCATGTAAGACACTGACCACTGGTGCACAAAACTAGGGCCCTGAAAAGGTATTCCCTGACCCTAGAAGTCAGTTCGCATAACGAGGAGGATGGGTGGGGCGGTAAGGAATCTATAACTAATCTATGTCTCTTACAGATATATCGCTACCGAAGGTAAGTAAATTGTTCATCTGAAAGAGACAATTACTTATAGATTTCTTACCTTTAGAATAGATACCCCAGCAATACCAACCCGGGAGGTGGTCTGCGAACTAAGTTCACACCAGAAAATCCTGGAGGACGAACGTCCAAAGAAGCCGTCTCTCCGTACTTGGCTGTCCAGACAGTAGTGTTTTGTGAACGTGTGCAGAGATGGCCCATGTAGCTGCCTGACAGACGTCATTGAGGTGGACTCCCCATCCCAAAGCAGTGGTAGCTGCCGCTGCCCTGGTGGAATGGGTGCGCAGTCCTACTGGAGGCTCCTTCTTTGCCAAAGAGTAGCAAGCTTTAATGAACAAACAACCCACTTAGAAATGGTCCGTTTGTGACTGACCCAACCTTTTCTGGCGCTCACATAGCCAACAAAGAGCTGGTCATCTACCCGGAATTGCTTGGTGCGATCCATAAAATAAAAGCGCACGTTTTGGATCTAGACATGAAGCCTCTCTTCCTCCTTAAAAGGAGGTTGAAAGAAGTAACAACTTTGGGGAGAACGGAAGGTCTGATTCTTAGGAAAACCATGTCCGGATGAACAGCAAGAAAAGGGGGCTTGGAGGACAGAGCCTGAAGCTCACTCACCCTGCGAGCAGAGGTGATAGCCACCAGAAAAGCAGTCTTTAAAGTTAAAAGTCTGAGAGGACAGTTATGCAGTGGCTCGAAAAGAGAGCAAATAAGATATGTCAGAACTAAATTCAATTCCCACTGTGGCATTATGAAAGGAATAGAAGGAAAGAGATGAGTAATGCCTTTAAGAAATCTATTTACAACAGGAGACTTGAAAAGAGAAGGTTGATCAGGGAGCCGAAGAAGGCGGAAATGGCTGAGAGGTAGTCCTTAAGTGTGCCCAGAGTAGAGCCCCGCTGGGCCAAAGTAAGGAGGAACAAAAAAACCTCAGAAAGAGGGGCAGAGGGGATCCACAGCCTTTGCGGTGCAACATGCCACACATTTGTTCCATCTACAGGCACATACTGTCTTAGTGGAGGGACACCAGGCTGCCAAAAGAACATTACAGATTTCGGGAGGAAGGTCAAAGCCTGTCAACTGCTGCCGCTCAATTTCCACCCAAGCAGATGGAGGCTGGATATGTTCGGGTGGAGGACTGTCCCCTACTGCTGTGACAGAAGATCCTCTTAAAGAGGCAGTCAGATCGGAGGATCGATGGCCAGATGTAATAGCTTGGGATACTATACTCTTCGTACCCAATCCGGTGCCACAAGAATGACTTGGGCCCGGTCGCGCTTGGTCTTCAGCACTCTGGGCAGAAGTGGTGTAGGCAGAAAGGTGGATAGAAGACAGCAACTCTGCTCGCGACGGAAAGCGCCGCCGAGCAAGTGCAGCCTTGGAAATTCCAAACACTCAGAACCGCTGACATTGTGAGTTCTCTTCGGTGGAGAATAGATCTAACCAAGTCTCTCCCCACTGTTGCAAGAGACCTTGCACCGCCTCCGAGTGAAGATGCCATTCGTGATCCTGCGGATGAGTTTGTCCGCCCTGGCGTTCAGTGAACCTACTAGGTGTTGAACCACCAGGGATATGCCCTGATGATCCAGTAATTTCCAGAGGCGAAGAACCTCTTGATATAGGGTCCACGACCCCACCCGTGTGGTTTGTTGAAGTACCACATGGTGGTGGTGTTGTCCGTGAACACCTGCACTTCTCTTTCCCAGACAGAGGAAAGGAATGCCAGACGAATCGCCCGGAGCTCCAGAAGGTTGATGTGGACCCTGTACTCCACTGGAGACCAGAGGCCTCTGATCTCCGCCTCCCCCATATGGCCTCCCCATCCCAGAAGCGATGCATTTGTCACCACTGTGAAATCTGGTTGAGGAAGGGAGAGGGATCTGCCGCTGACCCAACACTGGTTCGTGAGCCACCACTGCAATTGTCGTGCTGTGCTCACTGGATCATCAGGACCCACTGCAGAGCCCGCCTATGCCACCTGGATGCAGGCGGCCATAAGACTCAACAGCCGCAGGGTCATTCTGACCAAAACACGGGATGGTGCTGAAAGATCGGAATCATAGCCTGAATATCCTGGACACACTGCTCAGGAGAACAGACCCGAAACTGCGTTGAGTACAGAACCGCTCCGATGAAGAGGAGCTTCTGAGAGGGAGTCAGGTCTGACTTCGGCACATTGATAGAGCACCCCAGAACAACGCAGGAGGTCCGCCGTAGTCTGGAGGTGGGAGAGGACAGCCTGGGGTGAGCCCGCCTTCAACAGCTAGTTGTTGAGATAGGGGAAGACTGGAACCCTTGATCTGCGCAGATGAACTGCGACCAGCGCCATCATTTTCGTGAACACGCGAGGAGCGCTGGTAAGGCCAAAGGGGAGCACGGTAAACTGAAAGTGCTTATGGCCTACGGTGAATAGCAGGTAACGCTGGTGGGCCGGCAAGACGGAGATGTGAAAATAAGCATCCTGCAAGTCCAACGCTACCATCCAGTCTCCAGGGTCGAGGGAAGACAGAACCTGAGCTAGCGTCAACATTTTGAAATTCTCTTTCCGGAGGAAGCGGTTAACGTTCCTGAGATCTAAGATGAGACTCAGGCCTTTGCCCTTCTTGGGCATCAGAAAGTAGTGGGAATAGCAAACACGGCCTACTTCTGGGGCAGGTACTCAGTCGATGGCCCCCTTGACCAAGAGACGCAACTTCCTGATGAAGAAGGCACAGATGATCCTCGGACATGCAATTGTACTGAGGTGGCATTGTGGGGGGTAGTCTTGAAGGGGAGGGAGTAGCCCCTTCGGATATCTGCAAAACCCACCTGTCGGATGTGATGGTGCACAATGGGGGAGGTGATGGCTAATCCTGGCTGAAGCACTTCTGTCAGGAAGTTAGTCCTGGCGGCCACGGTATGGAGTTGGAGGTTGAGGGCATTGCCGCCCTACGCAACATCACAGCATAACTTGCACCCTCCGTAGCCACGGTAGGAGGAGTGAGCATGCCAAGGTCAGGCGAGGTGTCAAGACCGCTGGCATCCCCTAGTTTCCCTGCCCAGTCCGGGTCATACTCACACTGAGCTGTGAGAGGGTCCTCAAACCCCTCCCAGTTTGTGATTTGGCTGTCTGGCTTGTGACTGGCTGGAGCTGGCTGGTGAGCCTGGCTCCAGGAGTCAGGATGGGTCTGCCCCAGTGGTGAGTGGAGAGATCTGCTTGATTAATGTGAGGGAGGAGTGCACCTGGGACCTGAATAGGGCTGGGCTTTCCCCACACAATAATGGCTCCGCCCCCTGTGGTGCGACTGATGACCCTAGCCTGGTTTGTGAATGGTGAGAGGGGCTGGGCACAACAGAGTGCTCCAAAACCAGCTGCGACTGTTTTTTCCCCCACCCTGCACCCTCAGACAAAGGAAATGTGTATATAAAAAGGGGCTGTGACCCCATGAAAATGTTCTCTTGCTGATCCTAATTGGGAGGGGGCCTGCTGCTGCTGCGCGCCAGGACGACCGCCACTGGGACTGCCTCCCTGCCTGGAGGACCCTTTGAGCTGGCCCCTGGGCCCAGCCTTTGACCCCTCCCCCCCCAACCCCCACCCCCATCTCCTACACAACTTACCTGGACTTCCTTTTACCTTCAAGTGCCTGGAAAGCGCTTTGTTTTTCCTCCCAGGTGAGAACTTTTATTTCTAGTTGCAGCACGGAGCTGCAAGCCTTGGGCGTAGGGATTCCCCTGCATTTGTGTCTCCATCACGAGAGCCCACCCCGCATTGTGCGTGAGGAAGAGCAGGTGCCCACCCTGCATTTTGCCATATTTGTCTCGACCCCTGACGGGGGCCCACCTCGCCGGGGACTCCTGCCTTCTCGCGGGTGCCACTCCGCTTATTGCCGTGCTTTTGACCCACGCGGGTGCCTCCCCGCTTTGTGGGTTCTCCCGGGAGCCTACCCCGAGTTGAGCTGCTGCAGCTCGAGCCGCGAGAAGAGTTGCCTCCGGGCTGCTACCTAGGGAGACCCAGAAGTACTAGGCAGGAAGCGGATGGGAGCCCACCCAGCGCTCCGGTGAGAGAGAGAGAGGGGGAAGGAGGACGCCAGTGCCGGTCCGCCTGGCGCATGGTGAGCAGTGCCGGGAATCACCGGCAGAAGTCAGCACGCCCACGCCCCAGGAGCAGCACCGGTAAAGGAGAGCCCCGCGCAGCTCAAGAGAGAGCCCCGAAGAAGAGCACCGGCACAGAGAGGAAATAGCCGGTGAGTGCAGACGGGCCGGGAGGGGGCTCTGAAGGGGGCTCGTGGTGCCGGAGTGAGGCCCAGTTGTGTGCAGAGCCCAAGATGGCTCAAGGGGCCATTATTTCATGAGTCCTCAGAGGGGGTACTCCAACGTGGGGGCCCATTGTTATTTAGAGCCAGAGAGGCTCCTGGACATTTCCTTGGTTTCCGAGTCCCAAGAGGGGGGGGGGGGGGAACGGACTCCAACATGGGGGACATTTCTTCTTGTTGCAGAGCGGCCCAGTGGGGGCAGTGGGCCCCTCCAACGTTAATCCCTACATAAAGGGGGCATTTCTGAGGGTAGAGCGGCCGTATCTGGCAACGGGCCGCTCCCCCAGGTGGCAGCATTGTTCTTTAAGCCCATGAGGCTCCAAGGGGCCATCTCTGTTCAGAGCCCACGAGGCTCTGGGGGGCACAGTTGTTTTGGTCACAGAGCCTGCAAGGGTCACACGTGGTTTTGGCCCCATTGTTTCCTCAGAGCCCCAGAAGAGAGTCAGGAGGCACGCTGGTGCCAGGCTACAGCTGCCCAGCACTTAGTAGGCAGCTGCTTCGTTTAGGCCTTGTGAATCTTCTTTGGCTGCCTGCGCAGCCTGCATTAACATTTTGGACACAGGGCGTTTCAGCCCCTGAGAGGCCCGGTTGGCCTGGGGTCAGTTCTGTGATATTTTGGCGCAATTGTGATTACCTGCCTAATGTGATTTCTGCATTATGTGTAATGACTTTTTACCTACACCGCTGAATGTCTGTTTCATGCTTAGGAGGTTGTTTTTCCTAGTATAGGTTCTACTAGGGAGTTCATGGTTCCCTCCATGATATTGGTCTAAAGTGTTTAGGATTGCGTAGGTGGTACTTACGTTTTACCAGTGGTTACTGGTTGTGTGCTACATTTGCTATTTGGTGCTATAGTTGTTATATGTTCTATGTGCTAAGCGTTATTCCTACAAAGTGTTAATTCTACCAAGTGCTAGTTCTAAAAGTGCTTATTCCTGACAGTGGTCCATGTGGCCCTGTCCTGTGTACATAATCCCCTGTAAATTCTGCCTGTGCAAGTGGCACATTGTAAAGTGTGTGTTCCTTATCTAATGTGTTTGGTATAATATAAAAAGGCAGACTGCAGGACTTCCAGCAACTTTCAGGACCACTCGAGCAAAGTCTTCGGCACCATGCCCGGCAGTCGGGGCACGACTTGGGGCCCTGGTCGCGCCCCAGGCAGTAGAGACACAGGCAGTGCGGGTTCGTCACCGATATCATTCGGCGACAGTCCCCACAAGACTTGAAACCGGGTATCCCTACGACACCAGGTGTGGATCGACACAAAAAAGAGACAAAAAGCCTCGAAAACACAGTCAAAAAATTACTTTGGATACTACTGTCTCTGGACCTGCACTTGCTGGTGCGGAAAAAGAAAGAACTGACGTCAGCACGCGAGGGCGGCGTCTAAGTAGCTGCTGCGACGTCATCTCGGCGACCACAACGGCAACAACGGATGCCGCACGACACCACCTTCCGACGCGCAGGGGTACTGCTGACTAATACTTTCGGGATCCAGTATGACGCCGGGGGGGTAATATTAAGTTGTGTTTCTTTCAGATACAATAAATAGAATAAAACATCCTTATAAGACATCATAAAATGTATACATGGGAACCATAGACATTTTCCATAAATATGCGCAATTCATTATATCAAGATAACAATTTGCTCCTTAGATACCAGGTTGCACATAAAAACAAGTCACTGAAAACAACTAAACTTCAAGTATTAGGGTTTAACCTCTCCATACTGTAAAACACATAACAGGCGGTATATCAGCACAATCCACTTTTTTCCAGCAAACCCCAAACTGGACAAAAAAGCCAAGTAGTTCCTTCTGTGATAAGTACGCAGGACAACAATCTGAAGTCGGAGAAGGACTGATAGTAAGTTAGCAGTACGTAAAACCTCTTAAAGGTAAGATTCTGTACTTGAATTTTATGTCAACAAATTTCCCGAATACGGAATAATATCATATAAAAACGGCTACGAATTTGGAATATTTGTGACATGCAAAAAGTAATTAATAATACCTCCCGTTCTTACAGAGCAGTACCAAAATTCCATGACACACAACCAAAAAAGTGCCTTAAAAAGAGAACCTGCACTCCAAGTGACAGAGCTTGGTTTTGCTCGAATCTCTACCAATCTTGACAACCTCAATTTTAAGTAATTAATCCACGATGTAGCAAACTCTTGATCCAGGGCTGGATGTTCTTGTAAGCATGACTTGTATGGAGCCAATTTCTCGGTCTACCACATTTATAATTGTACTACCCTTGATACAATTAACTGGAGAAAATGTCCAATAGCCTTCATTTATAGTGAGCGAGGTTTCTTTTCCTTTGTTTCTGCTAGTTATTTGCATCCTTGATAGTAGGCATCGAGGCTGCCACTTATATTTTTAATTGGCCTTCTGCTGGAGATTCCTAGTGAAGTGTTGAATGCAAAACTGCTATCATGATAAGGAAGCCGAACAATGTATTCATATTGAACGGCTTCCTGATGAATCTGTACTCTAACTTACAATTCTCTATGTCAAATGCCACTATTTTGCAAGTCATTGTTGACCACAGTAAAACAGACTGAGGAGGGGCTAGGAGTTGCAAAGATGTCCAAGTGTATTACACTAAGTGCTGATAGGGACGATTCATTCCACTTGATCTTTTGTTGGGGTTTGATTTTTAAGACAGTCTTTTCCTTTCTTGAACTCGCTTGGTAAATAGGCAAGATCCTTTTTCTGCAGTTAAGTGAGCTATGAAATGCACTTCCTAATGATATAAGAGACCAGAAGACATGACAAGTCATTTGAAGACTTCACAGGAGGAAACGCTTACCAAAGAACCAGCATATTAATGACTAATCAGCCAAGGAGAGGCTTTGCAAATCAAAATAATAAAATGTTCTACCTCCAAGCTAAATAAGAATAATGACAGCTTTACAGGTTACGTAAAGCAAACTCAATAAACCGTATCAGAATGAAAAAAAGCTGAGAGAAGGCACCACTGTGATTAGAGATCCTCGCCCAACAAACTGGAAAATAAACTCGACAATGTAGAGCATTTTTGAATAGTACATAACCCAAAAAATATAAGTGGTGTCACAACTGCAGTATTTAAAGGTACATGCTTCAAATGACCACTCCTAGGCTTTGCTTTTCTTTCTCAGAGTACAAATTGAAATACGTATTGAAGCAAAAATGGTATTAAGTATTGAATTTTAAAACTAATGTAAAAAGGAAAAAAACTATCCTTATCTTACTAGCACATCTTTAAGCTTACCAAAAATGAAAACATTATCTATTGAAACATATTCTGGTTCTCCCACACATGTATAGATATTCTAAGGTTTATTAATATTAAAATTCCATAATAATGACATTTGGTTTAGCGTACATTATAAATTACATCACATCTAGGCACTTGTGCAGGTTACAAGTTCATGAAAGGCACCAAATAAAAAGGAAAGAGATGTCAAGATCAGAAGTTTTCAAAGACAATATAATCATTCAACAGGCACTCTTTGCTGAGACTGCACTCAAATGTGGAACTTTAGTATCTTGCACTTTGGAAACAGTATACACGAGTCCATTGAGAACACTAATGTGTTTCACATCTCCTAAGAAGCAAATTGGTAGGCAGAAAAATAAGTTACTTACCTATGGTAATGCATTATCTGCTAGAGACATAGTCTAGCTGCAGAATTCTCCCCAGGCGCCAGACTGGATCTGGATGTTTTTCAGGAGTACTTTCGCTATCTAGGGGACAGTGTCATACGACTAAGTGATGACGTTGATTCCAGTTGCACGTTAGGGGAATCCTACAAGTCCCCTCTGGTGCACTGAAGTCAATTTCTTCTATGAAACCTTTGCGCCACCACACAGAGCTACTATATAAACTGGCTAGACTAGAGAAACAGTGTGCCAACAAAGATCAATGTATCTTTGAAACAAATACTAGAAAACAGAAATGAAGGATATCCAATACCAAGACAAAATCTACAAGGTAAGACCATGTGGCTCTTGAATCACAGAGCTAGATGAAAGAACGCTCACTGGTGTATAAAACCAGTGCTGAAATAGGCTAAAACCCTTACACCCAGAAAAGATCCATAAGGAAAGATCAAATGGTTCGATGAACACATATCTACTTTAAACAAACCGACCACCGATGTATAAACCAGGATTGTAAAAGGAAATACATCTTACACTACAAATCATTCGCAGAGTGGGGAGGATGGGTGGGACTTTGAGGAATCTGGGGCTAGACTGTCTCTACCAGATAATGTGTTACCAAATGTAAGTAACTTGCTCATCTGATAGAGACATCTGGCCGCAAATTCTTTAACTTTTGAATTAAATACCATAGCTATACTCACTCACAGGAGGGTCTGCGTACTAATATTACATACGGTCTGAGAGAGAATTAGCCGGCCAAAATTAACCATAGACAAGACATAAATAGGAAATGTGGCAAGGACCACATGAAACGTGAATAAAACAACCCTAAAGGCAAGGAAAATAAACATGCCCCAAGGGCAGCTGGATAACACGGTCAAAAGACATCAACAGTAGGACAGTAGTACATGACTCAAAGGGTGAAATGAGCCTATGGAGTAGAAGGGCCATAGGCAATAACGAATAACTAGTAAACTAGTTTCCTACACCAGTTAGGAGTATTCAAAGAACCGGTCCTAAGAAATCCAGAAAAATAAGTTCTAGAACTCATCTACACTAGAGCTTAGATGAATAAACACTCATCAAAAAGTCGGAAAGACCAATCCAAGAACAAAAACTGATGCAAATAAAAGTCTATCCTTGGCGAAAACATAATTAGGAAAAAGGACCACTACAAGGATCCCGCACACATAGATCCTGTAGGGGCATAATGAATGAGCTCATACTCTATGCAAATATATAGATCGATACTCATAATACTATATATATAGCTACAGGATACGACATACATTCACAGATAAAACTACAGTGAAGAAAAAAAGCAAACCACAACTCATGGTAGCATTTTCAAAAATAGAACACATATCCTGTCTTATTGCAAATGGCAAAGCTATATCTAAATATGCACCACACAGATACATTACACCTACCCTGGGGGGCTTAGGATTAAGATAATGCCAACTGGTCAGAAGTATCCTGAGAGACTCTTACTATCATCAGCCTAAAAGAAAACAGAAAAATGAAAACTTGCCAACAGCAAACACTTACGACCACACTAGGCCCAATAGGTCAAAAATAAGAGCAACCCAACCCATGGAAATCTCAAGAGGAGATATCCAGTTGGAATACTGGACTGCAAGGAATACTGGACAGAACCGAAATCTGACCGCAGAACAGACAAGGGGATTTATATATACACACACACATGCGCATATGAACAAGTTACTTACCTTCGGTAACAATGTATCTGTAAGAGACATATGTAGTTCTAGATTGCTTACCTTTAGAATTACTCCCAGGCGTCACACTGGAACCGGAGATTTTTTATTTAGATGTATCCCTGCGCGTCGGTAGGTGGCGGTGGGATGAGGCCGCGGTGTCTACTTAGATGCTGCCCCTGCCCGCTGACATAATTTCTGACACTACTTCCCACGCCAGAAGTGCAGAGCCATGCAAAACACTGACCACAGATGCATATAACTAGGGCCCTAGAAAGGGAGTCCCAATCACTAGAAGTAAATTCCCAGAATGGGTAGGATGGGTAGGGCGGTAAGGAATCTTTAACTACATATGTCTCTAACAGATGCATCGTTACTGAAGGTAAGTAACTTCTTCATCTGAAAGAGACTGTAGTTATAGATTCCATACCTTTAGAATAGATACCCCAGAAATGCCAGCCCCGGAGGTGGGTAGGCAAACCAAGTTCACTCCAGACAGTCCTGTAGAACAGAACGGCCAGAGTTGCCGTATCTCCGGACTTGGCTGTCCAAGAAATAATGTTTGGAGAATGTGTGCAGGGAGCCCAAAGTGGCCGCCTGACAGATGTCTAGGAGTGGGACGCCACACTCCAAGGCAGTAGTAGCTGCTGTCACCCTGGTGGAGTGGGCGCGCAGTCCCACCGGGGCTTCCTTCTTTGGCAAGGAGTAGCAGATTTTAATGCATAGGAAAATCCATCGAGAGATGGTGCGTTTATGTACAGCCCGAACTTTCTTAGCCCCCACATATCTGAAAAAGAGTTAATCGTCCACCCGGAATTCTTTTGTGCGGTGAGATGGAAAGACGGCGTACGGTGGTCGCTCTCCTCCTCCTTGGAAGGGTGCAGAGGTGGGAATACGGTGGGCAAAGTGGTGGTCTGATCTATATGGAAAGAGGCAACCACTTTGGGAAGAAAATAATGCCTTGTGCGAAGGACTACTTTGTTTGAATGAACAGCAAGAAAGGGAGGTTTGGAAGACAAAGCCTGAACATCACTCACTCTACGAGCAGAGGTGATGGCAACAAGAAAAATCATGTTCAGAGTGAGGAGCCTGAGAGGTCAGTTGTGAAGAGGCTCAAAGAGAGCGCACATAAGATAGGTTAAGATCAGATTCAAGTCCTACTGGGGAATTACGAATGGAGGAGGAGGAAAGAGGTGAGTAATGTCCTTCAGAAATCTACTTGCACCAGGGGACTTGAAAAGAGAAGACTGATCAGGAAGGCGAAGAAAGGCAGAGATGGCCAAAAGGTAGCCTTTAAGAGCGCCCTGAGCAGAACCCCGCTAGGCCAAAGAAAGCATATACAAAAGAACTGCCGAAAGAGGGGCAGAAAAGGAATCCACAGCCTTCGCTGTGCACCATGCCACAAACTTGTTCCATCTGCAGGCGTATACCGTCTTAGAGGAGGGACGACTGGCTGCCAAGATGACATTACAGACTTCAGGAGGAAGGTCAAAAGCTGTAAACTGTTGCCGTTCAATATCCACGTAAGGAGATGGCGGCTAGACAGGATCAGATGGAGGACAGTACCGTGCTGCTGCAACAGAAGATCCTCCCGCAGAGGCAGTCTGATTGGAGGATCAATGACCATGCTCAAGAGCTCCGGGTACAAAACTGTGTCCAGTCCGGGGCCACAAGAATGTCTTGGGCCTGGTTGCGCTTGATCTTCTTGAGCACTTTGTGTGGAAGTGGCACATGCAGAAAGGCGTACAGGAGTCCTCTGTTTCACTCGCGACAAAAAGCGTCGCCTAGCGAGTGCCGCCGTGAAAAATTCCAAAGCGCAGAATTGCTGATATTGCGCGTTCTCTTCGGTGGCAAATAAATCTAACCAAGGCTCTACCCACTGCTGAGACTTGCACCACCTCCGAGTTGAGACGTCTTTCGTGATCCACCAGGTACCGGCGGCTGAGTTAGTCTGCCCTGGCGTTCAGAGAACCTGCCAGCTGTTGAACCACCAGGGACACGCCCTGATGTTCCAGCCATGCCCAGAGACTAAGACTCTTGACATAAGGTCCACAAACCCACCCTGCCCTGTTTGTTGCAGTACCACATGGTAGTGGTGTTGTCTGAACACCTGCACAACCTTTTCTTTGACAGAAGGAAGGAATGCCTTCAGTGCCAAACGAATCGCCCGGAGCACCAGCAGGTTGATATGGAGACCGGACTCAGCTGGAGACGAGACGCCTCTGAACTCCGCCTCTCCCAGATGTCAGCCCTGTAGGAAGGTGGATATCTGACTATGGTTACCCCAACTTTTTGCCTAGTGTTTAGCTGGTTTTCGACTTAGTTGGCCTGGGATCCTGCAATTCAGGACCCAAGGCTTCCTGCTCTCTCTGTTAAAATGGACTCCATGTACCTTAGATACATAACTAATTGGTATTGGGTCACTCTTGTAATTCCTTGTACAGTGTACTATAGGTACCGAGGACATAAGTGCACCCAAGGCTTACCAGGGGCTGCAGCATGTATTATACCAACCCTGGCTGGCCATCCAAATCTGACACAACTGGCTGATCAATCAGCTGGGGCAGGGTGGTGTAATCACCCTTTGCTTTAGATATAGTATACCTATATCTAAACCTAAAATGGACACATATACTCCTATACGTCACTCCTATGGCAGGCATTAACAATCCTGGAGGCAGAGTGCTTGGAATTATGTGAGATAGTGCTCTGGCATGAGCTGAGCCTGTCTCCAGCTTTCGGAGCCAAGTCCTTTAGCGGTTTCCACGATCACGCTATACCATATACTCTTAAGTGCATTATAATCCTTGCGGTTATTGCTAACTTTGGCATAGCATTATCAACACATGTCGAGTAAGGTGTCATACGAATTGGAATACTACCCCCTCGCCAATTCTTCCCTTCTAAAGGGACACAACATGTATGTAACTGTGAACCCCGGTTAAAGTTAACTCGAGCCTCAGCATCACAAAATGGATGCTGCCACCACAGACACAAGTCTGACCTCCTGCTGCTGGGAGTCCTTCCAGCGAGGAGAGCTTGGACAAAGGGTTACCTGCCTTGGGAGGTGCTGGCACCACCCCAGACAGGATTTTGTGTATTAGGTAGGACAGGCCTGAAAGGAATGAGACATGCCTGGGGCACACAAGGTACCCTGTGCATACACCGGTTCAAACCAGTTGCTGGGGCACTCCAGCCCCAGCTCTGGCGCGGAACCGGACAAAGGATAGGGGGTGTAACCACCCCCGTTCCTAGTCCCACCCATAGGAGGGACCTAGTCATAGTACAGCCCCTTTAGGAGAATAAAGGTAGGAGCTGGTCCCATTCTAAATTAGATTAATCCTGATTTGAAACTCTACAAGAAGAAACTCTGGACTTCGACGTTCTGCTCCACAGAAATCTCCCTTGTGGCCAAGGAGTGACCACCCTGCACAAGCAGGCACCATTAAGCGTTCCAGCGGTTCACTTTGTCGTCTTCCCGAGTGGATCCAGACTTCAGAGCCCGGCGAGATCTGGACTTCCAGACCTCTCCGACCTCTACCTACATCTGCAGCACAGCTGAGATCCGTGGGTGCGACGAGACACGTGGGACCGGCCATCTTGGAGAAACTGCACTTCGCTTCCAGCACGACTTCAGAGGCATCCTCGACGATGTGCTTTGGGGATTGAGAAGCCCAGCCCCGAGCAGCTCCTACACAGAAGAACAGCCCTCCAGCATCCACAAGATCTGCGTGAGGACCTTTTGCTTGATTGCTGCTCGACGCGTTGTCTGGTCCGGCTGGCTAGTGCCCTCCTAGACGACTATCCACGACATCTACACCGCTGGTCTGGTTGCTCCAGACTGGCCCTTGATTCCCTGCAAAGGAGAAGCACCCCGGACCCTCCTGGTCCGCACCAGACGCCTTTTCCACTCACCGCGGGGGTTGCCTTTGCCAAGGCCTGTTGACGCCGAATCCTGAACCAACACCGCCGACAGCAAGAGCCTGCGTGGGACAGCTCGTGCCTCCATCCTGGTCATCCAAGACACCTCCTGGTCCACGTTGCTGGAGAGTCAAGCGTCCACTCTTCACCTTATCGCGACAACAGCATCTGGTTCCTTCCTGGTTCCACTCCAGTCACTGGCTAGTGACTGTGAACATTGTCCCCTCTGCTTTCAGGTCTTCATCTTCCTTGATCCACCCTTGGATCGCTCCTGACATCTTCCTTCTGGCCGCCTGCTGCATATTTTCTTTAAGGCTCCATAGACTTCAACGCGGAAACCCAACACACTTTCACACCTATGCACCCGCAGGTGAGGTAACGAGAGCATTTCGGTGCTCAAGGGTAGATTGACTCTCCTAGTGTCCAGGTATCCAGTCGTTTTAGTCCTAGCTAGTTGGAACTGTCTATTACTTACCTTTTCGTAATTTGTACTGTCCATTGACTTTGTTACGCATCTCGCGTGTGAGTTTACACTCTGCACACGCGCCCCGTGGGCCTCCTATTACTTACCTAAGGTTAGGATAGTGTAGTCCCAGCGATCCTACAGCCTCTGGACAGCTCCATTCCTTCCATCGATTTCCTTATACCATTTTCTTAGTATATGGTTTGGCGTGCCCCTAGGGCACCATTGTAATTTGTGCAACTTAACATTTTTCTCAAGAGTCTTGTCATGTGATTACCCCTCTGATCTCATAAAGAGTTCAGAGGTGTATGTTAGTTAATAAATATCTTGTTTATTTTCATAACGACCTGTGTGGTGTCCTTTCATTTGGTATTCAAGGGGTTATATGCGGTAAAACAGCTGGCTTCACATGCCAAAAGAGTTAAGCCTAAGACTGCTTTGTCCATGCTACCATTAGGATAGCTGGTCTATAAGGTTGACTTACAACCAATCACCATAAGGGTTGTTTGGACTGATACAAGGTGATCACTAGAACTAGTGAGCATCATATATCAGGCCAACTTCTCACACGCCCCATTCCAGGGATGATGCATCTCACCATCCTCAGGTCTAGTTGGGGATGGGAGAGGGATCTGCCTCTGACCCAAGCGTAGTCAGTTAGCCACCACTGCAGTTGACATACAGACCCCTCAGAAATCTGGACGTAGTTAAAAAGATTGCCCTGATGCTGCGCCCACTGGAACTTCAGGTCCCACTGCAGAGCCCGCATATGCCACCTGGCATGATCCATCAGCAGGAGGCCATGAGGCCCAGCAGCATCAGGGTCATTGTGACCGAAATCCGAGATGGAGACTGAAACATCTGTATCATAGCATGAACATCCCAGACTCGCTGCTTGGGAGGATAAGCCCGAAACTGCGCTGTATCCAGAACTGCTCCGATAAGGAGCTTCTGAGAGGGAGTCAGGTGTGACTTTGGCACGCTGATAGTGAACCCGAGAAATAGCAGGAGGTCCGCCATAGTCTGGAGGTATGAGATTACCGCCTGGGGCGATCCCGAATTAAACTCCACTCGCGACAAAAAAGCGTTGCCTAACTAGTGCCGCCGTGGAAAATTTCAAAGTGCAGAATTGCTGACATTGCGCGTTCTCTTCAGTGGCAAATAAATCGAACCAATGCTCTACCCACTGCCAAAAGAGACCATGCAACACCTCAGAGTGAAGACACCATTTGTGATCCATCATGCATCTGCGGCTGAGTTCGTCTGCCCTGGCGTTCAGTGAACCTGCCAGGTGTTGAAGCACCAGGGATGTGCCTTGATGTTCCAGCCATGTCCAGAGACAGAGAGCCTCTTGACATAGGGTCCGCGACCCCACTCTGCCCTGTTTGTTGCAGTACCACATGGCAGTGGTGTGGTCTGTGAACACCTGCACTACTCTCCCCTTGACAGTGGGAAGGAATGTCTTCAGTGCAAGTCAGATCGCCCGAAGCTACAGAAGGTTGATGTGGAGCCTGGACTCCGCCGGAGACCAGAGGCCTCTGATCTCCGCCTCTCCCATGTGGCCAACATCCTAGGAGGGACGCATCCGTCACCACCGTGTGCTCTGGTTGGGGAAGAGAGAGGGATCTGCCATTGACCCAATGCCGGTTTGTGAGCCACCATTGTAGCTGGTGTGCAGTGCCCTCCAACATCTGGACGTAAAATCGGACAGGTTCCCCGATGCTGTGCCCACTGGAACTTCAGGTCCCACTGCAGAGCCCGCATATGCCATCTGGCATGAGTGACCAGCAGGATGCAGGAGGCCATGAGGCCCTGCAGCCTCAGGGTCATCCTGATCGAAACCCAGGATAGAGGTTGAAAGATCGGAATCATAGCCTCAATACCCTGGACTCGCAGTTAGGGAGGATATGCCCGAAAGTGTGTCTTATCCAGAACTGCTCTGATGAAGAGGAGCTTCTGAGAGGGAATCAGGTGCGACTTCGGCACATTGATGGAGAACCCCAGCAAATGCAGGAAGTCAGCCATAGTTTGCAGGTGTAGACGGCTGTCCAGGGTGAGCCCGCCTTCAACAGCAAGTGATCGAGATAGGGGAGATGTGCAGCGACGACCGCCCTCACAATGGTGAACTCCCGAGGGGCGTTGGTAAGGCCAAAGGGGAGCACGATAAACTGAAAGTGCTTGTGGCCTACCATGATCTGCAGGTAACGCCGGTGGGCCGGCAGGACGGGAATGTGGAAGTATGCGTCCTGCAGGTCCAATGCTACCATCCAGTCTCCAGGGTCGAGGGCAGACAAAACCTGAGCCAGAGTCAGCATCTTGAACATCTCCTTCTGGAGGAAGCGATTGACGTCCCTGATGTACAAGATAGGACGCAGGCCCCTGTCCTGCTTGGGCACCAGAAAGTAGTGGGCATAACAACCACGTCCCACTTCTGGCGACGGAACGCGCTCGATGGCCCCCTTGGCCAAGAGGGCCGCGACTTCCTGTTGAGAAGTGCCAAGAAGCAGCTTTCGGGACCGCTCCCGCCAAGTCTTCGGCGCATGGCCCGGCAGTCGGGGAACGACTTGGGGTCGTGGTCGCGCCCCAGGAAGTAGAGACACACACGATGCGGGTTCGTCACAGACATCATACGATGACAGTCCCCGCAGGACTTGAAACCGTGCGTCCCTACGGCACGAGGAGTCTATCGAGTTTAAAAACAGAGACAAAAAGGTCTTAAAAAAAAAAAAAAAAAAAATCTGTCAAAAAGTGAATGAGGGTACCGCTCTCTCCGGATCTGCGCTTGCTGGTGCGGAAAAAGAGTTATCAGACCCAAAAATTGCACAGATGAAGTTCAGAGTAGGTGTACCCTATTTCTAAAAGGTCTCCCATAGGCATAAGCAAGATGCCCCCATAAGAGATACTGAAAATCAAAAGTAACACATACTAGCATAACGACCTGTGTCCAAAGAAGCATGAGGCATAGGTAATCTTCCTAACCGGAATAACTATCACAAGCAAATTTCTTGAGCACGAAGCTCAAAGTAAAAAAGGTAAGAGAAAACCTATGCAATCAGTATTTTTGATCCACATAACCTGCCAAAGACCATATTGAAACAATATCTGCTAACCACAGGAAAATCACGTGTCACCAACAAGTGGAACTTATACCACCATGACAATGCCATAACATGGCCAGCTGTGCAAAAACTAAAAGATTATAAATCCCTCATACAACCCTAGTATAGGGAAAAATAAAATAAGTATATAGTTAGAAAGGAATAAGCTACTTACCAGTATGCATCTGTTCTTGGCATGTAGGGCTGCTGACATTCATATCTGTGCATAGATCGCCACCTAGTGTTGGGTCCGGATGATTGTACATTGTTGTCCTGGAAGAGTCTTCGAAGTATAACGAGATAGGTGGCTCCTCCCTCGCACTACAGTGCGCATGGGCATCCTCTCCATCGACAGATTTTTTTTCGCCATTGTGGCAGAGATGGAGTATAGTACAGTAAGAGATGTCCATGCAAAGAATGAATGCTGCAGCTGCGACAGGCACCGGGGAGGCGGGTGGGCGATATGAATGTCAGCAGCCCTACATGCCAAGAACAGATGCATACTGGTAAGTAGCATATTCCGTTCAAGGCATGTGGGCTGCTGAATTCATGCGCATAGAATGTATTGCAGTATCTCCCTTAGCGGTGGCTACCTGTGTCAGCTGCAGCAGTCTGGAAAAGAGTTTTTAGAACAGCCTGTCGTACAGCAGCTTGCTGTTTTGAGTGTACATCAACACAATAGTGTTTTGTAAATGTATGTGTGGTTGACGACGTGGCTGCTCTGCAAATTTCGTGTAAAGGAATATTTCCCAGGAAAGCCATGGATGCCCCTAGCTTGCGTGTGGAATGCGCTCTAGGGGGAACTGTTAAGGTGCGTTTTGCCTTTATATAATATATTTGTATGCACTTAACCATCCATCTGGCTATACCTGATTTTGAGAGAGTTACCATTGTGCTGAGGTGAGAAGGCAACAAACAATTGTTTTGTCTTTCGAAATGTTTTAGTTCTGTCTATGTAATATAGCAGAGCTCTTTTGACGTCAAGGGTAAGCAAGGCCCTTTCAGCTACTGTTTGTGGGTTCTGAAAGAACACTGGCAATTCTATAGTTTGATTTATATGGAAATGGGATACCACCTTTGGAAGGAATTTAGGGTTTGTTCTGAGAACTACTCTATTTGCATGTACTTGAATGAATGGTTCTTGAATAGTTAGGGCTTGCAGCTCACTAACTCTTCGAAGTGAAGTAATGGCAAGAAGGAAAGCCACTTTCCAAGTAAGAAATTGTAGTTCACATTATAAATGCTTTAATTTCTGGCACCCTGAATAGTGAAAGGTGTTGCCTGATTTGAAAATATGCTGCTAACACAGCTAGGTGTATCCAGATGGAAGATAAAGCTAAATTGCATCTTTGGAGGTGCAATAGGTAGCAAATGATGTTTTGAGTGGAAGCATCAAGCGGGTTAATGTCGTTGTTCTTACAGTAAATGACGAAAAGTTTCCACTTTGCTGCATAGCATGCTCTGGTAGTTGGTTTTCTTGCCTCTTTGATAATATTCATGCAGTCTGGAGGCAAATTGAGGTACCCAAATTCTAGGATTTCAGGAGCCAGCTCGCTAGGTTCAGCTGTTGGGGATCTGGGTGTTGGATTTCTCCATGGTTCTGCGTTAGAAGACTGGGTGTCAGTCGCAGTCTTTGATGAGGCACCACTGACAGTTCTAGGAACGTCGTGTACCATGTTTGCCTCGCCCATGTGGGAGCAACGAGGATTAGCATCAGCGAATGTTGGCGCATTTTGCGTGCCACCAGCGGTATTAGTGGAGCTGGAGGAAAAGCGTACGCAAATGTGCCTGACCAGTTCATCCATATCGCATTGCCTTGCGACTGCGGATGTGGGAACCTGGCGGCAAAGTACTGGCATTTTGCGTTTTCGCTTGTGGTAAATAGATCTATTCCCGGAGGTCCCCATTTCCGGACGAATGGTTGGAGCACCTTGGGGAGAATTTCCCATTCGTGCATCTGTTGGCTGTGCCTGCTTAGGAGGTCGGCCACTTGGTTGTCCTTGCCTGGGAGGTGTGCTGCCATGAGAAAGATGTTCCTTTGAATGGCCCATCTCCACATTGCTTGAGCTTGGTGCGACAGCTGTGGCGAGTGTGTTCCTCCCTGTTTCTGAATGTAATACATAGCTTTCATGTTGTCCGTCCGGATCAACACAGCTTTGTTGCGTAAGTGATTCGCGAAAGCTTTTAGGGCTAGAAAGATGGCCATCAATTCTAGGAGATTGATGTGCATTCTATTTTGCTGTGTAGTCCAGAGTCCCTGCACTGTGTAGTGTAGGACATGGGCTCCCCATCCTAGTAGGGATGCGTCCGCTGTTAACACTATTTGTGGGACAGGCTCTTGGAACAGTCAACCTTTTCAAAGGTTTTGTGGATTTCACTAATGCAGAGAGTTGTATGCACGACTGGTCATTAACACTAGGTCTTTTTATTGCCCGTGAGCCTGGTAACACTGCCTTGCTAGGCATTCTTGTAGCGGACGCTTATGTAGCCTGGCGTGAGGGACTATGAATATGCACAAGGCCATCATGCCTCTTAGCTGCATAAACACTCGAGCTGGTAGCGAGTGTTGGGGTCTGAACTTTTGTATTAGCGTCTGCATTACGTGGACCAGTGCTGTGTTGGGATATGCTTTTGCTGACAGTGTATTTATTGTCGCTCCCATGTACTGTTAGACGTGGGAGGGTTGTAGGTGTGATTTTGGGTAGTTTAGTGAGAATCCTAAACTGTGCAGTAGGTGTATGGTCTTTGACATGTTGTCGGCACATTGCTGGGCTGTTGGCGCGTGTATTAGCCAGTCGTCCAGATAAGGGTACACGTGTATGTGTTGCCTTCTGAGATGTGCTGCTACTGTAGCCATATTTAACAACAAGGGGTGGTGATGGTCAGAGTTTCTGAATTAAGCAGAATACTCTCACCCAGTCAAGAGATCAGGGCTAGATCCAACACCGTTTTTTAGCTCACTGCACCATCCCAGCTCAGAACCTGGCTATATGCAAATTAGTCTGTTCCTGTCCCAGTGCATGATGGGAACAGGGCAAACCAAACTACCAAGCCAATTCTTACACTGGGAAGAAAACAAGCTACCGGGGACCGGTTTCTGGCATTTCAGCCGTCGTCGGCCCGGCTTGCTTGAATCCTGATGGTGCAATGAGCAAGGGACTCACATCTGAGTATACCCTTCCACGCTTAGGGTGGACAAAATATTTAACAACAAGGGGTGGTGATGGACAGAGTTTCTGAAATAAGCAGAATACTCTCACCCAGTCAAGAGATCAGGGCTAGATCCAACACCGTTTTTTAGCTCACTGCACCATCCCAGCTCAGAACCTGGCTATATGCAAATTAGTCTGTCCCTGTCCCAGTGCATGATGGGAACAGGGCAAACCAAACTACCAAGCCAATTCTTACACTGGGAAGGAAACAAGCTACCGCGGACCGGTTTCTGGCATTTCAGCCGTTGTCGGCCCGGCTTGCGAGTGCCGTCTTGGAAACTCCAACGCGCAGAACTGATGACATTGAGCGTTCTCTTCTGTGGCGAATAGATCTAACCAAGGCTCTCCCCATCGCAGAAAGAGGCCTTGCACCAAGTCAGAGTTCAGACGCCATTCGTGATCCATCGAGCACCGACGGCTGAGTTCGTCCGCCCTGGCGTTCAGAGAACCTGCCAGGTGTTGAACCATCAGAGTCACGCCCTGATGTTCCAGCCATTGCCAGAGGCGCAGAGCCTCTTGGCAAAGGGTCCACGAACCCACCCCGCCCTGTTTGTTGCTGTACCACATGGCGGTGGTGTTGTCCGTGAACACCTGCACTACACTCCCGCTGACAAAGGGGAGGAATGCCTTCAGTGCTAGACGAATCGCCCGTAGCTCCAGTAGGTTTATATGGAGCCGGGACTCCGCCGGAGACCAGATGCCTCTGATCTCTGCCTCTCCCAAGTGGCCTCCCCAGCCCTGGAGGGACGCGTCCGTCACAACAACGTGCTCCGGTTGGGGAAGGGAGAGGGATCTGCCTCTGACCCAATCGCGGTCCGTAAGCCACCACTGCAGTTGTCTCGCAGTGCCCTCCGAGATCAAGACATGGTCGGACAAGTTGCCCTGATGCTGGGCGCACTGAAACTTCAGGTCCCACTGCAGAGCCCGCATCCGCCACCGGGCGTGATGCACCAGAAGGATGCAGGAAGCCATCAGCCCCAGCAGCCGCAGCGTCAACCTGACCGAAACCCGGGATAACGGCTGGAAGATTGGAATCAAAGCCTGCATATCCTGGACCCGCCGTTCCGGTGGATAAACCCGAAACTGCGCCGAGTCGAGAGCCGCTCCGATGAAAAGGAGCTTTTGAGAGGAACACAGGTGTGATTTCGGCACATTGATGGAAAACCCCAGCTCGTGTAGGAGGTCTGCCGTCATCTGAAGGTGGTGGACGACTGTCTGGGGCGAGCTCGCCTTCAACAACCAGTCGTCTAGGTAGGAGAAGACTGAAACCCCTAACCTGCGCAGATGGGCTGCGACCAAAGCCATCACCTTCGTGAACACCCGTGGGGCGCTGGTAAGGCCGAAGGGGAGCACGACAAACTGAAAGTGCTCTTGGCCTACCGTGAACCGCAGGTAACGCCGGTGGGCCGGCAGGACGGGGATGTGAAAATATGCATCCTGCAAGTCCAACGCTACCATCCAGTCTTGCGGGTCTAGAGCAGCCAAGACCTGAGCCAATGTCAACATCTTGAACTTCTCCTTCCGGAGGAAGCCGTTGACGTTCCTTAGGTCCAAGATAGGACGTAGGCCCCCTTTGTCCTTCTTGGGTACCAGAAAGTAGTGGGAATAGCAACCAAACCCTACTTCTGGCCCAGGAACGCGCTCGATGGCCCCCTTGGCCAAGAGGGGCGTAACTTCCTCCTTCAGAAGTGTCAAGTGGTCCCCCGACACACGGTGGTTCTGCGGTGGCATGGCTGGAGGAGTTGTCTCGAAGGGGAGGGAGTAGCCCCTTCGGACGATCTGCAGCACCCACCTGTCCGCGGTGATTGTGCGCCAGTGGGAGTGGTGATGGCGAACCCTGCCACCCACCGGCGTCACATGGGCCTGAAAGCACGGACTAGGAGGATTTTGTGAAAGATGCTGCGGGGGGAGGTGTGGTCTGACCTCGCCGTTGTCCCCGACCGCCTCCACGGCGGTTTCCACGGCCGCCACCGCGTTAAGTTTGTTGCGGCGCGTGGCTGGCAGCACGTGCGGGACCGCCCCTTCCCTGGCCACGAAAGGAGCGAAACGAACCCGTTTGCTGGCGCTGGGTCGAGAGACCCAAGGACTTGGCCGTGACTCTGGAGTCCTTGAAGCGCTCCAGCGCGTGGTACGCTTTGTCGCCAAACAGGCGACTGCCATCAAACGGCATGTCCATCAATGCATTCTGGACATCTGCCGAGAAGTTGGCGGATCTCAGCCAGGCGTGGCGACAAATCGCCACCGTCGTGGAGATCGCTCTGTCCAGCGAGTCGGTCGTATCAAGACCACACCTGATGGAGTATTTTGCTGCGTCTCGGCCTTCAATCATAGTCTTGCCGAGCTTTGCCCGTACCTCCGGCGGGCATTCCGGCAGCAAGTCCGCGACCGTATCCCACAGAGAGTGGGTGTAGCGGCCCAAGAGGCATGCGGTGTTGCAAGACCGCAGTCCCAGACTCGGGGACGAGAAGACCTTTTTTCCATACTGGTCGTACCTCTTAGATTCCCTGTCGGGCGGGGCCGACGGGAATGCGGTCTGGGAAGTCGAGGCCTGGATCACCAGACTCTCAGGGGTGGGATGGGTGGACAGGAACTTGGGGTCATTCGTACACGGATGGTGGCGTCTGGCCACGTTCCTATCAACAGGCAAACCTGAAGCGGGCCTGGACCACGTGCCCAAAAGAACGTCAGACAAGGCCTCGTTGAACGGCAGCAGTGGCTCCTGTGGGCATGACTGCGGTTTGAGGACCTCAGTGAGGATGTTAGTCCTTACGGCCGCGACGGGGAGCTCAAGTTGTAAGGCCTTGGCAGCCCTCATCAACACCACTGAATAAGCTGCCCCCTCCTCCGAAGCCACGGTAGGAGGCAAGACAAAGCCAGGGTTAGGGGATTCATCTAGACCACTGGCGTCCCCCAAGTCACCTGCCCAGTCCACATTGTACTGACATTCACGTGTCAGAGGGTCTTCAGACCCCTCCCAATCCTCTCCGTAATCTACCGCCTCATCATACTCGGGATCAACATAGTAGGCCGGTTCCTCGGGGTTCACAGGCCCCATCGGCGTCGGACTCTGCGTCGGACGACGCCGGTTCGGCTCCGTGACTGGAGTCGGAGAGGGTATGGGGGCGGCACTGCCCGGAGCCGGCGCCGAGGGACAGGCGTCGTGCAGGGACGGCGTCGGGGGTAGCCCCGATTGAATCGGTGCCGGGGAGGTCGGCTGGCCAGCCGGCGTCGATCCTGAAGGGCCCTGCGGAGCCGGGACTGGTGCAGTCGGCGGCGCCGGGGCCGAAGCACCCGGCGGCGTCGAGGCAGGAGCACCCGACCCGCTAGGGCCCCCGGACGGGGACACAGGGCCCGAAGGTGCCGCAGGCCCCGGAGGAGACAGCTTCCTCATAGCCATGAGGAACTCTTCTAACTCCTCGGGCGTCGCGCCTTGCCCAGGGACCGTAGGGTATGGAGCAGGCCGCGCCAGTGGCTCACGCGGAGCCGGGGCCACCCGAACCCACGGCCGCATTGCGCGAGCGTCGGGGGGGAGTCGGGGGTACGATGACGACTCCCCGACTTCTTGTGTTTCCTACCTGAGGAACCAGAGGAATGGTGACGACTTCCGGAGCGCTCGTGACTGGTTCGTGACTGCTCCGCGACCGCTCCCTCAACCGCTCCCTTGACCTCCGGCCGGACCGGGACCTCTCTCGACGCGGGGCCGACACCCGCAGCTCGAGTAGCTTGCGGGACCGCTCCCGCCTAGCTTTACTCGCCAAGGCCCGGCAATCGACACAGGCGTCCACGTCGTGGTCGGGGCCCAGGCACCGGAGGCAGAGTCGGTGATGGTCCGTGACCGACATCGTGCGGTCGCAGTCATCACAGTTCTTAAAACCGGGCATCCTACTGGCACAGTAAGAAGAGTCAAAAAGATCAAAAGATCAAAAACTTTGGTCAAAGACCGGAGTACTGCACCTCTCGGATCTGCGCTAACTGGCGCGGAAAAAAGAAGAACCGACGTCAGCGCGCGGAGGTGGCGTCTATATACTCCAGCGACGTCATCACGGCGCACGACGCCAACGACGGACGCGGAGCCGCAGGGGACGCCTGCAGACGACGCCTACCGACGCGCAGGGGTACTGCTACGCCAAAGTTTCCGGATCCAGACTGACGCCTGGGGATATTCTAAGGTAAGGAATCTAATACTAACCTGTTTCTTTCAGAGGACTAATGTATGTAACTAGAGGATTATGAGCTCCCCGCCGGCCAGTTCTTACTCCATCGCAAACTCCTCGCACATTACAGACAGTACCACGACCTCTGAACAGGGGCACAAACGATACACCCGGTCATAGACGCAATCTTACACATGGGAACAGGACGTCACTTGGTCACATGGCTCTATAAAGCTACCAGGGAACTCAGATACCAGCCACTAGAGACCCTGCGGGCCCACCTCGGAAGACTAATTAGGCCGCTCACTACATGAGAAGGCATGGTCAAAAGCTCTCGAACACCCCAAGAAGGTGTCTCAAAATGCGCGTTTCAAGAATATACAATTCTACATCCTACATATAGCGTATTTGACACCAGCGCTCCTCCAACGCTACTACCCCCGACACCCAGTTCCTATGCACCAGATGTCGCTCACAAGCGGCAGACTTTCAGCACATCTATCAGAAAAGAAAACACAAAGTACCTCTCAGATATGCTTCACTGGCCATTTTACTAGCCACACACAACATTGCCATGCACTGGCGGTCTCCCACAGACCCCCGGGTCACTGCCTGGGTGCGGGCGGTTCGAAAATGGGCATTAGCGGAGGAACAGACACTACGGGAAGAGGAGATGAAAGGGATGCGCAAACATCCCATATCACTGGACTGGGCTATTCTACTGAACCACTTCAAACAATCACTGACCCGGGAGACGGCCCTGACATGTCACAGGACACACTACCGCAGATGCAGACCGCGAACATGGACGCCAGATCCCCTCCCGCAACACATATAGAAAGCCATTAGCTCTTAAGCGCTATGTTATCTGCCCCAATAGACAGTCGGACCTCGATGCCGGATGGACCCCCAGCTTCCGCCCCAGACCCTTCCCCCAGCTCTCCGCCCCTAGAGGTATGTGGACCCACCATCCACCAGGGCATATGCCACCCTGCGACTTCAGACGATTCCCGTACCCAAAGTTCTATGACCACCCCCCGTTCTTCTCCAACCCAGTTCTGCTCAGAAATTTCCTATAGAACCACTTCTACAGTGACAAAACATCAGACTAAAAACTGCGACAAACGCTACATTATGTTTTAATGCTTTGGATATGTAGTTTGATAGCCTGTTACATGATGCAAAATGGCAATATAAATCGGTTTTAAAAAAAAATTATGAAGGGGCTCGAAGGGAGCCCACATCAGATATGTCAAGTCAAGATTTAAGTCCCACCGAGGCATGATGAAAGGCATGGGAGAAACATACATAATGCCCTTCAGAAAACGGGTTAACAACCGGAGACTTGAAAAGAGAAGGCTGATCTGTAAGCCATAAAAAGGCGGAGATGGCCAAGAGGTAACCTTTGACAGTGCCCAGAGCAGAGCCCTGCTGGGCCAAAGAAAGAAGGAACAGAAGGACCTCAGAAAGAGGGTCAGAAAGGGGATCCACAGCCTTCGCTATGTACCATGCCACAAACTTGTTCCAACTTCAGGCGTACACCATCTTAGTGGAGGGACGCCTGGCTGCCAGAATGACATCACAGACTTCGGGAGGAAGGTCGAAAGCTGTCAACTGTCGTCTCTCAATCTCCATGCTTGGAGGTGGAGACTGGACAGGTTCGGGTGGAGGACCGTCCCTTGCTGTTGCGACAGAAGATCCTCCCGAAGAGGCAGTCCGATCAGGGGATCGATTGCCATGTTGAGTAGCTCGGGATACCGGTATCTTCGCGCTTGATCCGGAGCCACCAGAATGACTTGGGCCTGGTCGCGCCGAATCTTCTTCAGCACTCTGGGCAGAAGTGGTATAGGCGGTAAGGCGTCTAATAGACCGCAACTCCGCTTGCAACGAAAAGTGTCGCTGAGCCAGTGCCGCCTTGGAAATTCCAACGCGCAGAACTGATGACATTGCGCGATCTCTTCAGTGGCGAACAGATCTAACTAGGCTCTGTTGAAAGAGACCTTGCGCCACATCCGAGTTCAGACGCCATTCGTGATCCATCAAGCACCAGCTAATGAGTTTGTCTGCCCTGGCGTTCAGGGAACCAGCCATGTGTTGAACCACCAAGGAATGCCTTGATGTTCCAGCCATGTCCAAAGGCGCAGAACCTCCTGACATAGGGTCCAGGTCCCCACCCCGCCCCGTTTGTTGCAATACCACATGGCGGTGGTGTTATCCGTGAACACCCGCACTACACTTCCCCGGACAGAGGAAAGGAATGCTTTCAGTGCCAGTCCTTTCGCCCGAAGCTCCAAAAGGTTGATATGGAGCGGGACTCCGCCGGGGACCAGAGGCCTCTGATCTCCGCCTTGCCCAAGTGGCCCCCTCATCCCAGGAGGGACGTATCCGTCACCACTATGTGCTCCAGTTGGGGAAGGGAGAGGGATCTGCCATTAGCCCAATCGCGATTCGTGAGCCACCACTGCAGTTGTTGTGCGGTGTTCTCCGAGATCTGGACATGATCAGACAAGTTGCCCTGATGCTGTGCCCATTGGAACTTCAGGTCCCACTGCAGAGCCCGCATATGCCATCCGGCATGTCGCACCAGTAGGCAGTCAGTCAGTCAAATTAACTTTATTCGATTCGGTTAAAATCATACAAAGGACATAAAAAGCATTATTATATACAAGTAAAATAGGATTAAACAATTTCATTGCAATCGAATTCATTTGACATAGTAATACAGTAAAAACAGTTTAAGAATCAATAAAAACAGTTTATACACACAGGATTGCAAAGTTCTTGCGTCTTCTTGATCTAACCGCTGCCACTAGAAAGTTTGCCATAGAGAATGTGATGCATATATTTCCCAATGATTGTAAATAAAGCATGGCTGGTCTCACCTGGGAGAAACCAGCTTCCCTTAAAACAGGTAACAGATGTTTTTTTCTCTGTGCAGAGAAGAAATCACAAAACATAATAAAGTGCATGGTGTCTTGAACTGAAAAATTGTCACAAGTACAAAGTGGTGCTAGCTCTGGTTTTATCCAAGAGTTGAAATTGCCCAAATAAAAGTGAATAAGATTAAACCTAAATTTTGTTAACAGAAACCTATGAAATGGGTTTGTGACAAAACATAAATAAGGTTCAAGTGCAGGTGAATGAAGTAACAAATAATGACGTCTAACTGTGGGCTTTAACAATTCTGATTCTTCTTGCAACAATCTTTCCCTCATCATAAATTGTTTTTTAATAACATCCACATCCTGTTTTGCAATCCCAGAGGGGTCAGTAAATAAATCTGGTAGTCCCAAGTCATTAAAAGATTTTTTTAAGTAGGCCAGCCATGGAATTGTACTACTGTGCTCCAGGCTCATCACATACTTCATGATCATGTGGTTTAGAGTTAATTCTGTATTTAGCCAAGTCTTGAGCCAGTATGTT